>NC_041384.1:205815983-205880629 GCF_002162155.2 Triticum dicoccoides | reverse complement strand
CCTTTCGGTCTGCCGAGCGTGGCTGTCGTGCACCAGCACCACATGCGGGCCATCCTGTAGGGTCACGAGGCCCGGCACAAGTCGGTCCAGGCGGAGGAGGTGATGAACTCCCGTGAGCCCCCCAGACCTCCCGAGCCTCACGAGGTTCGGGAGCTGGACATCTCATGAGGAACGACTTTTGCGACACGCGTCATCAGCTACTCCAACACTCCTTCAGCAATGGTGCTAGGTGACACTTTTTGGTTTGTTCAATTGAGGGAGCCCCTTGGGCCGCATCGTCCTCAAGCCGCCAGGACCAGTCTCGCGACTGCACCATTTTAATTTATGTACTCCAAACCAGTATGCTTGCTTGTTTTATCATGACTATCGGCATTATATCTGCTGTCTCGTTATTTATGAAACCGCCCTTCACGGCCTCCGCATGTTGCTAACCCGCCTCTTGCTCCTCCCGCAACGGCGGCTACATGCTGGCACAAAGCCTGTGCTCGGGTTCGTCCCTACAGCGCTGATAAATCTGAGAGATCGAGCTCTGACTCGCGGCCTGCCCCGCGCACTTCACCTCACCAAGTCCTCAGTGCCTTCATCTTCTTGCGGAAAGATCAACGGCAAGATAGGAAGCGCGGCTATGTGCTATGTTCTCTTCCCCCGACTAACCCACAGGGACCTCCAGAGTCGGAACTACGAGCGGCCACGTCAACGCCCCGAGTCGCAACCCCTCCAAGGCACCCTCTTAAGGCCCACAACTCCATTCTCACGCAATCCGCTTGCACGTTAATGGGGGGCTCCTGAGCATCGCGCCTCAGGGGCTCCTACTGCCTCTCGAGCCATCTCAACCCCTGGCCTTGACCATGGAATCAGGACCTGGCATACCAGCGACGGCTGAGCCTTGCTCGAGGGCCGGGACCCATGGACGTAGGGCATTTAGATGCACGGGGAAGAGGGGATCGGTGTGAGATGGTCCTGGGAGCACCACCACCAGGACGCGAATGGGCACTGCGCAACAACTGTCTTCATAGCAAAGGAACCATCACGAGCTCGCTAAGATAAGTCACCACATACACGTTGGCATAAACCTCATGATTCAGTATTTCAGCTCTCGCGATCTCGCTCGGGCATGGCCGTTTTCCCTTTTGGCTTTCAGGGAGCTGCTTGCATGCTAAAGGGGTCCTCCTAAGCATCGCGCCTCAGGGGTTCTTACCAGACCTCGGGCCACTCACCTCCTGGCCTTGACCACGGCATCGCGACCTGGCATGCCAGCGACTGCTGAAGCCTACCTGAGGACTGGGTCCTGTCGGCGTAGAGCATTAAAGCTACCGCGAGAATGAAAGGGAGCGTCATGCCGAGGGAGGATACACAATCGCAACACCGAACCGAGAACAATAGCATTAAGGCAAAAGCATTACAGTTTTTACATACCCCCACGGGGCTTGTCATGATCTCGTGCGGGGAAAGCAAACGAAGGGACCCTGAAGAACTCCAGCCTCAGCGATGTCACCGACGGTGCCGAGTCAACGCTGCTGCCATGCTCCAGGTGTGACGAGAGCTCGGCGGCCCATAGCTGTCATCTCACTGGACTCCAGAGAGTCACTGCTGCTGCGGGAGGAGTTGCTGGCAAGGCCAAGGGCAAGTTCAACGCCCATGGCCGCACCGCATGGATCGCCCCTTCCGGAGCAGCACTTTAGGCGCCGACCATCCTCGCCAAAGACCTTGAAGAGGAGCGTCGAAGCTCCATCATATTCGAAGTGGATGGCGAGAGCCCCCTCTAGGCAGTAGGCACGGGCGACCTCGCCCCATCCACGGGTCATGAAGACGTCACTCTGGGGGATGGCCTCAACCTCCGCTTCAGTAGCTCGGCTGCAGCACCCGGCATATGATACGTCTCCGTCGTATCTACTTTTCCAAACACTTTTGCCCTTGTTTTGGACTCTAACTTGTATGATTGAATGGAACTAACCCAGACTGACGATGTTTTCAGCAGAATTGCCATGATGTTGTTTTATGTGCAGAAAACAAAACTTCTTGGAATGACCTGAAACTCCATGGAATATCTTACAATAAATAATAAAAAATCCTCGCCAAAGATGAAGACCAGGGGGCCCACACCCTTGCCACGAGGGTGGGGGGCACCCCCCACTAGGGCGCGCCCCCTACCTCCTGGGCCCCGGGAGACCTCCCGACTCCAACTCCAACTCTATATAACTGCTTTCGGGGAGAAAAAATAGGAGATAAGATTTCATCACGTTTTACGATACGGAGCCGCCGCCAAGCCCTAAAACCTCTCGGGAGGGCTGATCTGGAGTCCGTTCGGGGCTCCGGAGTGGGGGATTCGTCGCCGTCGTCATCATCAACCATCCTCCATCGCCAATTTCATGATGCTCACCATCGTGCATGAGTAATTCCATCGTAGGCTTGCTGGACGGTGATGGGTTGGATGAGATTTACCATGTAATCGAGTTACTTTTGTTAGGGTTTGATCCCTAGTATCCACTATGTTCTGAGATTGATGTTGCTATGACTTTGCTATGCTTAATGCTTGTCACTAGGGCCCGAGTGCCATGATTTCAGATCTGAACCTATTATGTTTTCATCAATATACGAAAGTTCTTGATCCTATCTTGCAAGTCTATAGTCACCTATTATGTGTTATGATCCGTTAACCCCGAAGTGAAAATAATCGTGATACTTACTGGTGATGACCGTAGTTTGAGGAGTTCGTGTATTCACTATGTGCTAATGCTTTGTTCCGGTTCTCTATTAAAAGGAGGCCTTAATATCCCTTAGTTCCCATTAGGACCCTGCTGCCACGGGAGGGTAGGACAAAAGATGTCATGCAAGTTCTTTTCCATAAGCATGTATGACTATATTCGGAATACATTCCTACATTACATTGACGAATTGGAGCTAGTTCTGTGTCACCCTATGTTATGAATGTTACATGATGAACCGCATCCGGCATAATTCTCCATCACTGATCCATTGCCTACGAGCTTTCCATATACTAGTTTACGCTTATTTACTTTCCCGTTGCTATTGTTACAATCACTACAAAATACCAAAAACATTACTTTGCTTTCGTTACTCTTTTGTTACCGTTACTGTCACTATCATATTACTTTGCTACTAAACACTTTGCTGCAGATACTAAGTTTCCAGGTGTGGTTGAATTGACAACTCAGCTGCTAATACTTGAGAATATTCTTTGGCTCCCCATGTGTCGAATCAATAAATTTGGGTTGAATACTCTACCCTTGAAAGCTGTTGCGATCCCCTATACTTGTGGGTTATCAAGACTAATTTCTGGCGCCGTTGCCGGGGAGCATAGCTCTATTCTTTGAGTCACTTGGGATTGATATCTGCTGGACACTATAAAGAATTTGAAAGACGCTAAGACAACAATTTATCCCTCAACTACGAGGGGAGGTAAGGAACTGCCATCTAGCTCTGCACTTGATTCACCTTCTGTTATGAGTAAGCTTGCGACACCTAAACCTGCTTCTCCTATTCGTTCTGATATGTCGCATGTTATTGATGATGCTACTTCTGCTATACATGATACTTATGATGAAACTACCTCTATGCCTGATACTACTATGCCACTTAGTGATTTTCTCGAGGAACGACTTGCTAGGGCTAGAGAGATTGAAAATATTGAATCTGATTATGATGATGAAAGTGATGATGAAGAACCACTTGTTATTCCTGAGGGTTATTTATTTGATCAAGAAGCTTCTTTAGCTATTTTAGCTTGCAAAGATAGATATGAACTCAAAAGGTTATTAGCTAAATGGAATAAGCAATCTCTAAATCCTAGGATGAGACCTAACCCTGCTTTTGCTACTTCACCTATCTGTGTTACTGATAAGGATTATGAATTCTCTGTTGATCCTGATATAATTACTTTGGTTGAATCTGATCCTTTTCATGGCTATGAATCTGAAACTGTTGTGGCACATCTTACTAAATTAAATGATATAGCCACCCTGTTCACTAATGATGAGAGATCTCGCTACTTTTATATCCTTAAAATATTTCCGTTCTCATTAAAGGGTGATGCTAAGATATGGTTTAATTCTCTTGATCCTGGTTGTGTGCGTAGTCCCCAGGATATCATTTACTACTTCTCTGCTAAATATTTCCATGCTCATAAGAAACAAGCTGCTTTAAAGGAAATATACAACTTTGTGCAAATTAAAGAAGAGAGTCTCCCACGAGCTTGGGGGAGGCTTCTTAAGTTACTTAATGCTTTGCCTGATCATCCTCTTAAGAAAAATGAAATACTTCATATCTTTTACAATTGACTAACCGATGCTTCCAGAGATTACCTCGATAGTTGTGCTGGTTCTCTTTTCAGGGAAAGAACACTGGATGAAGCTGAAATCTTATTGAATAATATGTTGACAAATGGAAATAATTAGGCACCTCCTAAGCCAGCTCCTGCTCCAATTAATGATCCTATTCCTAAACCAACTCCAAAGAAGAGAGGTGTCCTATTTCTCAGTCCCAAAGATTGCAAGAGGCAAAGAAATCTATGAAAGAAAAAGGTATTAAAGCTGAAGATGTTAAGAATTTACCTCCTATTGAAGAAATACATGGTCTTAATTTACCCCCTATTGAAGAAACATATGATCTTAATCCCTTATTTATAGAAGAACCTCCAGACCCCGATAACCCAACACAGGTAGTAAAGGTAAATTCTCTCTATAGATATGATAAAGCTGAAATCCCTCCTGCTAAAATTGCTAGTCAATGCTTGGATGAGTTTGATAATTTTATGTTTAAGCAAGAAGACTTCAATGCTTATTTTGGTAGACAATTAAAACAAGATGCTGATATGGTTAAATACTTGGGTGATTATATGGCCAATATTAGAGGTGAACTTAAGCTTTTTAGCAAACATGCTTCTATGGTTACCACTCAAGTAGAACAAGTACTTAAAGCTCAAAGGGAATTGCTCGATGAGACGAATAGTAAGAAAAATGATTATGCTATTAAAGTGGCTACTAAAACTGGTAGAATGACTCAGGAACCTTTGTATCCTGAAGGCCACCCTAAGAGAATTGAAAAAGATTCTCAGAGAAATCATATTGATGCACCTAGTTCTTCTAAAAGGAAGAAAAAGAAAAATGATAGAACTGTGCAAACTTCTAGTGAACCTATTGCTGAGCCACCTGATAATCCAAATGATATCTCTATGTCTGATGCTGAAACACAATCTGGAAATGAACATGAACCTAATGAAAATGTTAATGATGATGTTCACAATAATGCTCAACCTAGTAATGATAATGATGTAGAAATTGAACCTGATGTTGATCTTGATAACCCACAATCAAAGAATCAACGTTATGATAAGAAAGACTTTGTTGCTAGGAAACATGGTAAAGAAAGAGAGCCTTGGGTTCAGAAACCCATGCCTTTTCCTCCCAAACCATCCAAGAAAAAGGATGATGAGGATTTTGAGCGCTTTGCTGAAATGATTAGACCTATCTTTTTGCGTATACGATTGACTGACATGCTCAAAATGAATCCTTGTGCTAAGTACATGAAAGATATTGGTACAAATAAAAGAAAGATAACAGAAGCTGAAATTTCCACCATGCTTGCTAATTATACTTTTAAGGGTGGAATACCAAAGAAACTTGGAGATCCAGGAGTACCTACTATACCATGCTCCGTTAAAAGAAACTATGTTAAAACTGCTTTATGTGATCTTGGAGCCGGTGTTAGTGTTATGTCTCTCTCTTTATATCGTAAACTTGACTTAAATAAGTTGACACCTACTGAAATATCTTTGCAAATGGCTGATAAATCAAATGCTATACCTCTCGGCATTTGTGAGGATGTGCCTGTTGTGGTTGCAAACGTTACTAATTTAACGGACTTTGTTATTCTTGATATTCCCGAGGACGATAGTATGTCTATTATTCTTGGAAGACCTTTTCTTAATACTGCAGGGGCTTTTATTGATTGCAACAAAGGCAATGTCACTTTTCATGTTAATGGTAATGAGCATACAATACACTTTCCGAGGAAACAACCTCAAGTTCATAGTATCAATTCTATTAGAAAAATTCCATCGATTATATTTGGAGGTTTTGAATTTCCTCTTCCTACTGTCAAGAAGAAATATGATATACTTATTATTGGGGATGTGTATATCCCCGTTGAGGTAACCTAGTGTTATTTGAAATTTTTCCGGTTTCATGTTAATCGGAATGAGTTTGTTAACAAGACTTGATCAACCTTGTTAGTGGATTCCTTTTGACGAGCATGAGATGGATGAAACCAGAAGCACAACCTTCTATACCCCACTTTTACTTTCTGTTATTTATATTAAATAAAATAAAAATAAATAATTTTCTGTTTGTTATCTGATTATCCGTGCAATATAAAAATACCTCGAAAATAAAAGTTCTCCAAATGCCCTGAAAATTAAATATGATTTTTTATAGAATATTTGAGGATTTATGGAACAAAGAACACACCAGGGGGGCCAACCACCTTGGCACGAGGGTGGAGGGCGTGCCCCCTGACTCATGGGCCCATGGTGGCCCTCCTCCACTTATTCCTGCACCCATCCTCTTCTTCTTCCTCCCACAAACACGAAAAACCAACTCAAGCACGAGTTCCAGCCCTCTTTGCTGCCATTTTCGATCTCCTTGCTCAAAGCACCTCTCACAAAACTGCTTGGGGAGATTGTTCCTTGGTATGTGACTCCTCCATTGGTCCAATTAGTTTTTGTTCTAGTGCTTTATTCATTGCAAATTTTTGCTGCTTAGGTGACCCTTTTCTTGAGCTTGCATGTCAAATTTATATGGTCAAAAGTAGTTTTGATGCATGATATAGGCCCTAGGCACTTGTAGGAGTAGTTGCTATCAAAATTATTGAGTTTGGTTTACTTTTATTTTGAAGTTACAAAAAAATTTCAGAATTTTTCAGAGGAAGAAATATGCTTAGGAAAATGTTCCAAGGTGGTTCTTCAAGGAAGCAAGGACCTGGGCTTGCAATGCGTGATGCTGACGAAGAGCCACCAAGAGACGCTCCAGTGCGTCCTTGTGAGTGGCCTTCTGAAAATTTTATGGATCGTGCAGGAATTAAAGAAGAATTGAACGCATATGTGCATAATGCCAGTCTTGAGGACTTTGAGGCAGACAAATGCCCCCAGTATCATGATCTCACAAGCTCTTTTGTGAGGAGGTTTGAGTATTCATCTTCGCGTAATTCTCCTTCAGTCATGTTTGATCTTTATGACAAATCTTATACCATGGACTTAGAGGATTTCACTTTTGCTAGAAAACTTCTACAATGGGGTAGTGTTAGGGATCCCCCTAAATCTGAATTTAGAAACTTTCTTGCTAGTATAACTGTAGGGGAATCTAGAGATATAACACAAGCTACCATAGGCAGCATTCACTTTCCTGCTATACATTATTTTGCTCTCTTCATAGGTAGGTGCATAAATGCTAAGCATGAAGCATGTCACATGTGTGTCCCTGACCTTAGCATTCTCAGGAGTGCTATGTCAGAAGACCAATCTTATCATATGGGAGCCATTGTAGCTCGTAGGTTGCATCATAATAGATATAATGGAGATTTCTTTGGAGGAATTTATGCAACCCGCTTAGCTAAATTTCTTGAGATAGACGTTCGTGAAGGAGACATGGAGTTGCCTCCTGCTTATTTAGATTTTGATTCTATGGTTTCTCACCATTTTGTCGAGAGGAACGAATCACCTCTCCAGTACCGACTAATCTTTGACAGACCCCGTGCTGTCCGTATTACTCTCCCTGCTCCTGCTTTCTTTGATTATCAGGCAAGAGGAGGATATACTATTACCAGAGAGGAGGCAGATGAGTACGAGAGGAGAGAAGAGGCTGCTCGTCGCCACGCTGCAGCTCAGCAGGCGATAGCTGCTGCATCACAGTACGACCCCAACAACTATTATTATGGATATCAGCCAGGCCAGCAGTGGCCATGGACCAACTTAGGCCAAAAGCCTAAGCTTGGGGGAGTACGTATTTCTCACCGACATTACATTTATGTTCACACACACTCGTTGCTTGATGTCGGTGTTCATACTTTTTCATTGTATCATCCATGCTAGTTTATTTTCTTTTATGCTTTCTTCTTGTGTGTTTAATAAACCTTAAGGAAAAAAACCAAAAAAATTATTTCTAGCTTTTAATTAATTTACTTTCCATGCTTGTAGTAGTAATTAAAAAGAAAACCCAAAAATATTTCATGTTCTTCTTTTTCTTGTTGGGAGCTTTCCCGTGTAAATAGTTTTATTTCTTTTCTTTTCTTTGGGGGTCAGTAGGAGAAGACAATGATTAAATTGTTGAAGTGGCTCTTATATGCTTTATTGTTGATTTAACCAGGAGCCCATATTGCTTTGTCTTCTCCTGTTTATTGAATGCTTGCAGATTCCAGCTTAGTCCAATGCACGTGCACTCTTATTATTATTCACATCGTTCGGTCATGCAAGTGAAAGGCTATTATGATGATATATGATGGACTGACCGAGATGAGAAAAGCTGGTATGAACTCGACCTCTTTTGTTTTGTAAATATGATGAGTTCATCGTTCTTAATTCAGCTTGTTATGAATAAACATGTTTGCAATGACAATTAGAGATCATAGTTGCTTGTGCCATGCTTGATTAGCTATGAGTTATAATGGTTTACCTTGCGTGCCAACATGCTATTAAAATGGTTATGATGTGGTATGATAGGGTGGTATCCTCCTCTGAATGATTTAAGTGACTTGACTTGGCACATGTTCACGCATGTAGTTGAAATAAATCAACATAGCCTTCACGATATTTATGTTCATGGTGGATTATATCCTACTCATGCTTGCATCCATTGTTTATTAATCTTAATGCATGTACATGGTTGTTGTCGCTCTCTAGTTGGTCGCTTCCTGGTCTTTTGCTAGCCTTCACCTGTACTAAGCGGGAATACTGCTTGTGCATCCAAACTCCTTAAACCCCAAAGTTATTCCACATGAGTCCACTATACCTTCCTATATGCGGTATCTAACTACCGTTCCAAGTAAATTTGTATATGCCAAACTCTAAACCTTCAAATAATCATCCTGTTTTGTATGCTCGAATAGCTCATGTATCAACTAGGGATGTCTGTATCTTCCATGCTAGGCGGGTTATTCTCAAGAGGAGTGGACTCTGCTCCTCACTCACGAGAAAATGGCTGGTCACCGGGATGCCCAGTCCCATGCTTTATGCAAACTAAATCAAAAATAATTGCAAAACAAAACTCCCCATGGGACCTGATGTATGTTGGAGGCACTCGTTGTTTCGAGCAAGCCATGGATTGATGTTTGTTGGTGGAGGGGGAGTATAAACTTTACCATTCTGTTTGGGAACCGCCTATAATGTGTGTGGCATGGAAGATATCGCCATCTCTTGGTTGTTATGTTGACAATGAAAGTATACCGCTCAAAATATTATTCACCTCTATTTCAAAACCGAGCTCTGGCACCTCTACAAATCCCTGCTTCCCACTGCGAAGGGCCTATCTATTTACTTCTATGCTGAGTCATCACCCTCTTATTAAAAGCACTAGCTGGAGAGCGCAGCTGTCATTTGCATTCATTATTGTTAGTTTACATTGGATGTGACTATGATTGGATCTCTTTTACCATGAATTACAATGTCTAGTCAGTCCTTGATCTTTAAAGGTGCTCTGCATTTATGTTTTGCGGTCTTAGAAAGGGCTAGCGAGATACCATCTTGTTATATCATATTATGATTGTCTTGAGAAAGTGTTGTCATCCGAGATTTATTATTATGGCTTGCTAGTTGATTATGCTATTGATATGGGTAATCATGAGACCTGAGAATTATTGCAAATAAGGTTAGTTATAATCTTTGCTGAAAACTTGAATGCTTGCTTGACACATTTACAACAACAAGAGCAAACAGAGTTTGTAAAAGTTTTTCTTTATTTCTTTCAGTTTGTCAACTGAATTGCTTGAGGACAAGCAAGGGTTTAAGCTTGGTGGAGTTGATACGTCTCTGTCGTATCTACTTTTCCAAACACTTTTGCCCTTGTTTTGGACTCTAACTTGTATGATTTGAATGGAACTAACCCGGACTGACGCTGTTTTTAGCAGAATTGCCATGATGTTGTTTCATGTGCAGAAAACAAAAGTTCTCGGAATGACCTGAAACTCCACGGAATATCTTACAATAAATAATAAAAATCCTCGCCAAAGATGATGACCAGGGGGCCCACACCCTTGCCACGAGGGTGGGGGGCGCCCCCCCCCTAGGGTGCGCCCCCTACCTCGTGGGCCCCCTAGAGACCTCCCGACTCCAACTCCAACTCTATATAACTGCTTTCAGGGAGAAAAAATAGGAGAGAAGATTTCATCGCGTTTTACGATACGAAGCCGCCGCCAAGCCCTAAAACCTCTCGGGAGGGCTGATCTGGAGTCCGTTCGGGGCTCCGGAGAGGGGGATCCGTCGCCGTCGTCATCATCAACCATCCTCCATCACCAATTTCATGATGCTCACCGTCGTGCGTGAGTAATTCCATCGTAGGCTTGCTGGACGGTGATGGGTTGGATGAGATTTACCATGTAATCGAGCTAGTTTTGTTAGGGTTTGATCCCTAGTATCCACTATGTTCTGAGATTGATGTTGCTATGACTTTGCTATGCTTAATGCTTGTCACTAGGGCCCGACTGCCGTGATTTCAGATCTGAACCTATTATGTTTTCATCAATATATGAGAGTTCTTGATCCTATCTTGCAAGTCTATAGTCACCTATTATGTGTTATGATCCGTTAACCCCGAAGTGACAATAATCGGGATACTTACCGGTGCTGACCGTAGTTTGACGAGTTCATGTATTCACTATGCGCTAATGCTTTGTTCCGGTTCTCTATTAAAAGGAGGCCTTAATATCCCTTAGTTTCCATTAGGACCCCGCTGCCACGGGAGGTAGGACAAAAGATGTCATGCAAGTTCTTTTCCATAAGCACGTATGACTATATTCGGAATACATGCCTACATTACATTGACGAATTGGAGCTAGTTCTGTGTCACTCTATGTTATGAATGTTACATGATGAACCGCATCCGGCATAATTCTCCATCACTGATCCATTGCCTACGAGCTTTCCATATACTAGTTTACGCTTATTTACTTTCCCGTTGCTATTGTTACAATCACTACAAAATACCAAAAACATTACTTTGCTTTCGTTACTCTTTTGTTACCATTACCGTCACTATCATATTACTTTGCTACTAAACACTTTGCTATAGATACTAAGTTTCCAGGTGTGGTTGAATTGACAACTCTGCTGCTAATACTTGAGAATATTCTTTGGCTCCACTTGTGTCGAATCAATAAATTTGGGTTGAATACTCTACCCTCGAAAGCTGTTGCGATCCCCTATACTTGTGGGTTATCAGCATGTTGCAGCCACAGCTCGGCGGGCCCCCTCTAAGGGAGTCCTGGACTAAGGGGTCCTCGGGCGTCCGACCTATTAGCCATGGGCCGGACTGATGGGCTGTGAAGATACGAAGACCGAGGACTACACCCATGTCCGGATGGGACTCTCCTTGGCGTGGAAGACAAGCTTGGCGACCAAATATGTAGATTCCCTTCTTTGTAACCGACCTTGTATAACCCTAGATCCTTCCGGTGTCTATATAAACCGGAGGACTTAGTCCGGATAGGGGATACTCATTATCATAGACATACAAGCTAGACCTCTAGGGTTTAGCCATTACAATCTTGAGGTGGATCAACTCTTGTAATACTCATATTCATCAATATCAATCAAGCAGGACGTAGGGTATTACCTCCATAGAGAGGGCCCGAACCTGGGTAAACATCATGTCCCTTGTCTCCTATTACCATCGACCTTAGACTCACAGTTTGGGACCCCCTACCTGAGATCCGCCGGTTTTGACACCGACATTGGTGCTTTCATCGAGAGTTCCACTGTTCAGTCGACAGCAAGATCGATGTCTCGCCTTGTTCTTGAGGATAATATCACCACTGGAGGAACGCTGGCTCCAGGCCAAACCCTCCGGCTGGGTGGCTTTACCATGACTGCCCGTTCGGTCATTAAGCCAACGATGACCTCTCGGGTCATCGAAAACCCCCTTCGTATCAACTCCGAACACTCCAAGCAGATGGATCCAACAGAGCTTTCGTCTTTAAACGAGCTCCTAGATCACATCGCCGCCCCGGGGGTCACTACAGACTTTGGGTTAAAACCCATCAGAGAGAAATCAAATCTCCGCTGATCACCCACCAGATAGTGGTAGTCGAGGGGCGAGTCGATAACTCTTCCTCCATATTGAGGATGGACTATGTCCGGATATCCAGTCTCGAAGAACCGGACACCTACCGCGAGGTGAAGCATCCTGCCCTCCGAACATAGAATCGAACGACGGGCCTAAGAAATTAATGGACATCCAAGAGATCGATCTGTCAAGTTCGAAAGACCTTCAGACTCCGGATCCAAAACTGGGGCAGGGTTCAGATTTAAATCCACCTACCCACCCGAATACAAGCGCTCTCATGAGCATAAAACCGCAGTCTCAGGAAACAGTCCACCACTTCTGGGCCAGATTCCTTCTTGTCAAAAACAAGATTAAAGATTACCGCGACGAGGAAGCGATCTCAGTGTTCTGCAAAAAATGCAGGGACGAAGGAATCCTCAACGCCATCAATCGCCGTCACATCCTACACTTTGCTAACTTGGCAACCATCATACAGAAGTACAGTGCAATGGACCGCGCCTGGAAAACTCAAGCAGCTCGTTTGGAATCATCGGTCCCAACTCAACCCTTCATTCAGGCAAAAAGGGCGCACCCTTGCAACACGCCCGGTTCAATGGTAAAGAAATACAAGTCTAGTATGGGGCGCGGAACCATTCTGGAAGGATGGCTCGATGGGCCATGCAAAATACACGCAACACCGGATAACATACCAACACATAGCCTTAGAGCATGTTGGATACTCCGGCAAGTGGCCAAGAGCGGCGAGGATATCCTCACCAAGAATAACCTAGAATAACACCCCCAGAGGACAACGACCCCAAAGTACTGACGATCTTTGAGACATTCGCCTCCAACAATACGCGCAAGAGAGCACTACACGGACTCGCCGAAGTCTGTCAAATAGAAGAAACAAATGCTTGGAACGACATGGCTATAACTTTTAATGCCGGTGACGAACCGAAATACAGGACAGTCCGAGCACCGGCCCCCTTGGTCATCAGTCCAATTGTGGACGACTTTCGGCTTACCAAGGTCCTTATGGATGGCGGCAGCGGACTAAACCTCATCTACGAAGATACACTCCACAAAATGGAAATAGACAGGAGCCGCATTGAGCAAAGCAGCATGACCTTCCAACGAATTGTCCCAATCGGGAGGCGCGGTGTGCGGGAAAAATAACACTCGACGTGGTATTCGGCACGCCGGAGAACTATCGGTCCGAAGAAATAACCTTCCGAGTGGCCCCTTTCAACAGTGGGTATCACGCCCTCTTAGGGCGAGATGCATTTACGTGCTTCCAAGCGGTACCCCATTACGGATACATGAAGCTTAAGATGCCTGGGCCCAATGGTATAATCACTCTAGCTAGTGATCCGGACATAGCACTCCGCGCCGAGAATAAAACCGCATCCTTGGCCCTCGAGGCATTATCTGAAGCCCTCGCGGCCGAAGAATTAGCCGTGCTGCGCTCTATGGTGGACAGGGATGATGTCATCCTAGACAAACGACCCAAATCCACCTCCTTCAAACCAGCTGAAGAAATAGTCAAATTCCAAGTCCATCCAACGGACCCCAAGAAGACAACATCCATCGGTTGACGCCGTGCTACGAGAGTTCCTGTGTGAAAATTGGGATATATTCGCCTGGCACCCTTCTGATATGCCGGGAATCCCACGCGAGTTGGCTGAACACAGCCTCAATATATTAAAAGGATATAAACCGATCAAGCAAACACTGTGGCGCTTTTATGAACCCAAACTTTAAGCTATGGGGGAGGAGCTAGCCAAGTTAATTGAGGTCGGATTCATCAGAGAAATAAAACATCCGGACTGACTGGCAAACCTAGTGATGGTACCAAAGAAGGACAAATCCTGGCAGTTGTGCGTCGATTTTAAAGACCTCAATAAGGCTTGCCCTAAGGATCCCTTCCCCCTCCCCCGCATCGATCAAATCATTGATGCTACCGCAGGGCATGACTCACTATGTTTCCTGGATGCATATTCCGGATACCGTCAAATCAAAATGAAGGAGTCCGATCAAGCTGCAACAACATTCATTACCCCATATGGGCCATTCTGCTTCAACACCATGCCCTTCGGGCTCAAGAACGCCGGCGCCACATACCAACGCATGATTCAAACATGCCTGGAGAAGCAGACCAGCAAGAGAGTTGAAGCTTACGTGGACGACGTCATCATCAAAACCAGGCGCGTCGAAACACTAATAGAAGATTTACGTCTCACATTCGATAACCTCCGCATGTATGACATCAAGCTCAATCCTGAAAAGTGCGTTTTCGGCGTCCTCGCCGAAAAACTGCTGGGCTTCATCGTTTCCAACAGAGGAATTGAAGCAAATCCAGCCAAAATCTGAGCTCTGTCACAATTGGCCACGCCAACAGACCTTAAACAAGTCCAAAAGCTCGTCGGCTGCGTGGCAGCTCTAAGTCGCTTTATCTCCAGATTGGGAGAAAAGGCACTGCCACTCTATCGTCTTGTACGGCGAACCGATCACTTCGAGTGGACGGACGCGGAAATAGCCAGACTGGAGGAAATAAAGACCCTTCTTGCGAGCAACCCAATCCTGGCCGCGCCAAACATCGGTGAACTGATGTTGTTATACGTATCGGAAACACATCAGGTGGTGAGCGTCATGCTCGTCGTCGAATGAGAACAGGACGAACACAAATTCCCGCTTCAGAAGCCAGTATACTACGTATCCACTATCCTTACACCATGTAAATCCCGGTACCCCCATTATCAAAAGATAGCGTACGCGGTCTTCATGGCATCCCGAAAGCTCCGTCACTACTTCCAGTAGTGTTCTATCACGGTGGCTTCCGAAGTTCCACTCAATGACATTATAAACAACCGCGATGCCACGGGCCGGATTGCCAAATGGGCCATTGAGCTCCTTCCTTTTGATATTACATACAAACCACGTCGAGCTATTAAATCCCAAGTACTGGCTAACTTCGTCACCGAATGGACAGAGGCCGAACTCCCTAAAGAGTACGACACATATTCCAATTGAGTTATGTATTTCGATGGCTCCAAAATGCTAGAAGGGCTAGGAGCGGGCATCATTTTAACGTCCCCTACTGGATACGTCGTTTAGTACGTACTCCAAATACTATACACAGACTCCAATAACGCAACCGAATACGAGGCCTTATTGCATAGTCCCCGGATGGCTGTCTCCATGGGCATACAACGCCTAGAAGTGCGCGGGGACTCAAACCTCGCAATATCTCAAATAAATGGAGACTTCGATGCCAAAGATCCGAAGATGGCACCTTATCGTAACGCAGTCATAAAAATGTGGGCCCGGTTCGAGGGGCTCGAGTTCCATCATGTGGCTCGAGAAAGTAATCAACCGGTGGATGTTCTTGCTCGTATTGGCGCTAAGCGCGACCCCGTCCCACCTAATATCTTTCTGGAAAGGCTTTTTAAGCCATCCGTGGTGTGGCAGGGGGGAAATGACAACACTAGTCCGGATCCGAACATAACCCCAGATTCCGAAAACACCGATATCATCAGAGGCTCAACCACCGAAATAACACCGTCGACGCATCTCATCATGGCAGTCATTGCCCCATGGACCGAACCCTTCCTGGCCTACCTTAACAGGAAGGAGCTTCCTGAGGACCAGAATGAGGCCTGCTGCATTGTCCGGTGTTCGAAGGCCTACAAGGTTCATGACAAAGAGCTCTATAAGAAAAGCTCTATCGGAGTTCTTCAAATATGTATCTCCAAGGAAGAGGGGCGGAAGCTCTTGGCCGATATTCACGCCGGGCTTGGCAGTCACCATGCCGCAGCTCGGGCCCTTGTTAGCAAGGCCTTCTGTAAAGGGTTTTATTGGCCAACAGCCCGAGCAGATGCACAGGACCTTGTCCAACGTTGCGTTGGTAACCAAAGCCATATGCCCCCCACTGCCTTACAAACAATCCCGCCTTTTGCGGTCTGGGGACTCGATATGGTCGGTCCCCTTAAAGGAGGAAGCCATAAGAGAAATTATCTGCTGGTCATGGTGGATAAATTCACTAAGTGGATAGAGGCCAAACGAGTCAAAATGACAGAAGCGGGGCCGGTAATAGATTTCATATCCGGCGTGGTACACCGTTATTGTGTCCCACACAGCATAATAACCGATAATGGCTCTAATTTCACAGCCGATGAAGTGAAAACTTGGTGTGCTAATCTAGGTATTAAACTCGATTACGCCTCGGTCTATCACCCGTAGACAAACGGTCAAGTCGAACGGGCTAATGGTCTTATTATGAGCAGCATCAAACCTAGACTAGTGCGGTCTTTGAAAGAATCAGACAAGCACTGGGTGGAGGAACTTGACTCCATACTCTAGGGGTTGCGAACCACGCCCAACCTCACTACTGGATATATGCCTTTCTTCATGGTGTACGGTGCAGAAGCAATGTTACCCTGCGATATTATTCATGACTCACCTCGAGTGCGCATGTACGAAGAGAGAGAAGCCGAGCTTGATCGGCAGGACAGCCTAGATGCCTTGGAGGAGGAGCGCGACCTCGCAAAAGCCCGTTCTGCATTTTATCAACAACAGACTCGCAGGTATCAAAGCAAAGAAGTGCGAGCCAAGACTTATAACATTGGTGAACTCGTTCTACGCCTGCCGGAGAAGAAAAAGGAAAAACTCAAGACCAAGTGGGAGGGTCCCTTCATCATTGACGAAGTTCTCACCGGAGGAGCGTACCGCTTGCGTGATGCGTCAAACAATCACCTGGAGCCAAACCTCTGGAACGCGGCCAGACTACGACGATTTTATGCCTAGCACCGAACTCTGTGTTCTTCTCCTCCCTCCTGTTATTAACGTTATTTCTTCTCTCTTTTCGTTTTTTATCTTTCTCTTTCGTTTTGCTCTTTAGCCTTATGGTTTCAGTACGGCTAGACCGTCCTTACCTGATGCATACATCTCTGCATATGTACGTTCATTATACCTAGGGGCTTCTCGTACAGAAGCTTGCTATTATCCTTTGAGCATCAAGCTCACCACATATGCGTTTTTCCATATGTACCTTTTCTTCGCCATTATATGCATCGATATGACTTAAGTTTTGGCCAAGCTGGGTTGCCTGGCTCCTGTGCTTATGCCCTACGTTCCCGTTAGTTCGGCTAGGGCATAAAGGAAGCACCTCTGCGATTGTTACTGTCGGGTCATCCGGATGTGTACCTCAGACCGGGTGAAGCCAAAAGCTAGCATTCTTAAGGGAATATTCGGTCGGTGAATTAAAGATGTCCCCGCATTCATTCTATTATGAAACCCCGGAAGTTACCTACTCTGCGAATTTTTCAATCACAGTTCGGACATGCACATTAAACGCATGCACACCCAGGGAAAGGAACCCTTAACGGAACTATTCTCTCTGTAAGATGTTTCTTACATAATGTAATATAACATAACTAGCCAGATACACATTGTCTGTTCAAGCAACTATGACCCCTATGCCTGGTTCCCATGCTTGCCCCGGTATATTCTACCGTTAGGGTATTCGGAAACACTCCGCACCTTCCGGTCCAGAAGTCGAAGCGAAAAGGTCGGCCATGACAATTGTTTTTATTATCCAGCTAGAAGGAATGTACATAGTCACTTAGGACTCAAAAACTTCCTCCTCTATACCGTCCAATAGGCGGTCTAACTTACAATCCTGTTGTGAGTATCTAGCAGCCACCTCAACTTGGTCATATACTAAACTAACGGAAATTTCTTCCCCATTTGACCCTAGCGGTCTGACCTGGGCCATGTGATTCGGATCCAGCTTGGTATACCGCGTTTTTATCATGGCCCAGGCTTCTCGCGCACCCTCTCGGTAGGCTGATATCTTCCATAGTCGGATACGCCACCGCGCTCCCTTGAACAGCTCTACAAGCTTCTACATACTCCCTGGAGGGGAGCCGGATGGCCATAAGGCCTTGGCTACACTCCGCATTGCCTGCCGAGCTTGCTCGTGCAACTGCGACAGCTCTTGCAGAAGATCACTTGATGATCCGAACACCTCCTCTTCAGGGCGGCCCGTCAATACACCTGCAATCACAACTATATAATCTACGGTTACTTCCAAACTGTTATAAGATAAATTCGGCCACATACTGAATATGCCGCCTCACAGTTTTTGTTCTCCTTCACGGAGTCAGCTAGCTGAGCTCGCACGTCTTTCAGTTGTTCGCCCAGACTGGTGTTCGAATCCTGGATCTTCTTTTTCTCCTGAATGACTTTCGTTAACACACGCTCACCCGCTGCTAGCAGTTTTTTGGCTCAGTGTTCTTCACCTCGAGCGGCATCCAGCTGCTCCCGCAGTTGGTCTAATGATCCAATACAATGATAAGCAACCAGATTAGCATTATTAGTGTACAATTATGATTTCTCGATGGAGGGAAACATTACCAGGGGATGCCTTCTTGGATTTCTCCAGTTCAGCATTGGCAGCAGACAGCTGGCGCCGACACTTTTCTAGTTCCTGAGTTAACATGGTGTTCTTCTCTGTAAGCACCTGGTTGTACATTGATCCTTAAATCAGTTGTTTCAACTACTTTAAGTCTCGGGGGCTACTGGCATATGGTTATCATAGTCAGACAAAACAAACTTACATGCACATCTTTTAAATGTTTTGTGGCTCTATTAAGCCCATCTCGAGCAGCTCAGATATATGCATCGGCCGAGCTGAAGGCGTTAAATGACTCTTCTGAAAAGCTAGGGTCTCGTAAAACGGCCCTACGGCGCCGATGATTCATGGCGCTCTCCACTTCCAAGTTGGTGACGGATACATCATCCGAGTCCTCGGCTAGAGGACAGTCCGGCGTCACCCCTGCATCAGCCCTCATCTTCACGGCAGGATTTGAATCCTGGCTGTGGGAAGTATGACCGGCCGGACCCTCGGGTATAGTCCGACACACCTTTTTCCTGATATAGGGTAAATGGAAAGGTCACAGTGGGTTGTGACTACAAAGGTGCATACTTGCAAATTCATACCTCTTTGATGAAGGCTCGGTCGTTTCGTTTGCTTTCCTCTTAGAAGGCTTGCCTGGTATGGGGGACGCTCTCTTCGGAGATGCTCTCGGGGCAGCATGGCGCACCGAAGCTTCCCCTTCTCAGCACAGGACAGTGCGGTGGGTAAGGAGGAATGAGAAAACTCTTTTGGACAAGGTGTCTTCACTACAAAAAAATACACTTCCGTGATGATACGTGTTTGTCACAGTAGGTCGCATTTTTTGTCATGCATGTACATCCATGACAAATTTATGACAGAATCAAGATAATCATACATGTGCTGTCGTACAAGTGTTCCATGACATTACCAAAATTATCATCACGGAAGTGTCCACTTCCATGACGATAAATTGTGCGTCACAGAAGTGCTTTCGTCAAGGGTGATCGACACATGGCAGCCACCGTAATGGAACGCCGTTAAGCTATCGGGTCGGGTTTTGGATCCGATAACTCGTTAACAGCCCCGACCAATGGGGATTTTCCACGTGTAAAATCATCATTGGCTGGAGGAAACACGTGTCGGCTCATCGTCGGGACAGATGTCATCCACTCATTGGACAGAAGGCGCCTATGATACGTTGACACGTGGCACGGCCCAACAGAGGCCCATTCCTGTGAAAAGGTCGGCCCGTTTGACTTGGTCAAAAGGTGGCGGGCCAGCCCATGGAAAGCCTGTTAACGGCATGTTCGCATATAAGCCATTTACAGCCCGCTAACCCAAGGCCCATTACGCCCTATCCGAATTAGGCCCAGTAGCGTCATCTGGGCCATCCAATATGATTCCAGCCCATTTTCACTTCTGGCCCATGTATGGCCCATGATGTCTTTCGGCCCATATGAGGCCCTATGTAACTCTTGGCCTATTAACGGCTCGTGGTGAAACTGGCCCGTAATGAACAGTGTATCACTTTACACCCATTAACGGCTCGTGGTGAAACTAGCCCGTAATGAACAGTATATCACTTTATACCCATTAACGACCCGTTATTCCGTTGGGCCGTCTCCAGCCCATGTTATCTTTCGGCCTTCTCAGAGCCCATTTATTCTTGGGCTCATTTCCAGCAGTCGTTTACTTACGGCCCGTTATTGTCATTTTCTGCTTGTGGGCCAAATTCAGCCTGTGGTTACAGTCGGCCCGTTTGTGGTCCGTTAATACGTTGGGTCGTTTTCATAGCGTCAGCAAATACGGCCTATTAACAATGGTCCGTTATGGTCAGCCCATGGATGGACGATTCCAACTCTAGCCCATTTACGGCCAGAATGTGGTCTGTTTGGCCCATGTTTGGCCAATCGATCATATGGCCCGTATAAGGCCCATTTATGATACGACCCGTAGAAGGCCCATTGATGATACGGCCCGTAGAAGGCCCATTGTTTCTACGGCCCATAGAAGGCCCACTGTTTCTACGGCCCGTAGAAGGCCCACTGTTTATACGTCCCGTAGAAGGCCCACTGTTTCTACGGCCCGTAGGAGGCCCAGTGTCACTACAGTAAATATTAGCCCATGGTTATTGTGGCCTAGTTTTAAAAAATAGGTTATTGCAGCCACTAGCAAACCACAGAAAAAGAACTGCACAGACTACAAGCAAACAAATAAACAAGACAACAAGGAAATAAATAAGCAAGCAACTTATACTAGGCTATCACGGCTATTACACATATTACATCCACTGGGCATCAAAGTTCGCCACCAGTGCAAATATAGGGAACACGGCAGCATATAAACGCCGTAGCAAAACAAGTCCAGAACTGAAACCACTTCAGAAGATCTCAAAAAACAATATCCTGGGTACCCATAATGCTGGCAAGATGCTTAGAAAGCTTATTAACTTTCTCTTGTTTGGCGCTTAAGTCCTCCAGCGCTTGCTATTGCACCAGAAAGTATGCATCTGAATTCTGCAAGGACTTCCTCAGTCCTTCGGCTTCCTGTCGCATAGCATCTGATCGATGTCTTTCAACTTGAAGTTGAGAGTCAAGAAGCCGAACTGATTCAGGCAATGAGTTCGAAGAGCTGGTGCCAGCAGTGGTAGCCAGTAACTCGAACACTACATCAAGACAGGACTTTGGGGTTGTCTCAGTGTCTTGAATATAGTTTTTATCAGCTTTCTTGGAGACCAACAGGGATGTCTCACTATCTTGAACCTTATCTGCATTACTTCCTTTACCATTGCATAACAGGGTACTCTTCTCCAATATTTTATCCGCGTTCTAAAAGAGAAACAAACAAACACATCTCAGGTTTACAATGTAGTATATGAAACTCATTTTGGTAAACCAGTTCAGTAGCAAGGTGGACAGGATAACAGCATGAAACAAACATATATCTATGTAGTATGGTCACTGTATGGTCTATATCATTCTAGTTTATGTTGCCAAATCAAGATAGATACAGTTCGAATCATATCTATTTAACAAAAAGCAGCATAGACGGAATATAAGTGTGGGAAACTACACAGCAATAACAACACTTGTAATGTGCATGGCATGAGAACATAACTGTTTATTCAATTGAAACTGAAATCAACATAGAGCAAGTTACAACAGCAAACAGCCAAACACATTGAAGAAATAGGTTTAAAACATACCTGTTGCGCCATTGGAGTTTCAATTGCATCCTTCAAATTTGAAATTAGTTGGTATCAGTAAATACAGTGATGCAAGAGCAAAGTAGTATGAACCATAGCTACGGAACCTGACCTGAGAACAATTCTTCTTCTGCTTTAAGCATTGACTTCGGGTTCGGAGTGGTGGTCCTCGTGATTTGGGCACCGCAGTTGCCTTACTAACTGCTCGTGTTTGGGTGCTCTATGGTGGAGACAGTGTTGTGTCAACGGGAACTGGGTGTCTATCTGCTGGGGTTGGGGTTAGAAGGGGTGTAGCTGGTTCTCTGTCCAACTGGGTAGGGGTACAATCTGCATGAGTGTGGGTTATGTGTGGTGGGGCTGGTTCTTGGGCAAGTACAACCGTGGTTCTATCTGCATCGACAGGTAGCATGATCTTTTCTGAAGACCGTGTTTTTACTCCCACAGATACTGCCATTACTCCCTCCAATTGAAATGGCTGATAAACAAGAAAAGTAATTGAATGTACATACATTGTAAGATAGACAGGTGCAATGGATAGTAGGGAAGAAAACAGGGCATGAAATAATTCACATTTATGTTGTCTAAGCAAATAGAATAGCAGGACATAATTTCACATATATGATGGCTAATTAAACAGGATAGCATGACACAATTTCACATGTATGATAGCTAACTAAACAGGATAGAATGACATACTTCAAAATATGATGACTATGTAAACAGGATGACATGATATAACTATACGATGTGTCTATTAAAGTGGTTGGCATGCCATAAATCACAAACATGACGTCGATGGAAACATGATGGCATGATATAATTCATGGATAGAATGGCATAATTTAAATATGATGACTATGTAAACAGGATGAGATGATATAACTATGTTATGTCTTTAGAAAATGGGTTGGCATGCCATAATTCAGATACATGCTGTCTATGTAAACATCATGGCATGACATAATTCAAATATATGATTTATATACTAAGGAAGTGAGCAGAGGGCAATCGCATATATGATGTGTCAACTAACGAGATGGCATTCAATATTGTGTATATGATGTAGAAACTAAGCATTGCAATACAACATATGCATTATATGAGTAATATAACCCTGCCAAGTTTGAGCATACACCTCAGGGGGATAATAGGACTGGTCATCTGCCTCTGAATCCTCCTCTGAAGAGCTATCTGTAACCAGCAAGATATCTGCTTCAGCAGGTAGCATGTCTGCTCTGAAGACCTTGTTTTCACTCCAGATTTCTCCATCACCAATTCAAATGGCTGATGCACAGGAAGAGCAGTTGAATATACAAACATTGTCGACAAAAGCAATGAGAAATACAAAAAAAGGACGGCATGATATAATTCACATATATGACGCTTGCCTAAACAGCATGGCATTGCATAATTCACATACATAATGCCTTGCAACAAGATAACATTGCATAATTCACATATATAATGTCTTGCAACAAGATGGCACTGCATAATTCACATATATGGTAATTAGACACTAAAAAGGTGGCATTCACACAAAGCATGTCTAAACTAAGCAAATGACATAGCAATGCAAGATACCATACACACGATATGACCAACATAACCCTGCCAAGTTAGGGCATGCACCTCGGGGGGGAGAATATGACTGGTCATCTGTCTCTGAATCCTCCTCTGAGAACCTATCGGTAACCAGCAAGACATGCACTTCGTCAGATAGCATTGTCTGCTCTGAAGACCTTGTTTCCACTCCAGATTTTTTACATGACCGTGCCAAATGGCTGATGCACAGGAAGAGTAATTGAATGTACTAAAATTGTTGACCAATTTAACACGTAAAAAAATGATGGCATGATATAATTCACATATAAGATGACTGGATAACCAGGGTGGCATTGCAAAATTCACATATATGATGCCTGGCTAGACAAGATGGCATTGCATGATTCACATATACGATAAAGAAACTAAACAGATGGCATTGACACAAAGCATGTCTAAACTAAGCAGATGACATCTTTAATGTATACAGTAAGCAATGCAAGGCACCATATGCATGATATTACCAACATCAGCATGCCAAGTTAGAGCGAAGACCTCATGGGGTAAATAGGAGTGGTCTTCTCCTTCTGAATCCCCCTCATAACAGTTATCTTCCTCTTGATTACGATCCGAAATGGGTGGAGGGGGGCTGCCTTTGCACCCACCATGGAACGACGTCTGCATGAAATTTTATTGCCACGCAAGGCTCGTCTCTTTTGCTCTACATGATTAGTTCCATTGTGTACAATAACTGGCATGCATAGGAATAAAACATAGTGAGATTATGTAAGGAGTTGTCACATCCTTAGCTTTTGGTGCTGCCTAGTGTTTGCATCATGTTTAACTTTCATGGAAATTTGAAATGGGGGTGATCAAACCCTAGCACTTTGAAATCCAAATAGGCCCAGCTTAAAAAATGCTTTCAATGAACCAAAGTACCCTTCATCAATGTTTGCTAATTTTGGCAAGGCTTTGGATCCAAACCAAAAATATTGAACATTTTTAAGGAATATTTTGGGCAGTGAAATTAAATCATATTGTATTTGAATTTGAATTTATATTCCTAATATATAGAATATATTTTCAAATGTATCAGAAATATTTGTGTGCACTTGGAAAAGTCCATATAAGCCACATAGGTATTTACAGAAAGTTTTGGCACTGATTTGAATTTGTTTTGAGTTTAAACAGTGGCAAAACAAAAAAACATAAAAACAAAATAGAAAAACAGAAACAAAAGAAAAACGAAAGGCCACCGGGCCGCTTACCCGCACCCACCTGGCAGCCCACCTACCTGGTCCAGCCCACCTACCCCCGCCGCGCCGTCTTCCACCTCGCGCCAGTAGGCGAGGCGTGTGCCCGACGCGCGCGCACTGCCGTGCGGCCACCTCCTCCCTGCCTGGCTGGCCCCCTCCTCCCTCTGGATGCCCTGGAACATCGACACGCACCCCCCGATCCCTCTCACTCTCCCCCTGGACCTCTTCCCCTCCTCTGCTCTCTCGCGCAGCACCACCGAACGCAGCCGTCGCCACCGATGAGCACCGCCGTGGCCACAGCCACTGCCTCTCCTCGCCGATGCTCTCAGAGGCTCCGCCGCAACCTCTTCTCCCTCCTCTCCGAGCTACACGAGCCAGGTCGGCCCCAAGAAGATGCCTGTGGCCTTCTTCCCCGACCACGGCCGCTGGATGCCGCCGTCCGATTCACCGTCTCCAACGCCTCCCCGATCCCGCTGATCTACTCTATGTGTCCACTGTGAGCCCCTGCATCGAACCCCTCTCTCCGCTTGCTCGTTTGCTTCCTGCAACCGCAATGGCCATCATGGCCGAGAGGTTGGCTCCGCCGGCCATGTCGCAGCCGTGACCACGGCCACGCAAGCTTGCAGCCGAGCACCCTAACATGCTCAGGGCGACCCTAGGATCCTAACTCGACCAACCGCTGCTCCATTCGTCCACCGTAGCGCCGATCTCGTCGTTGTACGAACTCCGGCCGTCGCACTAGTCGTCGCCGCCGCCGTTTTGGTCCACGCCGGCTCGAACCGATGGCACCGCTAGACGCACACGAGCGCCAGCGTCACATAGGTGGTCTCCGCCGGCCATTTGGTCACCGGAGCAAGAAACCCGAGCCACTCCAGTGCACCTCCGTCGCGTGTTGGTCGCTGCCGGCGTAACTCCGGCGAGGGTGACGTGGCAGATTAGTTAGGGCTAATGACGCACTTAGTCAACACCTAGTGACACTGAAAACAGGGCCCCACTAACTAATTAAACCTAGATTAGTTTCTGCTTAGTATTAACTAATCATAGTGGCCCCACGCGTCAGCATTGACCATGCTGACGTGGCCATTGACTGGGTCCACATGTCAGTGACCCTAACTAGCACAGTGACACTGACCAGTGGGACCCACTTGTCATGTTTGACCTGGACGGCTCCTGTTGACCTGCTGACGTCAGATGACCTAATGCTAACGCTATAAATCATTTTCTGGATTTAAGTTTATTCAGGAAATTCCAAAAAATGCCCAAAACTTCTAAAAATCATAGAAAATTATCTATAACTCCAAATGAAATTATTTATATATGAAAAATTATCAGAAAAATTCAAGGAATCCATCTGTACCATTTTCATGCATGTTTGAGCAAGTTAACCTCACTGTTTAGGATGAAACATGATTAGGGCAAATTTCATAATAGGTTTGGAGTTGGAATTTGATGTAGTTTTAAATTCCACTTCAATTAAAATGACTTTCTATTGCATTAGCCCAAACACCAGCATGTTGCCATGTCATGATCATACATCATATTGTTGCATTCCATTGATTGTGTTCTTCCTTGTTTGCCGTTGTTTGTCCCCTCTCAGTAGACGTGGTTTCGACGATGTGATCGATGACACTGATGAAGAGCTATACTATCTTCAGAAGTGCCAGGCAAGCAAAACCACCTTGTTCATTCTGATACAATCCCACTCTCTCGCTCCTGCTCTCTTTTACTGCATTAGGACAACAATGATTCAACTGTTACATACTGCGATAGTTGAACCCCTTTCCTCTGCATGACCTGTCATTGCCACAGTAAATAGATGAAACCCACTAGCATGAGTAGGAATTGTTTTGAGCCCTAATGTGCCTACTCATTCATGCTTGTTGTCATGCCTACTACTGCTTAGAGTTGAGTCATGTCTCATTCATCGGGAATGAATTGGAACGTGGTGAACATGTCCTACCGTTGAGAGCTAAGTGTGTGAACACGATTTGGTAAAGGTAGCGGTGAGAGGCCATGTAGGAGTACATGGTGGGTTGTCTCATTTCAGCCGTTCTTAGGAACCGAGTTCTGTGTTTGTGATCCATGAACAGTTACTACCACACATTGGGTTCCGGTAACTTGACCCCTCTCGACTTATTAATCAACTCGATCTCTGTCCAGGAGTTGCAACTAGTTTCTGGTGTTTGTAGGTAGTGTTAGTAGTCTACCAAGTGGCACCCGGTACAGGTGGGCTTGGGGCAGACTAGGCACAGTGGCCCGGTGTACCAAGTGGCACCCAGATGGTGGGCTTGGGAACCTTGCTCACATCGTTTGGGGTCGTGAGCGACACCCTGGCCGGATCTCCTTGTGGATGGAACCCGAATAGGTGATAAACCTGGATAGAGACGTGTTGGTTAGTCAGGTCGTGGCCGACTCCCTCGCCAGGCTTCCGCTTGAAGGTTGCCGAGATACACGATGTGTACATGGTGGTAAGTGGCGAGAGCGTGTGTGAAGAAGTACACCCCTGCAGGGTTATCATTATCTATTCGAATAGCCGGATTCCTCGGATATGGAAACTTGGACCCCTTGCATAGTTCATAGACAAGTGAAAGTGGATACTCTAAAATGCGCAAGATAAGTGTGAGTACTATGGATGGCATTCTCGCAGGGAGGTGGGAGCGGATCCATAGTGGTGTGTTGATATGGTGAATTTGTGGACTCGTGTGCGCCACCTCAAAAGAGTTACTTGCAGTCATAGTTCAGGATAGCCACCGAGTCAAAGCTGGCTTGCTGCAGTTAAACTCCACCACCCCTTTGTTGATACTGATGCATATGTAGCTAGTTCTGATGTAAGTCTTGCTGGGTACATTTGTACTCACGTTTGCCTATTCTATGTTTTGCAGAGAGACTTCAGTCTCGCTAGTAGTTCCACGTGGACTTTGACGTTTAGCCTGTTACGTCAGCTACGATCTTGTATCCTTGGGAGGGTCTTGTAGATAGTCAGGCTTCTCAGCCTTTTTCATTTGTAGAAGTCTGTACTCAGACATGTTAAGCTTCCGCATGTGCTTGTTGCTTGTATGCTCTGTATGTTGGGTCATGAGACCCATGCTTGTAATATCTCTCTCCTTGGAGCCTAATGAATAAATACTCTAAGTCGTAGAGTCTTGTTGTGATGCCATGTTGTATTGCACATATTGAGCATATTGTGTGTATGATTGAAATGCTTGGTATGTGTGGGATCCGACAACCTAGTTGTTTATCCTTGGTAGCCTCTCTTATGGGGAAATGTAGTCTTGTGCTTCCATGAGCCATAGTAGTCCGCTACAGCCCGGTTCACCGGAGTCCTGCTAGCCCAGCACTACTGCTCCAGAACACTTGACTAGCCGGCATGTGATTCACTTCGTTCTGGTGTCTGTCCCTTCGGGGAAATGTCACACGGTGACATCCGGAGTCCTGCCTAGCCTGCTACAGCCCGGTTCACCGGAGTCCTGTTAGCCCAGTGCTACAGCCCGGATTCGCACGCTACTGACCGACATGCTCGATGTTGATTCATGTATGCCTGTCCCCGTAAGTTAGTGCCACTTCGGGTTCACGACTAGTCATGTCGGCCCGGGTTTATTGTCATATGGATGCTAGTGACACTATCATATACGTGAGCCAAAAGGCGCAAACGGTCCCGGGCCATGGTAAGGCAACACCTGTGGGAATACCGTGCGTGAGGCCGCAAAGTGATATGAGGTGTTACCGACTAGATTGATGTGACTTGGAATCGGGGTCCTGACAGGAGTGCATGCACAAATCCAGAGTGATGGTAGCAAACTGTGGATAGACCCAAAACAGGCAGATAATAGCTTTAGTTAAAAATACAGATAATGGCTCCTTTAATGTTTGTTTGCACCCAACTAGACACCGGAGATTAACCAGATAGTAGACAGATAGTACTGATTGCTGCCCCAATATGTACCCAACAACCATTTAAAAACTCAAGTTTCAACATTAGTTTGGACCTGACTTGGAGTCTAATAGGTGAACACGACGATAATGTAGCATGTCATCATATTAAGCGACGCATAACGTAAGCAGACATGGAAGAGTGCGACCTCTCTTGCGGATCCGTGTAGTCCTCAAGGTCATCTGCTCAGTTGATGATGGTAATGCAGTTGCTGTGGCTGCCGGCGGCGGGGAAGAAGATCTAAGGCGGCAAAAGACAGTCTGGAGAGCAGATCCCTGCTGTGGTGAACCCTTCCGTCGTTGGAGCAGCTGAGCTGGGGTGGAACACAGCGCCGCAGGAGCTGGACAAACCACACAAGGTTTTCTTTGACACATATCTGTAACAGAAGTAATTGAGTAAGGGCTTGTTTGAATTTGAGGATTCTAACAATGCAGGGATAGGAAATAGACAGGAATAGGATAGGAATGCACGTGCAAAACAGAGAATTTAAAATCACAGGATTTCTGCCAATCTGGGTGTTTGATTCACAACAATTGGAAGATCATAGGATGCAAAAAAGCATGGTGAGATGAAGTCAAACCACAAGAAAATGTACGGTTATAATGCTATTATGCTACTATCTCTTAGTCTTGTGCTTGATGAATAGGAATATGAAAAGGAGGAGAAGTGGAAATTAGAATTCCTACGGTTTTTCTTTCAAGGAGACACTAAAGGAACAAATCCTACAGTTTTCCTTTGCTCCATTCCTTTGCACCAAATTCATGAAAAGTAGTACCATAGGAAACTTTCCAATTCCGATGTTTTTCATTCACTTTTCCTTTCAAGCACTAGCGATTCTAGTAGGCAGGCTTGAGCAAGGAAAATCCTACACTAAAAAATGTTTTTGTGCTACTTCTATTACTTTGGACCCAGGCCACTGCCATACTAGCTCAACTCCCAGGCCCATCGACAAATGCACAGCTCAGACACGCAGAGATAAATAATGATGGCGTTCAAGAGAGTCCGTCACGGATAGCTAAGTTGCCTGGTACCTCACTGCTTGTCATATAGTAGGATAAAATAATCGTATTTCCCGTTACTACGAGTGCTAAGTGGACAATATATATAACATGTAGAGTAAAAAAGAGATGCAACAAGTATACAACCTCTTTGGCGAAGCCATGTCGATCTCAGCGTGATTGGGTTGGCCGGTGAGGATGCTCCGGCTGACTTGGCTGTCGGAGGAGGGGAAGAAGATCTTAGGTGTCTGGAGATGGAGCCCAAGGTACTGCTTCGCTCTGATGGAGGGTTTCGTTGTTGGAGCAGCTCCGGTGAGTTGTACGACGCCGAGGCTGAAGCAGGACAAGAGAGACAACGAACAACGTTAACCTGAGTGGAACTCTAATAGCATCTCCAATACATGACGTAAAATACATAACCACAAAGTGCTAGATGTAAAATACATCAGCCGCTCATCTCTGAACTTAACTGCCGAAACTAAATTTAACTGTCAAAACTGAACTTAACTGTCGAAACTGAACTTAACTGTTGAAACTGAATTTTGTTGTCGAAACTGAATTTTGCTGTCGAAACTGAACGCACTAGCAAGGTGAGGCTACACGTCGGTCGACTGACCTTTTCATCTCTGGTCAGTCGATTTTGCAGCCATTGGATACGAAATCAAGGGCCTGCAGTTCATCTTCAACCTCCACCCCCTGAGCCGGCCAAACAACAGCCCCCCGCTGCCCGCGGCCGGCAGTGCGCCACCCCGCCCGCCCCGAAAATACTCCCCACCGCCGGTCTGCCGCCGCCCCGGCCATCCCTCTAGGTCCCCCTGTGCCGAGCTTTTTCTCCGGCGATCCCCATGCCACCGCCCCGCCAATGCCCCGCCACCGCCGGCGACCACCGCCCCCATCCTGAACCCTAAAATAGATAGTGGGGTACTGTAACGCCCTCGATGCGGCTATATCTCCCACGTGTCGAAGCACGACTTAGAGGCATAACCGCATTGAAAGCAATGTCGCAAGTGAGGTAATCTTCACACAACCCATGTAATACATAAGGGAAAGAGATACATAATTGGCTTACAATCGCCACTTCACACAATTACATGAATAAAGCATTACATCATCCAGATACACTCAAGGTCCGACTATGGAACCAAAATAAAAAAAGACTACCCCAAAAGCTACACAGATCCCCGATCGTCCCAACTGGGCTCCACTACTGATCAACTAGAAACGGAACAACATAATGAACGAGATCTTCATCGAGCTCCTCCTTGAGCTGGTTTTGGAAGTATCTGTGATTCACGGGGACTCAGCAATCTCACACCCTCGCGATCAAGAATATTTAAGCTTATAGGAAGGGTAAAAGGTATGAGGTGGAGCTGCAGCAAGCGACTAGCACATATGGTGGCTAACATACGCAAATGAGAGCGAGAAGAGAAGTCAAAAGCACGGTCGAACAACTATGATCAAGAAGTGATCCTAGAACAACCTACGCCAAACATAACTCCAACACCATGTTCACTTCCCGGACTCCGCCGGAAAGAGACCATCACGGTTACACACGCGGTTGATGTATTTTAATTAAGATAAACTTCAGGTTTTCTACAACCGAACATTAACAAATTCCCATCTGCCCGTAACCGCGGGTATGGCTTTCGAAAGATCATATCCCTGCAGGGGTGTCCCAACTTAGCCCATCACAAGCTCTCATGGTCAACGAAGGATATTCCTTCTCCCAAGACAATCCGATCAGACTCGGCATCCCGGTTACAAGACATCCTCGGCAATGGTAAAACAAGTCCAGCAAGACCACCCGATGCGCCGACATTCCGATAGGAACTGCACATATCTCGTTCTCAGGGCAACACCGGATAAGCAATCCGTACAACTAAAATCAGCCCTCGAGTTTCCCTGAGGTGGCACTGCAAGGGGCTCTAATTTGGACCAACACTTAGACAAGCACTGGCCCGGGGGGTTAAAATAAAGATGACCCTCGGGATGCGCGACTCCCAAGGGAAAAAGGCTAGGTGGCGAATGGTAAAACCAAGGTTGGGCCTTGCTGGAGGAGTTTTATTCAAAGCGAACTATCAAGGGGTTCCCATTATAACCCAACCGTGTAAGGAACGCAAAATCCGGGAACATAATACCGATATGATGGAAACTAGGGCGGCAAGAGTGGAACAAAACACCAGGCATAAGGCCGAGCCTTCCACCCTTTACCAAGTATATAGATGCATTAATTAAATAAGAGATATTGTGATATCCCAACAAAATAGCCATGTTCCAACATGGAACAACTCCAATCTTCACCTGCAACTAGCAACGCTATAAGATGGGCTGAGCAAAGCGGTAACATAGCCAAACAATGGTTTGCTAGGACAAGGTGGGTTAGAGGCTTGGCTTAACAATTTGGGAGGCATGATAAGCAAGTGGTAGGTATCACAGCATAGGCATAGCAAAAGAACAAGCAACTAGCAAGCAAAGATAGAAGTGATTTCGAGGGTATGGTCATCTTGCCTGAAATCTCGCAAGGAAGAAGAACGAGTCCATGAAGAAGACAAACGGACGTAGTCGAACGAATCCTCACAACACGACGTTACCGGATCCAACCCGAAGAAGCAACACCGGAAAGAAGCACACAACATAGTAAACAACCGCTACAACAACATGGCATGATGCACAACAAATATGATGCATGTCCGGTTTAATGAAGCATGGCATGGCAAAATGCACAAACAATCCTACAAATTTAGTGGAGCTCAACATGCAACTCCGTTGCATATTGACGAAACACCACATTCAAGTTATTTAGTTCGATCTTGTTATGTACCCAACAATATTAAATGTTGATTAACATGGCAAGGGGTGAAGCAAAAGAAAACCACCTATCTAGGCAAGTTTAAATGAGGCCGGAACAACAAAACAACAAGTCCGGAAAATCCTCATGAGCATATTATAGATTTGGTACTGTTCTGCCCTAAACACAATTTGAGAGTTATTTAACATGCAAAGCAATGTCACCATGTTAAACTAGGCATTTTTCCACCCCATTTACATATAAAGTTTATTAAAATCCGAGTTACGGTTATTTAGTTATGAATTAAATCATTTTAGCATGACATAGGAGCAAATTTAAACAAACAGCAATTTAAACATTTTAGACATGGATGAAAAGGACATATTATGAAACTACACAAAATTCTAAGCAAGTTTCATATTTAAAGTTTTTACATAAGATGCACCGTTTGTGAGATATGATATGCACGAAGATGAAGGGTTAAACTGTAAAACTACAAACTCCAGAAAATAATTAAATCGCAGATCCTAAAAAAACATACACGGGCTGGATCTGGAACAGGGCCCAATAGAGAATAAAAAAAGAAAAAAAGGTGGGGCGCTGGGGTGGCTCACATTGGGCTGAGGCCCAGTTGGGAAGAGGCTGTAGCAGAAGTTGGGCTGAGCCTGAGGGGCCTTGGCGCCGGTGGGGAGAAAGGCCAAATCGCAGCTCAGCCCGACGGGGGATGGAGCTGGGCCTAAGCGGCTTGGCTGGAGGCGATCGAGGCCTCATGGTCCACGGGTGCGTGGTCAACGCGCGGGCGAGCGCTGATCTGCTCGTTCAGAAGGAAACGCAGCGACAGGTTCAGGGCTCGGCGTCTCCAGGCGAAGCAGAGGAGGAGGCGCAGACAGGACGGCGCTAGTCGAGGCGGAGGAGGCTCTCGGGAAGGCGTGGGGTGACGAGGAGGAGGCCGCAGGCGAGGGAGGCGCTCGGCAGGAGGCGAGGCCGGCAGCGGCGACGAGGGCGGCCATGGACGAGCCTAGGCTGGTCGGTCAATGCAGGGAGGCGCTCGAACTGTTGTAGGGGAAGCAGAGGCCGACGACGACGTGGACTTGCGGCGGCGCCGAACTGCAGCGAGGTCGTGGGGGCACGGGACTTGGACGCGGGGCTCCGGGACGGCGCGGCGGCGGATCCGAGCGGTGGAGGCGAACGGCCCGACGAGGTGGCGTGCGGACGGAGCTGATGAAGGCAGCGCCTGTCCTCTGTTCAACGAGGGAGAGAGTTTCAGAGAAAAAACAAAACGGGGAGGAAGGGAAAGACGTGGGAGGAGAAGGAGCAGGACGAGGCCGGTCCTGGTCCTGGTCGCCGCCGGCGGGGTCGTCGGAGGGCACGGCCTGCAGGGTCGCGAGGCTCGGGCGCAAGGGCTTCTGCCCCGATGCTGCGGGCACAGGGACGATGAGGCGAGGAGGTAGGACGGCGGATGGATCGAGGGAGGAGGGGATCTGGGAGGAAGAAGCTGATTGGCTCCGCGCTGAAAACAAAAGGAGTGGCGGCGGCGTGGGGATTGGATGGATGGGACAAGGTCCCTGGAATTTAGGGTTAGGGGCTATATATAGAGAGAGGTAGGCGAAAAGAGAGGAATTTGGATCATCGGATCGAAAACCGACGGAAGATAATAAATATGCTAAGGAGTCCAATAAATAAAATGATGATATTTTGTAGACGTTTGGGGATGACCCGGACACAACGGTGGCGACAGTCTGGGTCAGGTTACTTTTGGACACGCGCGCGAGGAGGGCCGCGGGCTGACGAGAGAGGTTAGGTTGGGTCTGGTGGATTGTGAAGAGCGGGTTGGTCTGAGAGAAGAGGGGAGAGACGCAGTCCGGCACGGTTTCCGGAGACCGAAAATGTCCGACGTTAGACCTGCTATACTGCCGCTATAGTTATCTGTTGGGGCATCAAACGATCTCCGAATGCGATGATACTTGACAGGCGGTCTATCTACACTATAATAAGACCACACGTCAACTCTCATCCCATTCCGAGAACATTTTCCGGCCACTTATAAAATACTATTTCGGACATGTCGCGGGCGCGTGCAAGTGTGTCTGGGCTCAGAACGGACAACGGACGGAACTGGGGGAACCCTGGCTAATGCAAGTTTTAAAACATGATGATGCAATGCACATGATGACATGATAAGATGCAACATGCAAGCAAATGACATGGCAACGACGGCAAATAACTGGAAGACACCTGGCGCATCGGTTTCGGGGCGTCACAGGTACCTCTCCGGCGAGCCCACGTCCCCGCTGCGGTTGGTTCTTCCTTCACCCCGGTGGCATCAGAGTGAATTGTAGCTAAATCGGAGCAGCATCGCAAGCAAGAGCAAGAGCGAGAGCAGCAGCGCGAGCAAGAGCAATAGCAAGAGCAGACCAGGCAGGGGACCAAGAGCAAGAGCAGAGCAGCAGCGCGGGCGAGAGCTAAAGCAGCAGCAGGTCCTACTGATGTGGACGTCGTTGCCGAGGGAGCGACGCCGTAGAGGAAGTGGCCGGCGATGCCGCCGTGGATGGAGCCGCGCCGTGTCGGCTCGGGACCGAGAGCCGGCAGCACCGTCAGATCGAATCAAGAAGAAAATGCGGCGATTAGTGTACAACCTCTTTGGTGGCGCCGATTAGGCCGCAGCTTCATCCGAGGAAATGGTGATGATGATGCTCTTCCGATGGTGCAGGTGAAGACGGTGGTGTGGGAATGGAGGTGGCGCGAAAGACGAGGGGAACGTCGGGGCAGATCCTTGGAGGTGGAGGACGGGGTGGCTGAACCGGCGGGACGATGAGATCGACGATGGATCCTCATCCCGTACGGTGGATGAGGGACGTCGAGGTGTTGCTGTGGACGACGTCGTCGGGGAAGAGGCTCCGGCTGGGTGGCGGACGGAGTAGGGTGTGGGGTTTCGTCACGGGTTTTCGCGGCCTCGGTGTATGAATGGGTGGGCGGATGGGATGGCAGTGGGGAACCATGGCTTAGAGACGCGCTTGTCCGAAATGTGGGGTAAGTTACGAAAGTACCCCCACCGATTTGAGGAGGTTCTTTCGGTTCAGGGGTACCACGGGCATTTCGCGTGTCGGAATTTCACAGGAGGTGGGAGTTTTCGCGCGTGTTGTAATTTCGGAATAGCAAGGCGCGGGTTGAGATGGAGGGAGTTGTCGGAACACAACGAGACAAAGATATATCTTAAATATTTCAGGCTAACAAGGCGCGGGTTGAAGAGGCGGGAGTTTCGCAACACGATAGACAGAGACGCTAGCTTGAATTTTTGGCATAACAAGGTGCGACTTGAAATTTCGGAAGAACATGCTTAACGTGTACCAAAAAAAAAACAATTTGCACCTCAACACGCACAACACACACAAACACCATTTAGACTAGAGTAAGGTACACGTGCATTGCACGCATGAGATTTGGCAACCAAATTATGAATAAATACCACATTATAGCATGCAAGCTTTGAGTCATATATGCATGATGTAGATGTTCGTTTAATTCTTATAGTTCATTTCATTCAAAATCATCTAGTTTTTATAAGAAAGCTAATCTATTTTAAGATTCATGGAATTGTGCATCGTAAGACATAAAGTAAAAAACAAATAATGGTAAATCATGTAGAAAAACATTTGGGCAATTTTGATACGGAAGATTCTAGAACAAATAAGAAGTGCTTGTGTTTTGATGTTTGTGCATTATGCTTAAGTTCAACCATGGAGTCTTCTAGATTATACATGTGGCGAAATCTGGTGGAATCTAGATGATATCCAACGGCCAATAGTGTTCAAATTTGCCATCTTTGGACCATCGGATTCGCCTCATCCAACGACCATCTTTCAAAGTTAAAGTTACCCGCACAAAATATAAAAATATATAATATATAATATATATAGGGGTATAGATAAAGATATGTGATGCAAAAGCTGCCCATCATCTCCAATTAGAATAGTGTGTCCATGCACGGATGCGGCATGGCCAAATGATGTCTGCCATCAGTATCTCAAATTCAAATAAGTCTGACCTTGTTCAATGTGTATACATTACAACATGCTCGTTTCCAAACCACACCGCGCAGATCTCTGTTATATTCATGCATGCATGGGTTTCAAACATCAGGATCTCGTATTCAAATATTTGAATTCAACTTTACATTGATTGTGACCTCACCTATTCAGCTATTCTTTTACACCCACATAGTAGTCTTCTCTTTATAATTGTACCACTAAATTTCTCTCATGCATGCATCCACACACACTACCAGTCGGCATTATCCATCGCACACATGTAATCTTTTTCTTCATGTTGGTCTCCCATGAAGGCACACGCCAACACACATCCCCTCTCCATCATATCGGGCATTCTTTATCTCTCACGCGTGCATGCGCAACGATCGATGTTCCTCTATGTATGTGTGTATATAGCTAGGTCTTTCATAGTTTTCCACAAAAACCGATCAATCGATATATCCAGTGAGGTCTCACCCTCTTTCCCACGTCCACATCGATCAATTTATACCTCTCTATATAGGATTAACATATATAGCTAATACACCCACATTAATTATGTATCCAATGTCCCCCTCTCATCATCCATGCCTTCCGCTTCATCTCTCAGACGCGTGCACAATGGCGAAGACAGGGGCAGTAAGGGCCCTGCCCCCCTCCCCCCCTAACATCACTATATATCAAGGCTAATATGAATGTGCTCATTAGACAATTGCTGCTAAAAATGGTTTAAGTTCATGAATTGACCCTCCTCGTAAAGGATTAGCAATGCTTGGCCCCCTAGCTCATTTATTTTTCATGGCTCCGCCACTGCGCGCATCAGCGCATGTGTTCGCCCCCTCTCTCTAAATATCGATCTCGCACTTATGCATTCCTTCATAGTCTCCCTCCACTCGGCCCCTCGCACCATCTTCTAGCCCCTCGCCGGATTTTGCCACATGTACAATCTAGCAGACTCCATGGTTGAACTTAAGCATAATGCACAAACCTCAAAACAACAGTGGTTCTCTTTTGTTCTAGAATCTTCCGTATCATAACTGCCCAAACTTTTTTCTAGTTGAATTGCCATTATTTGTTTTTACTTTATGCTTTACAACACACAATTCCATGAATTATAAAATAGATTAAGGGCTTCTTTGATTCAAAGGATTCTCAAAGGAATTTTGGAGGATTATAATCATTAGGAATTTTTCCTATCTTGGTTGTTTAATTCGTAGGATTGTAAACCATAGGAATTTTTCCATATGATTCATTTGCACTAGATTTCACAGGAAACATCCCATCCACTCAAACCTCTTTGAAAGAATTCTGCGTTTTTTCTATGCACAATCAAACACTCGTACAATCCTGTAGGATTCAAGACGACATTCCACTATAATCCCATGTTTTTCCTATTCCCGCATTCTTAGCTTTTTTATAAAAACTAATTGATTTTGAACGAGATGAACTATAAGAATTAAACGAAGGGCTACATCAGGCATATATGACTCAGTGCTTACATGCTATAGTGTGGTATTTATTCATAATTTGTTTGCAAAATCTGATGCGTGCAATGCACGTGTACCTTACTAGTACTTCGAGTATGTGCAAAACACGTAAATTAGAATACCAATGGCACGCTACATAGTGTCTCTCTTACAGTTCATGAAGCCACGTGGCACATGTGTAGGCATTGTCCGACCTCCTTGCGTGGATTGATCACAGTGACGTGCTGCTGGTTCCAGAAGAATGTACTCGTCCTCCCTGAGCCATACTGGCGGTACATGCACGAAGCGAAGATGTGCATGCACGCCATGCATGCACTCATTCCTCGCACGCACACGCGGGTACATGGGCGGATGCAATTTTGTACCAAGATCCACCCCATGTGATAATTTGACGTGTGTAAAGTCGTTCACTTCATTGATGGTCAACTAATACAGCGCATGCAAATTGAGTGGACGTGAGGGCGGAAGAAAGACATTATTACTCCACTGCGCGCATGCGAGTAGTTAAATCGTGGGTTGCTAGTAGTACTTCCATTGGTCTCCTTCATATTTTGTGCCAATTTTTGACAGTAACATAAAATTTACGCATTTGAGCAGTGTAGTACTTGAAATTTATGTTCCGCTAAACTCATCGGGAGCCATTTCGGGCCTCGAAACCAAAACCATCAATTAATCTTTACCTTGTTCCCATCACATTCGAAAGCCTGCTCACACCTACTAGTAGTACGTACCAAACCTGAACGTGTTCCCACTATGCAGGTATTAGTACTAGTGCTAGTACTTAGGTTATAAAAAGGGGAACTACCTAACCGAAAATCACTCTACCTTTCCTCCTCATAAGTGCTTGTTCTTCGTCCGTCGTTGCCATGGCCGGTGAGCAGAGCTCTAGGTCGAGAACAACTCATAACAAGGGAGCAGCAACCAAGGCTACGGAAAAAAAGAGAGGGCTCGCCGCCACGCAGAGACCTCGAAATATCTCTCACGGGCAGGCGATGGCTCCCAAGAGCGCCCTAGCCGCGGAGGCGAACATGCCGAGTCGGCGGAGCTGGAGTCGTTATCCCTCGACGGCATGCCCGATCAGCTCAATAAGCCGAAGGAGTCCATCCAAGGCTTGATGGAGTTGCTGAAGGAGAGCCTCGACGACATACCTGCTGAGCTCAATCAGCAGGGGGAGTTGACCGCCGGCTTGGTGATGCTGCTGAAGAAGAGCATTGCCTCGGAGAAGAAGGCGACTGGCAAAATCCCGCGACTTCGGGAGGACAATGCGAAGCCCTGCCACGAGATCGACCTGTTGAAGGAGAAGAACGCCGGTTGGAGGTGTTGGGGAACGTAGCAATAATTCAAAATTTTCTACGTATCACCAAGATCAATCTATGGACTCATCTAGAAACGAGGGAGGAGTGGATCTACATACCCTTGTAGATCGCGCGCGGAAGCGTTCAAGAGAACGGGGTTGATGGAGTCGTACTTGTCGTGATCCAAATCACCGATGATCCTAGCGCCGAACGGACGGCACCTCCGCGTTTAACACACGTACGGAGCAGCAGCGTCTCCTCCTTCTTGATCCAGCAAGGGGGGAGGAGAGGTTGATGGAGATCCAGCAGCACGACGGCGTGGTGGTGGAAGTAGCGGGATTCCAACAGGGCTTCGCCAAGCGCTGCGGGAGGAGGGAGATGTGTCATGGGAGGGAGAGGGAGGCGCCAGGGCTTAGGTATGGTTGCCCTCCATTCCCCCCACTATATATAGGGCCAAGGGAGAGGGGGGGCGCAGCCTTGGCCCTTCCTCCGAGGAAGGGTGCGGCCAGGGAGGAGTCCCACCTCCCCAAGGCACCTAGGAGGTGCCTTCCCCCTTTAGGACTCTTCCTTTCCCTCATCTCTTGGCGCATGGGCCTCTTGGGGCTGGTGCCCTTGGCCCATATAGGCCAAGGCGCACCCCCTACAGCCCATGTGGCCCCCGGGGTAGGTGCCCCACCCGGTGGACCCCCGGGACCCTTCCGGTGGTCCCCGTACAATACCGGTGACCCCAAAACTTGTCCTGATGGCCGAAATAGCACTTCCTATATATAAATATTTACCTCCGGACCATTCCGAAACTCCTCGTGACGTCCGGGATCTCATCCGGGACTCCGAACAACTTTCGGGTTACCGCATACTAATATCTCTATAACCCTAGCGTCACCGAACCTTAAGTGTGTAGACCCTACGGGTTCGGGAGACACGTAGACATGACCGAGATGACTCTCCGGCCAATAACCAACAGCGGGATCTGGATACCCATGTTGGCTCCCACATGCTCCTCGATGATCTCATCGGATGAACCACGATGTCGAGGACTTAATCAATCCCGTATACAATTCCCTTTGTCTATCGGTACGATACTTGCCCGAGATTCGATCGTCGGTATCCCGATACCTTGTTCAATCTCGTTACCGGCAAGTCTCTTTACTCGTTCCGTAACACATCATCCCGTGATCAACTCCTTGATCACATTGTGCACATTATGATGATGTCCTACCGAGTGGGCCCAGAGATACCTCTCCGTTTACACGGAGTGACAAATCCCAGTCTCGATTCGTGCCAACCCAACAGACACTTTCGGAGATACCTGTAATGTACCTTTATAGCCACCCAGTTACGTTGTGACGTTTGGCACACCCAAAGCACTCCTACGGTATCCGGGAGTTGCACAATCTCATGGTCTAAGGAAATGATACTTGACATTAGAAAAGCTTTAGCATACGAACTACATGATCTTGTGCTAGGCTTAGGATTGGGTCTTGTCCATCACATCATTCTCCTAATGATGTGATCCCGTTATCAACGACATCCAATGTCCATGGTCCGGAAACCGTAACCATCTATTGATCAACGAGCTAGTCAACTAGAGGCTTACTAGGGACATGGTGTTGTCTATGTATCCACACATGTATCTGAGTTTCCTATCAATACAATTCTAGCATGGATAATACACGATTATCATGAACAAGGAAATATAATAATAACTAATTTATTATTTCCTCTAGGGCATATTTCCAACAGTCTCCCACTTGCACTAGAGTCAATAATCTAGTTCACATCGATATGTGATTAACACTCAAGGTCACATCCCCATGTGACTAACACCCAAAGAGTTTACTAGAGTCAATAATCTAGTTCACATTACCATCTGATTAACACTCGATGAGTTCTGGGTTTGATCATGTTATGCTTGTGAGAGATGTTATAGTCAACGGGTCTGAATCTTTTAGATCCGTATGTACTTTGCAAATCTCTATGTCATCTTGTAGATGCAGCTACTACGCTATATTTGGAGCCATTTCAAATAATTGTTCTACTTGGAGCTATTCTAAATTGTTGCTCCATTATACGTATCCAGTATCTCTACTCAGAGCTATCCGGATAGGTGTTAAGCTTGCATCGGCGTAACCCTTTACGACGAACTCTTTTACCACCTCCATAATCAAGAAAATTCCTTAGTCCACTAGTTACTAAGGATAACTTTGACCGTTGTCCTGTGATCCATTCTTGGATCACTCTTGTACCCCTTGACTGACTCATGGCAAGGCACACTTCAGGTGCGGTACACAGCATAGCATACCGTAGAGCCTACGTCTAAAGCATAGGAGACGACCATCGTCCTTTCTCTCTATTCTGCCGCGGTCAGGTTTCGAGTCTTACTCAATGTTCACACCTTATAACACAGCCAAGAACTCCTTCTTTGCCGATCCATTTTGAACTCCTTCAAAATCTTGTCACGGTATGTATTCATTTGAAATTACCATTAAGCGTTTTGATCTATCCTTATAGATCTTGATGCTCAATGTTCAAGTAGCTTAATCCAGGCTTTCCATTGAAAAACACTTTCCAAATAACCCTATATGCTTTCCAGAAATTCTACATCATTTCTGATCCATAATATGTCAACAACATATACTCATCAGAAATTCTATAGTGCTCCCACTCACTTATTTGGAAATACAAGTTTCTCATAAACCTTGTATAAACCTAAAATCTTTGATCATCTCATCAAAGCGTACATTCCAACTCCGAGATGCTTACTCCAGTCCTTAGAAGGATTGCTGGAGCTTTGCATACTTATTAGGATCTTTCAGGATTGACAAAACCTTCCGGTTTGTATCACATACAACCTTTCCTCAAAAAAAAAAAACGTTGAGGAAACAATGTTTTGACATCCTATCTGCAAGATTTCATAAATAATGCAGTAATCGCTAATATAATTCCAACGGACTCTTAGCATCGCTACGAGTGAGAAAGTCTCATCGTAGTCAACTCCTTGAACTTGTCAGAAAACATCTTAATGACAATCGAGCTTTCTTAATGGTGACATTTACCATCATTGTCCGTCTTCCTTTCAAAATCCATCTGTACTCAACAGCCTCATGACCATCGAGCTGTTCTGTCAAAGTCTACACTTTGTTTCCATACATGGATCCTCTCTCGGATTTTATGGCCTCGAGCCATTTATCGGAATCCGGGCCCACCTTCGCTTCTCCATAGCTCGTAGGTTCATTGTTGTCTAGCAACATGACTTCCAAGACAGGATTACGTACCATTCTGAAGTAGTACGCATCCTTGTCATCCTACGAGGTTTGGGAGTGACTTGATCCGAAGTCTCATGATCAATATCATAAGCTTCCACTTCAATTGGTGTAGGTGCCACAGGAACAACTCTTTTGTGCCCTGCTATACACTAGTTGAAGTGACGGTTCAATAACCTCATCAAGTCTCCACCATCCTCCCACTCAATTCCTTCGAGAGAAACTTTTCCTCAAGAAAGGACCCGATTCTAGAAACAATCCCTTATTGCTTTCGGATCTGAGACAGGAGGTATACCCAACTGTTTTGGGTGTCCTATGAAGATTCATTTATCCGCTTTGGGTTCGAGCTTATCAGCCTGAAACTTTTTCACATAAGCGTCGCAGCCCCAAACTTCTAAGAAATGACAGCTTAGGTTTCTCTAAACCATAGTTCATATGGTGTCATCTCATCGGAATTACGTGGTGCCCTATTTAAAGTGAATGTGGTTGTCTTTAATGCCTAACCCATAAACTATCGTGGTAATTCGATAAGAGACATCATGGTATGCATCATATCCAATAGGGTGCAGTTATGATGTTCGGACACACCATCACACTATGGTGTTCCAGGCTGTATTAGTTGTGAAACAATTTCCACAATGTCTTAATTCTGTGCCAAACTCGTAATTCAGATATTCATCTCTATGATCATATCATAGATATTTTATCCTCCTGTCACGACGATCTTTCAACTTCACCCTGAAATTACTTGAATCTTTCAATAATTCAGACTCGTGATTCATCAAGTAAATATACTCAACATCTACTCAAATCATCTGTGAAGTAAGAACATAACGATATCCACTACACGCCTCAGCACTCATTGGACTGCACACATCAAAATGTATTACTTCTAACAAGTTGCTTTCTAGTTTCATTTTACTGAAAACGAGGCCTTTCAGTCATCTTGCCCATGTGGTATGATTTGCATGTCTCAAGTGATTCAAAATCAAGTGAGTCCAAACGGTCCATTTGCATGGAGTTTCTTCATGCATATACACCAATAGACATGGTTCGCATGTCTCAAACTTTTCAAAAATGAGTGAGCCCAAAGATCCATCAACATGGAGCTTCTTCATGCGTTTTATACTGATATGACTTACGTGGCAGTGCCACAAGTAGGTGGTATTATCATTAATATCTTATATCTTTTGGCATGAACATGTGTATCACTACGATCGAGATTCAATAAACCATTCATTTTTGGGTGCAAGACCATTGAAGGTATTATTCAAATAAACAGAGTAACCATTATTCTCCTTAAATGAATAATCGTATTGCGATAGACATAATCCAATCATGTCTATGCTCAATGCAAACACCAATCTCGATGGTAGAGGGAGCGTGCGATGCTTGATCATATCAACACTGGAAACACTTCCAACACATATCGTCAGCTCACCTTTAGCTAGTCTCCGTTTATTCCGTAGCTTTTATTTCGAGTTACTAACACTTAGCAACTGAACCGGTATCTAATACCCTGGTGCTACTAGGAGTACTAGTAAAGTACACATCAACACAATGTATATCCAATATACTTCTATCGACCTTGCCAGCCTTCTCATCTACCAAGTATCTAGGGTAATTTTGCTCCAGTGGCTGTTCCCCTTATTACAGAAACACTTAGTCTCGGGTTTGGGTTCAACCTTGGGTTTCTTCACTAGAGCAGCAGCTGAATTGCCATTTCATGAAGTATCCCTTCTTGTCCTTGCCCTTCTTGAAACTAGTGGTTTCACCAACCATCAACAATTGATGCTCCTTCTTGATTTCTACTTTTGTGGTGTCAAACATCGCGAATATCTCAAGGATCATCATATATGTCCCTGATATATCATAGTTCATCATGAAGCTCTAGCAGCTTGGTGGTAATGACTTCGGAGAAACATCACTATTTCATCTGGAAGATCAACTCCCACTCGATTCAAATGATTGTTGTACTTAGACAATCTGAGCACAAGCTCAACAATTGAGCTTTTCTCCCTTAGTTGCAGGCTAAGAAAATCATCGGAGGTCTTATACCTCTTGACGTGGTCACGAGCCTGAAATCCCAATTTCAGTCCTTGGAACATCTCATATGTTCTGCGATGTTTCAAAAACGTCTTTGGTGCCTCAATTCTAAACCACTTAGCATTACGCACTGAACTATCATGTAGTCATCAAAACGTGTATGTCAGATGTTCGCAACATCCACAGACGACGTTCGAGGTTCAGCACACTGAGCGGTGCATTAAGGACATAAGCCTTCTATGAAGCAATGAGGACAATCCTCAGTTTACGGACCTAGTCCGCATAATTGCTACTATCAACTTTCAACTAAATTTTCTCTAGGAACATATCTAAACAGTAGAACAGAAACATGAGCCACTACATAATTTGCGAAGACCTTTTGACTATGTTCAGGATAATTAAGTTCATCTTATGAACTCCCACTCAGATAGACATCCCTCTAGTCATCTAAGTGATTACATGATCCGAGTCAACTAGGCCATGTCCGATCATCACGTGAGACGGACTAGTCATCATCGGTGAACATCTTCATGTTGATCGTATCTACCATACGACTCATGCTCGACCTTTCGGTCTTCTGTGTTCCGAGGCCATGTCTGTACATGCTAGGCTCGTCAAGTCAACCTAAGTGTTTCGCGTGTGTAAATCTGTCTTACACCCGTTGTATGTGAACGTTAGAATCTATCACACCCGATCATCACGTGGTGCTTCGAAACAACGAACTATCGCAACGGTGCACAGTTAGGGGGAACACTTTCTTGAAATTATTATGAGGAATCATCTTATTTACTACCGTCGTTCTAAGTAAACAAGATGCAAAAACATGATAAACATCACATGCAATCAAATAGTGACATGATATGGCCATCGTCACTTTGCTCCTCTTGATCTCCATCTTCGGGGCTCCATGATCATCATCGTCACCGGCATGACACCATGATCTCCATCATCATGATCTCCATCATCGTGTCTCCATGAAGTTGCCTCGCCAATTATTACTTCTACTACTACAGCTAACGGTTAGCAATAAAGTAAAGTAATTACATGACATTTATGTTGACACACAGGTCATAAATAAATTAAGACAACTCCTATGGCTCCTGCCGGTTGTCATACTCATCGACATGGAAGTCGTGATTCCTATTACAAGAACATGATCAATCTCATACATCACATATATCATTCATCACATCCTTTTGGCCATATCACATCACATAGCATACCCTGCAAAAACAAGTTAGACGTCCTCTAATTGTTGTTTGCATGTTTTACGTGGCTGCTATGGGTTTCTAGCAAGAACGTTTCTTACCTACGCAAAAACCACAACGTGATATGCCAATTGCTATTTACCCTTCATAAGGACCCTTTTCATCGAATCCGATCCGACTAAAGTGGGGGAGACAGACACCCGCTAGCCACCTTATGCAACTAGTGCATGTCAGTCGGTGGAACCAGTCTCATGTAAGAGTACGTGTAAGGTCGGTCCGGGCCGCTTCATCCCACAATGCCACCGAATCAAGATTGGACTAGTAACGGTAAGCATATTGAACAAAATCAACGCCCACAACTACTTTGTGTTCTACTCGTGCATAGAAACTACGCATAGACCCAGCTCATGATGCCACTGTTGGGGAACGTAGAAATAATTCAAAATTTTCTACGTATCACCAAGATCAATCTATGGAGTCATCTAGCAACGAGGGAGGAGTGGATCTACATACCCTTGTAGATCACGCGCGGAAGCGTTCAAGAGAACGGGGTTGATGGAGTCGTACTTGTCGTGATCCAAATCACCGATGATCCTAGCACCGAACGGATGGCACCTCCGCGTTTAACACACATACGGAGCAGTGATGTCTCCTCCTTCTTGATCCAGCAAGGGGGAGGAGAGGTTGATGGAGATCCAGCAGCACGACGGCGTGGTGGTGGAAGTAGCGGGATTCCAACAGGGCTTCGCCAAGCGCTGCGGGAGGAGGGAGATGTGTCATGGGAGGGAGAGGGAGGCGCCAGGGCTTAGGTATGGTTGCCCTCCCTTCCCCCCACTATATATAGGGCCAAGGGAGAGGGGGGGCGCAGCCTTGGCCCTTCCTCCAAGGAAGGGTGCGGCCAGGGAGGAGTCCCACCTCCCCAAGGCACCTAGGAGGTGCCTTCCCCCTTTAGGACTCTTCTTTTCCCTCATCTCTTGGCGCATGGGCCTCTTGGGGCTGGTGCCCTTGGCCCATATAGGCCAAGGCGCACCCCCTACAGCCCATGTGGCCCCCGGGGTAGGTGGCCCCACCCGGTGGACCCCCGGGACCCTTCCGGTGGTCCCCGTACAATACCGGTGACCCCAAAACTTGTCCTGATGGCCGAAATAGCACTTCCTATATATAAATCTTCACCTCCGGACCATTCCGGAACTCCTCGTGACATCCGGGATCTCATCCGGGACTCCGAACAACTTTCGGGTTACCGCATACTAATATCTCTATAACCCTAGCGTCACCGAACCTTAAGTGTGTAGACCCTACGGGTTCGGGAGACACGTAGACATGACCGAGATGACTCTCCGGCCAATAACCAACAGCGGGATCTGGATACCCATGTTGGCTCCCACATGCTCCTCGATGATCTCATCGGATGAACCACGATGTCGAGGACTTAATCAATCCCGTATACAATTCCCTTTGTCTATCGGTATGATACTTGCCCGAGATTCGATCGTCGGTATCCCGATACCTTGTTCAATCTCGTTACCGGCAAGTCTCTTTACTCGTTCCGTAACACATCATCCCGTGATCAACTCCTTGATCACATTGTGCACATTATGATGATGTCCTACCGAGTGGGCCCAGAGATACCTCTCCGTTTACACGGAGTGACAAATCCCAGTCTCGATTCGTGCCAACCCAACAGACACTTTCGGAGATACCTGTAATGTACCTTTATAGCCACCCAGTTACGTTGTGACGTTTGGCACACCCAAAGCACTCCTACGGTATCCGGGAGTTGCACAATCTCATGGTCTAAGGAAATTATACTTGACATTAGAAAAGCTTTAGCATACGAACTACATGATCTTGTGCTAGGCTTAGGATTGGGTCTTGTCCATCACATCATTCTCCTAATGATGTGATCCCGTTATCAACGACATCCAATGTCCATGGTCCGGAAACCGTAACCATCTATTGATCAACGAGCTAGTCAACTAGAGGCTTACTAGGGACATGGTGTTGTCTATGTATCCACACATGTATCTGAGTTTCCTATCAATACAATTCTAGCATGGATAATAAACGATTATCATGAACAAGTAAATATAATAATAACTAATTTATTATTGCCTCTAGGGCATATTTCCAACAGGAAGAAGCTGCATGAGAATAGTAGTTCCTCGATGAAGATGTTGCAGGCCCTCGCCATGGAACAGAAGGAAGAGTTGGCGAAGCTCCGCATCGAGCACCTGGCTGTCAAGGTACGTAATATGGCCGTGGAACAGATGATGAAGGCTCGCGTCGAGAAATGCCGCGTCATGGACACAATGATGAAGATGGCAGAGGAGACGCGCAAGGAGATGGAGGTCGTGGAGGCGATGAAGAAGCAGTTACGACTCCGCGGCGAATTAGATCATTTGGGGTGATAATCTTCCTTCTACTTTTGCTCCCGTGTTTCATCTTTTGCTTCGGGTGTTTCGCCGCACGTGGCACGTTCTCTGCGAGGCGTGAATAGAATGATGTTTTTTTGGGAATGAATAGAACAATGCTAACAATGAGATGACTAGCAAATTAGATCATTTTTTATCGCCATATGGCACTAGGCTGCCGTGTTTCATGCTCCTCCATCGCAGTACTACTCCAGTGGAAAACTTGAGTATACCGCATGGTTCTTTGCTCCTCCTCGATCAGGTCGTCGGCGCATTTATAAGAGCAGTCAAATCACAAGGCCCCGCCTTCCAGCAGTAATGAGCCATCAAATCACAAAGGCCCTCGCCTCTCGTGAAACCGACCAAGCTAGACTGCCCCGCCCTCTAGCCTTTTAAAAATGTATACTTTTGTACAACAGTAGTATCGATGGATTGTGCCATGGAGCAAAACTTGAAATTAAAAAAAGGTGGTACATATAGAGAGCGCTCGTCGCCAAATTATGCATATAGTACTATTAAAAAGGCTAGTCACAATAATGGTGTCCAGCACAACCCACCCCTCAAATAAAACTAAGAGGGTGCTTGGATACGTTTTAGTCCCATGACTAAAAGTAGTGGGACTAAAACATGCTAGCCTCACCCATGCTTGGATCCAAATACTAAAAAGGCTAAAATCAAGTTAATGAGCATTTATTATCCTCCAAACCCTCCAATCCAGAACTCGCCTGTGTTAAAGGAGAGGAGTTAAATGAGTAGAGAGAGGACTAATCCACATTTTAGTAGGGGTACCCTTGACTAAAAAAATTAGTCTCAAGATTAGTTTTAGCCCCCCTTTAGTCAGGGGTGCTTGGAACTTTAGCCTCTTAAAGAGACTATTTTTAGTCAGACTAAAATAAGTCCCTTGAATCCAAGCACCCTCTAAGAACCCCGAAATTCTTTCACAACTAAACTGCTGGCTATATGATGTTGGCCATATATATTGTATGTATATAATGTGAAGAAACGAGTGGTAGTGCTATACCAACTAAAAGATGAAATGTAAGAATCGAGTGGTAGTACTATACCAACATGCGTCTAAAGCGAGAAAGGCATCCTTTCACCGTCACGGAAGAACGGGTGTAGATGACGTCGAACTCATCGCCGGTGATGGTTCTAACCTTGTACTCACCGCCGATCATGGAGATTTGGGACGCCATGGATTTGGGAGGAGGGTTAGGATTAGTGGAACTGCCTTAATGTGAATGGACGGGATGACTAGGAGCGAACCGCCGTAGTATTGAAGGACGTGTGGGGACGAGTAGGAGCAAACTGCCAGCGTGCGAACGGCAGGGTAGCGGCTTTCCATTCTCCCATGATACGGGCTTCCGAGAGCCCTTGGATCTGAGATCGAACGGTTGCATGGCGTGATTCTAGACCTATGGGTGAATATCCTATCCTGGAGGGTTATTCTGCAAATTTTCAGCAACTTAGCATGCGATCGTTTGATCTCAGATCCAAGGGCTGCCAGCAGCCCGTATCATGGTCGCGCCTACCACGACCGTCGCGTCGCTCGCGCGGTCGCGCCCTTGGAGATTTAACACGGTGCGTTAGGGTATCTGATGTTGGCATGTCATACATAGTCATCACTTAGTCACTCATACTACAACAAGGTTGGCTATAAGTGTATTTTTTTACTCCTCTCTATCTCTTTCTTCGTACTCAAGGAAGAAATGGTGCTAAGCGCGTGTATTTCCCAAGGAGTGACCTCTTCCAATGAAATGGTGTTGCTAAGTTTGCTTCATTTAATTAGCTATAGACTCAAGAAGAGAGAAACTACTCGTCACCAAACTAGTCTCTCTCTTCTTGATTAACTTGCCACATCAGACTTTATGCCTATGTGGCAAGCTTAAGCACCTGTAGGAGCAAGTAAAAGTAAGTACAATAGTGCGCTTTACATGGCATTTTTGCATATGTGGAGGAAAGAGAGGCGAGGAAAAAGTGGAGAAGTGGGCTCTCATGCAAGAGCCAGCCTCTACTACATGGTGGAGCATTGGAAGAGGCACCTGTATGGAGGTGGTCAGGAATCTGGGAGACTCATGCCGGTCGTAGCACCGCAGTTAAAATGATAATGGCAAGTAAAATCATGGAGCCCCACCTGTCCAGTAGTAACTCGTTGTCAAATCACAGAGCCCTACGTTTGCAGCAGCCTACTCCCTCGTCTTCTCGCGTCTCTGTCGAACCGACTAGGCGGAACTGCCCCGCCGCCTACCGCGCAGGAAAAGCCCCGCCCTCGACTTTTAAATAGTATACAGTATACTAATTTTGTATCCATGGATTGCGCCCGCGCCATGGAGCAAAGCGTCTAGAAAACGGAGGAGAGACAGTGGTCTTGCAATAGAGAAGAGGGAGAGACGAGACGGTGGTTTTGGAATGGAGATGATGGAGAGGAGAGGAGGTGGTTTTGCAATGGAGAAGAGGGAGAGGAGAGTGCAGCAGCGATTTAGGATTGGACGAGAGGGTCGGCGCGCTCTGACTGGATCAAAATCAAAATCAATTTACCCTTCAATTAAGAAAGCGACCCCACATTAACTAGTCTCCCTTTTATTCTGGGTCATAATTGACCATGATTTTCGCACATAAAATATATGTTATATGTTGTATATAAGGCCACTATCAAAATTACAATTTGCAACTATACAAGGCCACTAACATTAATCGAGGCAAAATTGACGGCGTTTGCCTCGTACTAGCACCCGAGGACATTAATATCCCTTGTGTGCATGCGGGAGTGAGAAGGTTAGCTTGCATTCCCAACATTAATCAACCAATGAGGAGTAAGAGGGTTGGCTTGCTATTCTTGGGAGAGAAAAACCACATTAATTAACACGACAATCAAGGTAACAAGCTAGCTTGCAACATTGACTTAAATATAGCATTGATTTTTACCTTGGTACCTGTAATATGAGTTTGTGGCCTTGTATACAAAAATGGAGGGAGTATAATTTGAGAGTACAGTCAGATACGAACCAAACGATACAATTTTTGGTGACATGCATTCACATTTTGCTTGTCAAATACAGTACATGGTCAAACTTTGACCCAAAATACGCGAAAAAACAAAAAATACTTCCAAGACCAGCGCCGCTCTTCCGCTCTTCTCCTCTTAAACCACCATCGCTCCTCTCCTGTTCCAATCTAAATGCAGCGCCGCTCCTCCCCTCTTCCATTTCAAAACCAGCGCCCCTCCTCTCCTGTTACAGTCCAAAACCAGCGTCGCTCCTCTCCCGTTCTAATCCAAAACCAGCGCTGCTCCTCTCCTCTTCCATTCAAAAACCACCGCCGGCGAGTGAAGGTGCTGTGGAGAAGTAGATCGATGGAGGAGTACAACCGATACGTGAGGATCACAGACGGCGACCCTGTGAAGCTAGCTAGGATGTTGGAGATACAGTCTTGGTTTGACAACAAGGACCAACTAACGGCGACGGCGATATCCATGGCCAAATATCTGCAACAGAGCGAAAAGGCAGCGATACTCCCGGAGGGAGTCGCGCCGGAGTACATAGAGCTGCTCCTCTGGGCCATGGAGCAAACAGATTCACCGAATCCGGTCATGAGGGAGCGGTGGTGGGAGTATCAATCCCAGATGGAGCATCCACCATAGATTGAAGGATCGAGCATCTACAGGGTGCCATTTGTGAGGGTGTCCTGCTAGAGCAAGCCGGTGGAGTCTTCGTCGACTGAACCCAACTGCAAGAGGAGAAAAGCAGTTGGCCCGACGACGCTTCCCCGCCATCGTCTCCCTCGTCGTTCACATTGTCTCACGGGGCGGCTGTCTACCGCCGAGGAATAGGAGGGGGCTGCCCCCCCAGCCCAATAGTCGGGTAGGTTGTGAATTGTCAGGAGGAGCTTAGGGTTGTCAGTATTTGCAGGTTGTGAATTGTGTGTTGTGTTGTGTATTTTGAGAGTACTTTCAGATATGAATGTCTTTTGAATTTCAGATTTGCAGTATTGAGCATATAAAGTATTTTATGAATTCTAGAGATCTATTTTTAGCACTTAAAAATGTAGTTTCATAGGAGTATAAAAGTGCAGACAATGTGATTCTCAGAGAAGAAACTGCAAGTTTCAGTTTCAGATTAGAAACTGCAAGTTTCAGTTTCAGATAAGAAACTGCAAGTTTAGTTTCAGATAAGAAACTGCAACTTTCAGAGGTAGAGCATTTATATTAACACGGCCTTTTCAAACAGGGTTAACATAATGTTGGAAGTTTTATTCATGGTCGAAAATGGAACTACCAGCCAGTTAACATCATGTTGATCAACATTCATGCATAGCACATCTTCATATGATGCACAGTCAAAATGCCCACACAATGTCGAGTGTGCGAAACACAGAGAAAACGAGGGACGAAGTTTTGGCAAGTGTTGAATGTGGTTTTGGGCTGACCCATCTAGGCTTTCATTTTTAACATGCGCAGCCCATGACCTCGGATGGGAGGTCCATAGGCCTGTTTGTATTTTCTTAGGGCCGTCATGTATCGACCGGCCTATGGACCTCCCATCCGAGGTTTTATTTTTGGCAGCCCAATTTATGTATTTTTTTGAAGCAAATGCAGATGTCTGTTCTATTTTTCTATATAAGAATAGGAACGCCAGGTCCAACTTATGTTTCCCTTCTAACTATATTATATATATTTAAATTATTTTATATGTTGACTGTTTAGTTCACATACTCCCTCCTTTTCAGTTTATAGGGCTTATCACAAAATTTTACTTTTTCCATTTTATAAGGCTCAATTTGGTTGTTTTCCATCACATGTTCAGATTCCAAGGTGCATTAAATCATTGCATGCAAGTATTAAGAGAAAATTGACCAATGCATGTAGTTTATGCATGCATGCATTGCAATTTATGCATTGATAAACATAATTTTTTGAGGAAAACAAGTGCATTAATTAGGTGCTTTTGCAAACTAAAAAAAGTATTCCACCATTCATCATCTACCTTGGTTGGTGAGATTTTTGAATTGAGCCCTATAAACCGAAAAGGAGGGAGTAATTGGCAAATAGATCTCGCCGCCACCCCCCGCCTCTTGACTCCGGGCGCGCTTGCCCCCCTCAGCAAGTCCGCTCGCGCGCCCCATGGAGTCGCCGGCCATATCCACGGGGGAATGGCTGGAAGACAGGCAGATGTACAAGATGCATCTCCCACATGTCTACAAAGCCTTCCCACGGATGCTCCAGCCGCTCGACTCTGTCGCGTCGGCGGTGCTGCGGGAGACTCGAGGGAGGAGATGGAGGGAGTGGGCGATGCGGATCCGCGACGACGCTCTCTCCTGGACCCAGTGCACGCGTGAATGGAGGGAAGCAGAGGAGGAAGCTGCGAGGGAGGAAGCCGAGGAGGGACCGAATCCATTTTCTCACTCACGCAGGTATGCTCGGATGTGCAAGGATCATGTGGATTGGGAGCTGCTGAATCTAGCCCTGCGGATCTACTTCGAAGGAGATTTCTCGGAGAAGCACAGGCTGCCCCACCCCAGTGAGCCGCCGATTGTGTTCGTTCGATGGGCGAAAGGAGAAGTGAATTCAGGAGATCCACGCCGTGCTGCGAGATGGGAATGCTTGACTGGACTCCTGCCCACCAGCACGCCACCGGAGCCGGAGCAAGTGGATCCCCTACCTTACCTCTCCCCCAAACCTGTAGAAGATTGAAATTAGGGTTGCAATCTGCTTCAATTGAGCTGTCTGGTGGTTATTTCTGCTTCCTGAGAGACAACATCTGGCTGGAGGATGAGAAGGAACCAGGAACTCCAATGAATTTCCCCTATCACAATGGGGGGGAGCGCCGGTTGGGCAGTGGTATGACCCACCTCCACCCCAAATGGGGGTGCAATCTGGGCAGGCTCCTGTAATTGCCCAAGATCAATCTGCTGGTGGTTCTGACTCTCAGATCAGTGGGAAATCTCAAGGCAAGAATCAGCAAAACAAGAGATAGGACATCCAGAAAACTACTCCTGCCCCTGCTTCGGGCCTTATGGCATACTCTGAGGTGATCTGCTACAACTGTGGGGAACCAGGGCATCATTTGGATAAATGTGTCAAGCCCAAGAGTTCTTTTATCTGTAAAATGGTTACCCATAAAGTTGACAATTGCCCTGTCAGAAGGAAAACCCACAGTTCTGCTAGATATGTTGGAAGTGCTGCTCCAGGATTATGTCCACCATTGACAGAATTTTCTGTGACGCAGAATTAGAGATTTCCCCTTTCTAGTTGTAGAGCTCTGCCCAGATGTGGTAGTGACCACACTCCTTTGCTCGGGGACTTTGGTCTTAACCAAACTCTGAAGAGCAATAGTTTTAAATTTGAAAAGTGGTGGTTGCTTAGAGAAGATTTTACTGAGCTAGTCAGGAAAATCTGGAATGAGCCTACTGGGAGTAGCTGCGCCCTAGAAAATTGGCAGATCAAAATCAGGAGATTTAGAAGAACTACCAAAGGGTGGAACTCCAATGAGGAAGCTAATCTTAGAAGATACAAAAGGCTTCTCCTCCTTGAGTTTGATTCTCTAGATATTAAGGCAGAAACCACTGACCTCTCTGAGGCTGAGACTAATAGATTAAACTTTGTCCATGGAGAGCTCAAGAAAATTTGGCTTCAAGAAGAAATCAAAGCCAAACAAAGGTTTAGAGATAGGAACATTAAGGAGGGTGATAGAAATACTGCTTACTTCCATGCAGTAGCTAACCAGAGGAGGAGGAAAACCCTCATTCACTCCCTTGATGGCCCTAATGGCCCTGTTACTGAGGTAGATGAGATGCTGAAAGTGGCTAGTGACTTCTACAAAGACCTGTTTAAGAAACAAAACCCTTCTGGGTTCTCTCTACAAAACAATTTTTTCTCTGCTTCTGAAAAAGTCTCTCCTGCTGAAAATGAGCTGCTAGAAGCCCCTTTTTCAGAGACAGAGGTGAAGGAAGCCATTTTTAGCTCTTATCCTGATGGGGCTCCTGGTCCTGATGAGATTCCCTTCTTGTTTTACCAGCATTTTTGGGACTTGGTGAAAAATGATCTCTTAGATCTTTTCCAAGCCTTTCATAAAAGAGAGTTGGATCCAGCAACTTACTCATGGGGGGTCTGTTGGGGTCAAGTTAAATAACTATGAAAGTGATTTTTTCCTTGATGGTAAAGGCCTTAAGCAAGGTGACCCCATCTCCCCGCTTTTGTTTAATTTAGTAGTGGATGTTCTTACTAAAATGCTGAGCAAAGCTGCTGATCATAGTCTGATTGCAGGGCTCTGTCCTGAGGTCTGCCCTAGTGGCATCATCTGCCTTCAATATGCAGATGATACCATCCTTTTCTTAGACAATGACTCCACACATGCTAGCAATCTGAAACTGTTCTAACCTGGTTTGAACAAGTCTCGGGCATGAGAATCAACTACTCTAAAAGTGAACTCATCCCTATCAACATGGATGATCAGGAGTTAGCTGACTTCCTCTCTATTCTAGTCTGTAATAACGGTAACTTCCCCATTAAGTACCTAGGTATCCTCTCCATTATGATAAACTGAGGAGAGAGGATATCCAACCCTTCTGGATAAAATCATTAAAAGGATTGCTGGGTGGAGGGGCAAACTTCTCTCTTACAGAGGTAGATTGATCCTCATACAAGCTTGTTTGGCTAGCATTCCAGTGTATCTCCTCTCCTTCTTCAAGTTCCCTAAATGGGCAGTGAACCTCATCAATTCTCAGATGTCTCATTGCTTGTGGAATGATTTTGAGGGAAATAGGAAGCTACACCTTGCTAATTGGGCCCTAGTCTCCATGAAAAAAGATTTTGGAGGCCTATGCATACCTAACCTCCAAGAAATTAACATCTGTCTTCTAGGGTCTTGGATTAAAAGATTCTATGAGGAAGACCTGAAACCCTGGAAGCTTCTTATTGCCCATAAATACCTAGGAAATAAACCTAATATTTTTGTCCATTCCTCCAACCCTAAGACCTCTAGATTCTGGAAAGGATTAAAATCTATTATACATGCTGTGAAATTTGGTTACAGATGGAACATAGGGGATGGGAGCAGAACCAGGTTCTGGGAAGATACTTGGTTTGGCACATCCCCCCTAGCAGTCCAATTTTGGCCTATTTACTCTGTCCGCAATGAGCTTAACAAAAGTGTCAATGAAGTTTGGGACGGTCAATGCCTAAAACTCTCTTTTAGAAGGAACTTTAATGATAGTCTCATGGAACAATGGTTCCAGTTGGAGGAAATTGCCAAAAGCATTACCTTTACTGCCGAGCCGGATGCCCTGATTTGGTAGCTGGACAATAAGGGGAAGTATTCCTCCAGCTCCCTCTATCATGTTATCAACTTTAGAGGGGTTCAACCCGTGTTTATCCCTGATGTCTGGAAATTGAGAGTTCCCCCTAAAATTCATGTATTTCTCTGGCTTCTCTCCAAAAACAAATTGACCTTCAGAAGAGACACATCATAAAACCCCTTGATTGTGTTTACTGCTTGGAACAAGAGTCTTGTTCTCACCTGTTTTTTGAATGTATAGTTGCTAAACATCTCTGGGCCCACATTGAGGAATATTTCTCTAGTCAGATTGGCTCATCCTTTGAATCTGTCGCCAGATTCTGGATTGCTACCAAAAAGTGCTCAGTTTTAAAAACTGTTACCTCAGCTGTCCTTTGGTGCCTCTGGAAATATAGAAATGCTATGATTTTCAGTAACACCTCCTGGATTTCCATTCCGCGGGTATTGAGGTTGATCAGGAACATGGTGAGGAACTGGACGATTCTCTCCTCTGGATCGGACAAGGACAAGTTGACGAGCTTCGTGGAAACCCTAACAAGATCCCTCCAGAAACCGTTGGCGATCACTTGTGGCTGAACAAGGCTCGACCTGCTCTGGGGCTGGACCCATGGGCTCGTCTCAAGATCTCCGATGAAGATGATGGGCACCTGGCGCCGAAAAAGAGGGACATCCACCATGCTACGCCTTCCAGCCCGGTGTCTCCGCTTGCTTACTGGTCACCGCAGGCTGACACGGCCCTCGGCTGAAGACCATGAAGGCTTCGCTGGACCCTCCTTGTGTCATTTGAGTGCTCTATCCGCTCTGCCTTTGGCACCGCTCGGGTGATTTGTGTTATTCAGAGAACTTGTTCATCCACCCCCCTAGTTTGTAGCTTTTCTACCTTTGCTTTCGAACAGCTCTTTGAGCTGCTGCATCAGAATATGTTGTGGTTTCGTTCTCAGCAATGGAACCGGGGAGATGCTCCCTGTTTTTCTAAAAAAATTACTTTATATGTTATTATATATTATTTTTATTGTCATCATATATTTAATAGATACTTACATATGTAAGAAAACAATATCCCACATCTTATTAACTTATAAAAATAATTTCTTAACAAATAAATCATGGATTGTTTTGGCACGAAAATCCTAGTGATTGTGTACAAAAGCTTGGTAAGATTTAAGGACGAATGTAATAATATCACTTATTATTTAAATATATTTATAACAAAATGCTCGGTCCCTTTTTATTTTTTTGATAACATTGCTGGCCCAACCCAACATTATAATTAGAATCAGCCCAGCAAAATTGTGTATTTCGAGGAAGTGCAAATGGCCTGTAATTTTTTAGGAAATAAAATAAATGGGCCGCATGGACGCTACATTATTTGTTCACCCAGCCCAGCTAATGGCTGTAATTCAAAAAAAGATCAAATTGATTGTAAATTCTACCGCGCAAAAAAAGACTGTAAATTCTGAAAAAATGGGTTGAATACGTGCCACATTTTTGGAGGCTAAAATGTGGGCCAATAGGTCGAAGCCAATGCAAGTCGTTGTCAATTTAGTCAACAAATGATTCTGACATGTTAGCCGTTGGATTTACATCCAACGACTGGCATCCATCTTCAATCTCTCGTCTTCTTCCTCCAGTGCCGCCGGGACCACCTCCCGCCTCCTGCTGCTAGCGGCTCTGCTTAGCACGCTTCGCTATGAAGTGCTACTCCACCGTTGGCCAGGCCATCCCTCCACCCCTCCACACCTCCTGTTCTTCTCCACCGACGGCCGAACCACACCGCACTAGAACTAGTTAACCCTTGTACACCTCTCTGTCTGCGACTGTCAGGACCCCGATTCCAAGTCACATTGATCTAGCCGGTAACACCTCATATCACTTTGCGGCCTCACGCACGATATTCCCACGGGTGTCGCCTTACCATGGCCCGGGACCGTTTGCGCCTTTTGGCTCACATATATGATAGTGTCGCTAGCATCCATATGACAGAGAACCGGGGCTGACATGGCTAGTCATGAACCCAAAGCGGCACCAACCTATGGGGACAGGCATACATGAATCACATCGAGCATGTCGGTCAGCAGCGTGTGAATCCAGGGTGTAGCACTGGGCTAACAGGACTCCGGTGAACCCGGGCTGTAGCAGGCTAGGCAGGACTCCTGATGTCACCGCGTGACATTTCCCCGAAGGGACAGACACAGGAACGAAGTGAAACACATGCCGGCCAGTCAAGTGTCCTGAGCAGTAGTGCTGGGCTAGCAGGACTCCGGTGAACCGGGCTGTAGCGGACTACTATGGCTCATGTAAGCACTAGACTACATTTCCCCATAAGAGAGGCTGCCAAGGATAAACAACTAGATTGTCGGATTCCACACATACCAAGCATTTCAATCATACACACAATATGCTCGATATGTGTAAATACAACATGGCATCACAACATAACTCTATGACTCAAGTATTTATTCATTAGGCTCCGAGGAGCGAGATATTACAAACATGGGTCTCATGACCCAACAATCATAGCATACAAATCAAAGCACATGCGGAAGTTTAACTTGTCTTAGTACAGACAACTACAAATGAAGAAGGCTGAGAAGCCTGACTATCTACCAGATCCTGCCGAGGGCACAAGATCGTAGCTGAGGTATCAAGCTAAACGTCGAAGTCCACACGGAACTACTAGCGAGACTGACGTCTCTCTGCAAAACATAAATTAAGCAAACGTGAGTACAAATGTACTCAGCAAGACTTACATCAGAACTAACTACATATGCATCGGTATCAACAAGGGGGTTGGTGGAGTTTAACTGCAGCAAGCCAGCTTTGACTCAGTGGCTAACCTGAACTAAGACTGCAAGCAACTCTTTTGAGGTGGCGCACACGAGTCCACATATTCACCATTCAATACACCACTATGGATCTGCTCCCGTCTCCCTACGAGAAGGCCATCCATAGCACTCACACTTATCTTGCGAGTTTTAGAGTATCCACTTCAAGTTATCTATGAACTATACAGGCAACCAAGCAGTCCTTTACCGCGGACGCGGCTATTCGAATAGATGATGTTAACCCTGCAGGGGTGTACTTCTTCACACACGCTCTCACCAATTACCGCCATTTACATGACATGTACTCGGCAACCTTCAAGTGGAAGCCCAACGAGGGTGTCAGCCACGGCCTACCTAAACACTCAAGTCTCTAGTCCAGGTTTATCGCCTATCCAGGTTCCATCCGCAGGGAGTCCGGCCGAGGTTTCCACATACGGCCCCGAACGATGTGTACAGGGTTCCGAGACACCAAACGGGCGCCCGGCATGCCCGACCATGGTGTATCTACCGCATCATAGCCCACCCCTAGGGTCAACGCTACGCACGGCCGCCAACACATATCCTATAAACACCAGAAACTAGTTGCAACTCCTGGACGGAGAACTAGGGTGGTTAAGAAGCCGAGAGGGTCCATTGGTTTCGGGCCCAATGCGTGGTAGTAGCTGGTTCTTAAATCACACATACAGATCTCGGTGCTTAAGGACGGTTCCAATGAAACAACCCACCATGTACTCCTACATGGCCTCTCATCAATACCTTTACCAAATCGTGTTCAACACACTTAGCTCACACACAGTAGGACATGTTCACAACTTTCCAATTCATCCTCGATGAATCAGACCTGACACAAATCTAAGCAATAGTAGGCATGACAAACAAGTATGAATGAGTAGGCACATCAGGGCTCAAACAACTCCTACTCATGCTAGTGGGTTTCATCTATTTGCTGTGGCAATGACAGGTCATGCAAAGGAAAGGGGTTCAACTACCGCAACATGTAACAGTTGAACCGTTGTTGTCCTAATGCAGTAAAAGAGAGCAGGAGCGAGAGAGTGGGATTGTATCGGAATGAACAAGGGGGTTTTGCTTGCTTGGCACTTCTGAAGATAGTATAGCTCTTCATCGGTGTCATCGAACTCATCGTCGAAATCACGTCTATCGAGAGGGGACAACTTCCGGCAATAAAGAAGGAAACACTATCAACGCAATGCAACAATATTATGCATGCTCATGACATGGCAATATGTTGTTGATTGAACTAATGCAACTAGCAACCATATTAAATGAAGTTGGTTTAAACCCTAGGTTCAAATTCAAACCCCATATGTGCTTTCTTAAATGCCATTTAATTGAATTGTCCTAAACAAAGGATATAAGTTTCTCTAACATACATGCAAATTCCATAAACAGATTCTTTGGATTTTTCTGATCATTTTTCATATATAATTTATTTCATTCTGAGCTACAGTTGATTTTCTATGAATTTTTAAAGTTTATACAAATTTCTGGAATTTCCTGAATTGAATTAAATCCAGAAAATAGCTTATTGCGTCGGCATGACATCAGTGTGACATTAGCAGGTCAACACACCAGGTCCAGGTCAAACCTGACCAGTGGGTCCCACTGGTCAGTCTCACAGTGATGGCTAGGCTCACAGACATGTGGGCCCGGTCAAAGGCCACGTCAGCATGGTCAATGCTGACGCGTGGGTCCACTGCTTTTATTAATTAACCTAATTATTTTGGTTATCCAGTAAACTAACAAGGCGGGTCCCACGGCCAGTGTCATTAATCTAACTAATTTTTAGTTAGTCCTAATCCTAACTTAATTAGTAGGCGGGTCCCATTTGTCATAGACCCAGAGGGGTCAAACTGGGCCCACCCAGGGTCAACTTGGTCAGTGGGGTCAAACCCGCCGGCGACTCGACGCCGGCGAGGCCCGAGACGGCGGCGCGGCTCGGAAAACGCCCACAGGGCATGGACGAGGCCGTTCTTGGGCTCGTTGGAGAGCTCTTGCAGGCGCGCATCAGGTGATGGTGGAGGCCGGGCCTATGGTGGCCGGAGCCGACGACGGCGAGCTCCAAGGCGGCGGCCGGGGTTCGGGCAACGACGGGTTCGGCACTATGGTGCATGGGAGGAGGAGCTGGCGGGTGCTTCGGGCTCCTGGAGATGCGCTGAGCACGGCATTGTGCTCGGCTTTAAGCCACTGTGGCTCTGGCCATGATGGTGACGAGGCACGGCGGCGGTGATCTCCGGCCGTGGTGGAAGACGGAGCTAGGGGACGGGAATGGAGGGGGCGAGCAAAGGAGAAGCAGCAGGAGCTCACAGCGGATCCATAGGGATGGTTAGCGGGCTCGGGGACGCTCGGGAGGTGGCGAATCGACGACGACGATCTTCGGTGGCTGACGAGGGAAATGGCGACGGTGGCGGCGTTGCCGCGCGTCCGGGGCCTCGTGGATCGTCGAGGAGGTCGGGGACGTTGAGATGGAGCTCGCAGGCACGGCGAGGGGTCGAGGGGGAGGTGGTGGTCGCGGCAGCAGCAAGCGGCGGTGACGCCAGTGTTCGGTGGCACCGCGGGAAGGTGCAGAGGAGGGGGGAGGTCCAGCGAGAGGGGGGAGAGGTGCAGAGGGGATCGAGGGGGTCACGTGGCAATGACCAGGGCGAGGGGGAGCAGCTGCGTGGCTAGCAGGAGGTGTCCGCGGCTCGGCTGTGCGCGTGCCACGCGCAACGCCAGTAGGCGCGAGGAAGACGACGCGCGAGGGGCTAGGCTGGGCCTAGCAGGCCGGCTGTCTACTGGGCCGCTAGTGGGATGCTAGGTAAGTTGCACAGGTAACCTCTCTCCCTCCTTTTATTTCCGTTTTCTATTTTCTGTCTTTGTTTTTTTGGATTTGGTAAAATACTAAACCACTTTATAAAATCCTGAAATAAATTGTGGGCACTGTTGAAATGTTTTTCAACAGCCCTCAACCATTTTCAGAATTATTTGGGCAATCAAAATATTTATAGTAATTAAATGCCCAAATGCACATACTTTATGGATTAATTCAGAAATCCAGATTGGCCTAGAAAAATGTGCACCATTTTTGGCAGAGGTTCTGGACCAATTCAAAAATGTTGAACTTTTCCAAAGGCATTTTGGATTCATTGAAAATATTTTGAGGTTGAACCTATTTGGGTTATTCTAGTGCTAGGGTTTATCATACCCATTTCATATTTCGTTCAAACTTAAACATGATGCACACAAGAAGGGCTAGCCTAGTGCATACTAGAACTAGGGATGTGACAGCGACTCTACTCCCGCATCTTCCCATCTCCGGCTCGTTGCTGTCCAGGGCCTCGCCGTCGTCCACCACCTTGGATGCGCTCGGCGCGGCGTGGTCAATGTGGTCAATGAACGACACCATCGGAAGTAGACTGTGCGAGGAGAGGCTGATAGCTGGGTCCACGGCCGCACATAAGGAAATGCCTCCTTATTATGCGCAAAATAATGATTCCTCCACCTGATATCTGGGACCCACCGGAAGGGCCTCTGTATTTCGCAAAATAAAGTGCCCCGCGCTGACATGTCGGACCCACCAGCTATCTTCGCACGCAAGGAAGTGCCTCCTTATTAGGCACAAAAAAATGAATGTTCCCCCTGCCAGCTGGAACCCAGCTTAGTGGGAGGCTGACTTGTGGGCCTACCAAGTTGACGGGGATGGAGGGCTTTGTCAACTTAGTCAATATGAACGATTCTAGCTCCTGTTACCGTACAATGTTCATCCAACAGCCCTAGTGCTTCTTCAACCTCTAGTCTTCTTGCTCCAGCCACCCAAACCAGCGCCGGTCGTGCCGCGTGCTCCTGCCTCCCGTGGCCGGCTGTGATGCCGCGGAGGCCTCATCGCCCCTACTACTCCACCCGCTGGTCAGGCCATCCCTCTACTCACCCACACCCCCTGTTATTCTGCGGCGACAGCAGCCTCACACCGCAGCCTAACCAGTGAACCCTCGTACTCCTCTTAGCGTGGGCATCCACTGTTGCGTCTTCCCCGGCTCCGAGTCGTCCCCTTCCTAGTCCTCGCCGTCGTCCACCGCCCTAGTGCTCTCGGCGCGGCGTGGTCAACGTGGTCAAAGACCGACTTCCATCGGAAGAGTACTGTACGTGGAGAGGCTGACAACTGGGTCCACGGTAGCCGCAAGGAAGTGCCTCCTTATTACGCAGAAAATAATTATTCCTCCACCTGACAGCGGGGACCCACCGGACGGGCCACCAGTATTTTGCGAAAAAATCGTTTCCCCCTGACTGCTGGGACCCACCGGACGGGGCACCGTATTTCGCGAAAAAAAATGTCCCCCCCGTTGTCAGCTCGGACCCACCGGAAGTGCCTCCTTATTACGCACAAAAAATGAATACTCCCCCAGCTAGCTGGGACCCACCTTACTGGGAGGCTGACTTGTGGGCCTACTAAGTTGACGGGGACGAAGGGCTTTGTCAACTTAGTTAATATGAACAATTCTAGCTCCAGTGACCGTACGATGTCCATCCAACGGCCGTAGTGCTTCTTTAACCTCTGGTCTTCTTGCTCCAGCCACCCAAAGCAGCGCCGGTCGTGCCGCATGCTCCTCCCTCCCGTGGTCGGCTGTGCTGTCGTAGAGGCCTCACCTGTAACGCCCCGGATATAACTTTCACAATTTGTACTCCAACTCTTGCCGTTTCCGGCGTTAAGTTATATTTATTTCTCGGGTTCGGGTCTTTGTCTCCGTGTGTTGTTTTCGTTTTCATGCATCTCATATCATCTCATCATGTGCATTGTATTTGCATACGTGTTCATCTCATGCATCCGAGCTTTTTCCCCGTTGTCCGTTTTGCATTCCGGCGCTTCGTTCTCCTCCGGTGGTCATTTCTAGCTTTCTTTCGTGTGTGGGGATTAAACATTTCTGGATTGGACCGAAACTTGCCAAGCGGCCTTGGTTTACTACCGGTAGACCGCCTGTCAAGTTTCGTATCATTTGGACTTCATTTGATACTCCAACGGTTAACCGAGGGACCGAAAAGGCCTCGTGTGCGTTGCAGCCCAACACCCCTCCAATTTGTTCCAAAACCCACCAAACTCTGCTCCATGTCCTAGAGCGTTCGATCACGATCGCGTGGCCGAAAACCGCACCTCATTTGGACTCTCCTAGCTCCACTTATGCCTATAAATAGCCCCCCCGCCCCGTTTTCGGATCTCGGATCTCTCTCCGTCCAACCCTAAAAAAACCCCAGATCCGCCGCCGACAGACGTGTCCGGAGCGGACCGGACAACGTCCGCCGCGCCCCTCGCCCACTCGTCGCTCGCCACGTGGACCGGACCACATCGCCGCTCCCGCCGGCCCGCAGGCCCGAGGCGGGCCCTCCCCCGCGCCTCGCCGGGCCCGAGGAGCC
>NC_041384.1:205806195-205815643 GCF_002162155.2 Triticum dicoccoides | reverse complement strand
GGCCGCCGTCGTCGCCGTCCTCGCCGGGTCCGGCCGGCCCCGCCGTCCTCCTCCTCCTCCCCAAGTCCGGCTCCTTCCTCTCCGGCCAAGACGAACTCCGGCGAGCAGCTCCGTCGAACCTCGAACCGCGTGCAAATCCAGATCTGATTCGAACGGTTGACTTTTTCTTCCCCAAACCCTAATTTTTTATGCCCACTTTGACCGGCCGTAACTTTGCATCCGTATCCCTGATTTGGGCATATAATATATCAAAATGTTCGCCTCGACGAGTGCATCATTTCATTCCATTGCATCATTTTCATTTGAGTTCATCTTGATGCCCAAAATGCTGTTAGAAGGAGGCTTCGTGAGTTAATTGCCAGATCTGCTAGTTCATCTTAGACTTTTGTCATTTTTGCCAAGATTATTGTGTGCATGCTATGCCGTGAGTCCTTGATATGTTTTGTTAAGCATTTTGTCTTCTTTCCAGAGGTGCAACCCATGAATTTTTAGGATGTGTGTGGTGACTTGTGCAAGCTTGCAAAGAGAGGCACCCAGGAAATCTGTTTTCAGGGACTTAGTAGTTTTCACAAAGTCTGGGATATTTTAGTTCATGATGCCATATGTTCAGCTTGTTTCCTAGCGATCCGTGCCTCTTTTGAGGAGGATCAGTAAAGGAGTTTTGTTAATCATGTTATGCTTTATCCATCCATGTCTTTGTTTGCAATTATGGAGCATCCTAGCTTGAGTCAATCGAGCTCTACTTTTGCTTCATGGTGAATCTGGGCATACAGTCAACTCGTTTGCGATTTTGCCGATGTTATTGTAGTTGATCCGTGCATGCTATGCCATTGTTCTTGCCATGTCTAGCTTGTATTTTGTGTCTTCTTAATGGATGTATGCTTGCCTTGCTATGACTTGCACCATGGGGAGTGCATCGAGCTTGTTTACATGCCTTCGTGAGTTATATTTCAGCATGTCTCAGTTTTCACCAAGTCTGAAAACTGATTGTGTTTTAGCTATGTTCGTGTGCCCGTTAATATATTTTGTGATCCCTTCTGGCCCCAGGTCACTTTGGGACTTTTGTTAAGCTTGTTGAGTAGCTCCATGCCACGTTCTTACTTGTCTTAATCAGGTCATTTATCATGTTGTTTTTCTGCTCCAAAGAGGGCTTCGTGATCTGAAATTTCAGACTAGTGTTAATTTCACTAAGTCTGGAATCTGTTTTGCATTTGTGTTTTTGCCATGCTTGTTTGAACCTCATAATGGATGAATTAGCCGTGGCTCAGTGCTAGTCTTTTGTTAAGAATCTTGTGTGCATCCCTGCCATGTATTTTTTTGTCATGTTTGGTGGCTGTAGCATGTTCATTTCGTTGCATCTAGATGCCTACTTGCTGTAAATCGCAGACCGGTGTCATTCTTAAAATGCTTGCCATTTCCAAACCGTAACTCCGATTCCGATGATCTTTATATCGTTTTCAAGCGATTTCATCCCCTCTATCCAGTGGCACACTTGGTTTTCCAAGTTGGGGCCAGGTTCATGCATTTCCTGTCATATCTTGCATTTTGCATCCCGCATCGCATCCCGCATAGCATATCATCATTTCATCTTATTGCTTGGTCTTGCACGTGGTTGATTGTATCCTTGTTGCTTGTTTGTCTTGTTCGGGTAGAGCTGAGAGACGAGTTCGCTACCGAGGAGCCCGTTGAGTTTGCTTGTGAGGATCCAGTCAACTCTGACAACTGTGCAGGCAAGATGATCATACCCTCGAAATCACTACTATCTTTGCTATGCTAGTTTGCTCGCTCTTGCTATGCCATTGCTACGATGCCTACCTTTTGCTTGTCAGTCTCCCAATTGCCATGATGAACCTCTAACCCACCATGTCCTAGCAAACCGTTGATTGGCTATGTTATCGCTTTGCTCAACCCCTCTTATAACGTTGTTAGTTGCATGTGAAGATTGGAGGCCGTTCCTTGTTGGAACATTTATTTACTTGTTGGGATATCATTATATTGCTATGTTATCTTAATGCATCTATATACTTGGTGAAGGGTGGAAGGCTAGGCCTCTCGCCTAGTGTTTTGTTCCACTCTTGCCGCCCTAGTTTCCGTCATATCGGTGTTATGTTCCCGGATTTTGCGTTCCTTACGCGGTTGGGTTATAATGGGAACCCCTTGATATTTCGCCTTGATTAAAGCTTGTCCAGCAATGCCCAACCTTGGTTTTACCATTTGCCACCTAGCCCTTTTCTTTCCCTTGGGTTCTGCAGACTCAAGGGTCATCTTATTTTACCCCCCCCCCCCGGGCCAGTGCTCCTCTGAGTGTTGGTCCACCTGTCAGCTGCCGGTGGCCACCAGGGGCAACTCTGGGCTGGCCTACCCGTACCTAAGACAATCTGAGTGTGCCCTGAGAAAGAGATATGTGCAGCTCCTATCGGGATTTGTCGGCACATTCGGGCGGTGTTGCTGGTCTTGTTTTAACCTGTCGGAGTGTCTTTAGTTACCGAGATACCGAGTCTGATCGGAACATCTTGGGAGGAGGTCTATTCCTTCGTTGACCGTGAGAGCTTGTCATGGGCTAAGTTGGGACTCCCCTGCAGGGATTGAACTTTCGAAAGCCGTGCCCGCGATTATGGGCAGATGGGAATTTGTTAATGTCCGGTTGTAGATAACTTAAAACTTAATTAATTAAAATGAATCAACTAAGTGTGTTGCCGTGATGGCCTCTTCTCGGCAGAGTCCGGGAAGTGGACACGGTGTTGGAGTTATGCTTGCGCAGGTTGTTCCTTTAGATTCCCGCTCGCGCTTTGCCTCCTCTTCTCGCTCTCTTTTGCGTATAAGATAGCCACCATATATGCTAGTCGCTTGCTGCAGCTCCACATATATTTGCCTCATCCATTCCTATAAGCTTAAATAGTTTTGATCGCGAGGGTGCGAGATTGCTGAGTCCCTGTGGCTCACAGATACTATAATTCCAGATGCAGGTCCAGGTGATTTCGCTCCAGGTGACGAGTACGAGCTCAAGTGGGAGTTCGACGAGGACTCTCAGCGTTATTATGTTTCCTTTCCCGATGATCAGTAGTGGTGCCTAGTTGGGGTTTGATTCAGGGCCTTGTCGCATGTTGGGTTCTTTTCTATTTTGGCGCCGTAGGCGGGCCATGAGTGTCTGCCTGATGGATGTTATTTATGTACTTTGATGTGACATGGCGAGTGTAAGCCAACTATGTATCTCCCCTCTTATTATACATATTACATGGGATGTGGTGATGATTTCCTAACTTGCGACATTGCTTTCAATGCGGTTATGCCTCTAAGTCGTGCCTCAACACGTGGGAGCTATAGCCGCATCGAGGGCGTTACAAGTTGGTAATCAGAGCCTTCCCCGACCTTAGGAGCCCCATTGCTTGATCGTTTTTAGCAGCCGAGTTGTGTCTAGAAAAATGTTTTGAGTCATTTAGGAATTATATATCGGAGAGCTTAGGAATTCTTTTTACTTCCAGTCTCCTCATCGCTCTGGTAAGGCATCCTGACGTAGAGTTTTGACTCTTCTCTTCTCAAATTTTTCACAAAATTTTTTTTTAGGATCACGCGAGTATCTTGGATTTGTTCCGATGGCTTATGATGAGAATACTGTCTTGGTGCCTCCTGTCAGGGGTTTAGTGGAAGTGTCCCGGGGAGTTGAGCTCTGAGGTGTTGTCATCATAATTTTATCGTTGCAATTCTGAAATACTTGAGATATGTTCGCCGACATCGAAAATCTCTTTTATGCAGTTCGTTGGTGAGATAACCTCGACGCCACCCAGTACTGGGGCGGGAGTTCGGGAGTATCGCCATAACTTGTATAACGGATGCTTTTCGAAGGTTGAGGTAGATGGTTTTCGAAGTTTTCTTGGTTATGTGTTGAAGGATGTATACAGCTGGATGTAGGATTTGCTAGTTTGGGTGAGATATTATGCTTCCCCTGTATCCCCAACACCTGATTGCATAACCAGAAAGGTTCGGGAGTTTCATAGGTGGGAATTCTAGTAGCTCTAGTTCTTCTTCCACGGATATTGGTTTGAGATTGGGATTTCTTACCGATAATTCGTTCTTGATCCGTACCTTGTTGATTTATTTCTCTACCTTAATTCTACGTGGCTTCGCAATTTATGGATATGTGACCATTTGAAGAGGAATGCATTCGTTCATTTTGTTCGGATGTGAAGACTATATGTTGCAATTTTTCATTCCGTTGGATTCAGCTTCAATATTTTTCTGTCAATGTGCTAATGGTGGTCAACCTCTTCAGGATGGCTCCTCCAACGCGCACGACTCCGAATCCTGATCCGCCACCGCCTCCACCTCCTCCAGAGGCATGGCAAGCTGTCATGGCCGCAACCAATGCAAACACACAACTGATCATGCAAATTCTTCAAGAGCGCAATCAAGGCAGTCAAGGGAATCAAGGCAGCAATCAGAGTCACTTTGCTACACTCAACCAGTTCCTTGCTAATGGGCCAAAGACTTTCAGCAATTGTGTTGAGGCAACCGATGCTGACGATTGGCTTGTGGATCTGTGTAAGCATTTCGAGTGCAGTAACGTCAGGCCTGAGGACTTTGTCAAGTTCGCTTCCTTCCAACTCAAAGACCAGGCAGCAGAATGGTTCCAGCAGTACAAGGATTCCAGAGGTGGACGTGTTATCACTTGGGATGATTTCCGTCGAGATTTCCGAGCTCATCATATTCCGCAGAGTGTGGTTGAAAGCAAGCGTGAGGAATTCCGCAATCTGAAGCAAGGCTCTTTGTCTGTCTATGACTACAACAAATTGTTCCAGAAGCTTGCCCGCTTTGCCAAGCAGGACGTGCCTGATGAGAAGAGCATGATATACCAGTTCAAGGGTGGTCTTAGAGAAGAAATTCAGCTCGATCTTGTTCTCTTTGAGCCCTTGAGGTACGATGAGTTCTACAACATGGCACTGAAGCAAGAGGCTGCTCAGTTGAGGTGTGATGCTTCCAGGAAACGAGTCAGAGATGTTACTCCTTCTTCCTCTACTCAAGTGGCCAAGCAGCAGAAGTTTTGGCTTCCTCCTCCTCCGTTCCATCAGCCGTATCAGCGGAAGAGCAAAGGTGGCAGTGGTTCTTCCCACCCACCCAACCCTGGCTTTCAGAACAAGACTTTGTCTCAAGCTCCAAGATCGAGTGCTCCGTATCACCGTCCGCTTTCAGAGGTCACGTGCAACAAGTGCCAATAGAAGGGTCACTATGCCAACAAGTGTTTCAATCAGAGGCGTCTTCCTCCTCCTCCTCCTGTCAGATCGGCAAGTACAGTTGTGGTCAAGCATAACCCCAAGCATGCCAAGGTCAATTTGATGAATGCAGCTCAGGCAGAGGACTCGTCAGATGTGATCATGGGTAACCTTCCTGTTAATGATATTCCTGCAAAAGTTCTTTTTGACACGGGTGCATCGCATTGTTTCATCTCGAGACCGTTTTCATCTAAGCATGGTTTGCCTTTGCAAATTTTGCCTAGTCCTTTAGCAGTTGTCTCTCCCGGTAAGCGCATGCAGGCTAACTCCATTGCTCCGGATGTTTCTATCACTTTGGGTGACTACAAGTTTCTATCTTTTCCAACGGTTCTCGGTGACTCAGATATTGATCTTATTCTCGGAATGGATTGGCTTTCTAAGCACAAGGCACATCTTGATTGTGCTGCCAGACAGATTCAATTGACTCATTCGTCTGAGGATGTAATTGTCTTTGCCGCTCGGGATAATACTATCCGTCTGTTTTCTCACAATGAGAAGGGTGAATTGGATGCCATCTCGCAAATTCCAGTCGTTTGCGAATATCAAGACGTCTTTCCAGAAGAGCTCCCAGGAATGCCTCCGCACCGGCCAGTTGAATTCGTTATTGAACTTGAGCCTGGCACGGAACCTGTGTGCAAACGTCCTTACAAGCTCGGACCTGAAGAGTTGAAGGAGCTGAAGAAGCAACTCGATGAGCAAGAAAGAATGGGTCTCATCCGGCCTAGTACTTCTCCGTGGGGTTGTGGTGTTCTTTTTGTGAAGAAGAAGGATGGAACGGACCGACTTTGTGTTGATTACCGTCCAGTGAACAAGAAGACCATCAGAACAAATACCCACTTCCCAACATCAATGAGCTGTTCGAACAACTCAAAGGTGCCCAAGTATTCTCCAAGCTTGATCTCCGTATGGGTTATCACCAGATTCGCATTCGTGAAGAAGATATTCCCAAGACAGCATTCAGAACAAGCTTTGGTTCATATGAATACACTGTCATGTCTTTTGGCCTCGCCAACGCTCCTCCGACGTTCTCTCGCATGATGAACTTCATCTTCAACGCCTACAGCAATGACTTTGTTTTGGTCTATCTCGACGACATTCTGGTTTTCTCGAAGAACAAGGAAGATCATGCCAAGCACTTGCGTTTGGTTCTCGATAAACTCAGGGAACATCAGTTCTACGCCAAGTTATCCAAGTGTGAATTTTGGCTCGATGAGGTTCTTTATCTTGGTCATATCATCTCTGCCAAGGGCATTTCCGTGAATCCTGAGAAGGTATCCGCAATTGTGAATTGGGAACCTCCTCAGAATATGAAACAACTCCGCAGTTTTCTCGGTCTCGCAAGTTATTGCCGAAGATTCGTCGAAAACTTTTCCAAGATCGCGAAGCCTCTCTCTAATCTTCTTCAGAAGCACGTCAAGTACGTCTGGTCTCCGGAGTGTGACATTGCTTTCAACACTTTGAAAGAGAAATTGATCACTGCTCCAGTTCTGACTCCGCCTGATGAATCCAAGCCGTACGAGGTCTTTTGTGATGCCTCTCTTCAAGGTCTTGGCGCAGTATTGATGCAAGAGAAGAAAGTTGTTGCTTATACATCTCGCCAGTTGAAGCCTAATGAGAAGAACTACCCCACTCATGATCTTGAGTTGGCGGCAGTTGTGCATGCTCTTTTGACTTGGAGACATCTTCTATTGGGAAGAAAAGTGGACATTTTCACTGATCACAAGAGTCTCAAGTACATCTTCACTCAGCCTAATCTCAACCTCAGGCAAACTCGATGGGTCGAAATGATTCAAGAGTATAATCCGAGTATTGAGTATACTCCAGGCAAGGCCAATGTGATTGCTGACGCTTTGAGCAGAAAGGCCTACTGCAACAGTCTGATTCTCAAGCCTTATCAACTCGAGCTTTGTGAAGCTTTCCGCAAACTTAATCTGCAAGTTGTTCCTCAAGGTTTCCTCGCCAACCTTCAAGTCTCTCCTACCTTAGAAGAACAGATTCACCAAGCCCAGCTTCTTGATGCTATGGTGAAAAAGGTGAAGATTGGGATTGCCAAGAGTCAGTCCAAGTACAAGTGCTACCGCCTTGATGACAAGGACACTCTCTTCTTCGAGGATCATATTGTTGTGCCCAAAGGTGAACTTCATAAAGTGATCATGAACGAGGCTCACAATTCCCTCCTCTCCATCCACCCTGGGAGCACGAAGATGTATCAGGACCTCAAGCAAGCTTATTGGTGGACTCGAATGAAGCGCGAGATCGCTCAATTCGTGAATGAATGTGATGTCTGCAGAAGAGTGAAGGCAGAACACCAAAGGCCAGCAGGTCTCCTCCAACCTCTTGCCATTCCAGAATGGAAGTTTGACCACATTGAAATGGACTTCGTGACTGTGTTTCCAAAGTCCAAGCGTGGCAATGATGTTATATTCGTTGTCATCGACAAGCTCACCAAAGTGGCTCATTTTCTGCCTATCAAGGAGTCGATCACTGCAGCTCAATTGGCGGAACTCTATACCTCTCGCATTGTATCTCTGCACGGTGTTCCTCAAGTGATATCTTCAGACCGTGGCAGCATCTTTACCTCGAAGTTTTGGGATTCTTTCCAGAAGGCCATGGGCACCAACATCCGCTTCAGCACTGCTTTCCATCCTCAAACAAGCGGTCAAGTCGAGCGTGTCAACCAGATTCTTGAAGATATGCTCAGGGCTTGTGTGATCTCCTTCGGCATGAAGTGGGAGGATTGTCTTCCTTATGTTGAATTCTCGTACAACAACAGTTTTCAAGCAAGTTCGGGCAAGGCCCCTTTTGAAATTCTGTATGGCAGGAAGTGTCGTACCCCTCTCAACTGGACTGAAACTGGTGAACGTCAGCTGCTGGGTAATGACTTAATCACAGAAGCAGAAGAAATGTGCAAAGTCATTCGTGATAACCTCAAAGTAGCCCAATCCCGTCAGAAGAGCTACTATGATAGTAAGCACCGTGATTTGGCTTTCGAGATCGGAGATCATGTTTACCTCCATGTCTCTCCTATGAAAGGTACTCGTCGCTTCGGTATCAAAGGGAAGCTTGCCCCCAGATACGTGGGACCTTTCAAGATTGTCAGCAAGAGAGGCGACCTCGCCTATCAACTCAAGCTTCCTTCAAACTTTACAAATGTTCATGACGTGTTCCATGTCTCTCAGCTTCGAAAGTGCTTCAAGACTCCTGACCGCACCATCAACTTCGAGGACATTGAGCTCCAAGAAGATCTCTCTTATCGTGAGCACCCAGTTGCTATTCTTGAAGAGACTGAACGCAAGACTCGCAACAAGTCAATCAAATTTCTCAAAGTCAAGTGGTCACACCATTCTGACCGTGAAGCTACTTGGGAACGCGAGGATCACCTCCGTTCTGAGTACCCGGAGTTCTTTCAGTCCTAGATCTCGGGACGAGATCTTTTCGTAGTGGTGGAGTGTTGTAACGCCCCGGATATAACTTTCCCAATTTGTACTCCAACTCTTGCCATTTCCGGCGTTAAGTTATATTTATTTCTCGGGTTCGGGTCTTTGTCTCCATGTGTTGTTTTCGTTTTCATGCATCTCATATCATGTCATCATGTGCATTGTATTTGCATACGTGTTCATCTCATGCATCCGAGCTTTTTCCCCGTTGTCCGTTTTGCATTCCGGCGCTTCGTTCTCCTCCGGTGGTCATTTCTAGCTTTCTTTCGTGTGTGGGGATTAAACATCTCTGGATTGGACCGAAACTTGCCAAGCGGCCTTGGTTTACTACCGGTAGACCGCCTGTCAAGTTTCGTATCATTTGGACTTCGTTTGATAATCCAACGGTTAACCGAGGGACCGAAAAGGCCTCGTGTGTGTTGCAGCCCAACACCCCTCCAATTTGGCCCAAACCCCACCAAACTCTGCTCCATGTCCTAGAGCGTTCGATCACGATCGCGTGGCCGAAAACCGCACCTCATTTGGACTCTCCTAGCTCCACTTATGCCTATAAATAGCCCCCCCGTTTTCGGATCTCGGATCTCTCCCCGTCCAACCCTAAAAAAAACCCAGATCCGCCGCCGACGGACGTGTCCGGAGCGGACCGGACAACGTCCGCCGCACCCCTCGCCCACTCGCCGCTCGCCACGTGGACCGGACCACATCGCCGCTCCCGCCGGCCCGCAGGCCCGAGGCGGGCCCTCC
>NC_041384.1:205803597-205805955 GCF_002162155.2 Triticum dicoccoides | reverse complement strand
CCTCCCCCGCGCCTCGCCGGGCCCGAGGAGCCTCGCCCCGCGCCGCCCGTCTTCCTCGGCCCCGGGCGCCGGAGCTCGCCGCCTCCGTGGGCGACCTCGCCGGAGCCGCACCGGCCGACCCCGGCCACCCTTCGCCCGCCTCGCCACAGCCCGCACCGGCGACCCCGGCCGCTGCCGTCACCGTCCTCGCCGGGTCCGGCCGGCCCCGCCGTCCTCCTCCTCCTCCCCAAGTCCGGCTCCTTCCTCTCCGGCCAAGACGAACTCCGGCGAGCAGCTCCATCGAACCTCGAACTGCGTGCAAATCCAGATCTGATTCGAACGGTTGACTTTTTCTTCCCCAAACCCTAATTTTTTATGCCCACTTTAACCGGCCGTAACTTTGCATCCGTAGCCCCGATTTGGGCATATAATATATCAAAATGTTTGCTTCGACGAGTGCATCATTTCATTCCATTGCATCATTTTCATTTGAGTTCATCTTGATGCCCAAAATGCTGTTAGAAGGAGGCTTCGTGAGTTAATTGCCAGATCTGCTAGTTCATCTTAGACTTTTGTCATTTTTGCCATGATTATTGTGTGCATGCTATGCCGTGAGTCCTTGATATGTTTTGTTAAGCATTTTGTCTTCTTTCCAGAGGTGCAACCCATGAATTTTTAGGATGTGTGTGGTGACTTGTGCAAGCTTGCAAAGAGAGGCACCCGGAAAATCTGTTTTCAGGGACTTGGTAGTTTTCACTAATCTAGGATATTTTAGTTCATGATGCCATATGTTCAGCTTGTTTCCTAGTGATCCGTGCCTCTTTTGAGGATGATCAGTAAAGGATTTTTGTTAATCCTATCTTGAGTCAATCAAGCTCTACTTTTGCTTCGTGGTGAATCTGGGCAGATCGTCAACTCGTTTGCGATTTTGCCGATGTTATTGTAGTTGATCCGTGCATGCTATGCCATTGTTCTTGCCATGTATAGCTTGTATTTTGTGCCTTCTTAATGGATGTATGCTTGCCTTGCTATGAGTTGCACCATGGGGAGTGCATAGAGCTTGTTTACATGCCTTCGTGAGTTATATTTCAGCATGTCTCAGTTTTCACAGTCTGAAAACTGATTGTGTTTTAGCTATGTTCGTGTGCCCGTTAATATATTTTGTGATCCCTTCTGGCCCCAGGTCACTTTGGGACTTTTGTTGAGCTTGTTGAGTAGCTCCATGTCATGTTCTTACTTGTCTTAATTAGGTCATGTATCATGTTGTTTTGCTGCTCCGAAGAGGGCTTCGTGATCTGAAATTTCAGACTAGTGTTAATTTCACTAAGTCTGGAATCTGTTTTGCATTTGTGTTTTTGCCATGCTTGTTTGAACCTCATAATGGATGAATTAGCCGTGGCTCAGTGCTAGTATTTTGTTAAGCATCTTGTGTGCATCCCTGCCATGCATTTTGTTGTCATGTTTGGTGGCTGTAGCATGTTCATTTCGTTGCATCTAGATGCCTACTTGCTGTAAATCGCAGACCGGTGTCATTCTTAAAACGCTTGCCATTTCCAAACCGTAACTCCGATTCCGATGATCTTTATATCGTTTTCAAGCGATTTCATCCCCTCTATCCAGTGGCACACTTGGTTTTCCAAGTTGGGGCCAGGTTCATGCATTTCCTATCATATCTTGCATTTTGCATCCCGCATCGCATCCCGCATAGCATATCATCATTTCATCTTATTGCTTGGTCTTGAACGTGGTTGATTGTATCCTTGTTGCTTGTTTGTCTTGTTCGGGTAGAGCCGGGAGACGAGTTCACTACCGAGGAGCCCGTTGAGTTTGCTTGTGAGGATCCAGTCAACTCTGACAACTGTGCAGGCAAGATGATCATACCCTCGAAATCACTACTATCTTTGCTATGCTAGTTTGCTCTTTCTTGCTATGCCATTGCTAGGATGCCTACCTTTTGCTTGTCAGTCTCCCAATTACCATGATGAACCTCTAACCCACCATGTCCTAGCAAACCGTTGATTGGCTATGTTATCGCTTTGCTCAGCCCCTCTTATAACGTTGTTAGTTGCAGGTGAAGATTGGAGGCCGTTCCTTGTTGGAACATTTATTTACTTGTTGGGATATCATTATATTGCTATGTTATCTTAATGCATCTATATACTTGGTGAAGGGTGGAAGGCTCGGCCTCTCGCCTAGTGTTTTTTTCCACTCTTGCCGCCCTAGTTTCCGTCATATCGGTGTTATGTTCCCGGATTTTGCGTTCCTTACGCGGTTGGGTTATAATGGGAACCCCTTGATATTTCGCCTTGATTAAAGCTTGTCCAGCAATGCCCAACCTTAGTTTTACCATTTGCCACCTAGCCCTTTTCTTTCCCTTGG
>NC_041384.1:205799820-205803283 GCF_002162155.2 Triticum dicoccoides | reverse complement strand
CAGTGCTCCTCTGAGTGTTGGTCCACCTGTCAGCTGTCGGTGGCCACCAGGGGCAACTCTGGGCTGGCCTACCCGTACCTAAGACAATCTGAGTGTGCCATGAGAAAGAGATATGTGCAGCTCCTATCGGGATTTGTTGGCACATTCGGGCGGTGTTGCTGGTTTTGTTTTAACCTGTCGGAGTGTCTTGAGTTACCGAGATACCGAGTCTGATCGAAACGTCTTGGGAGGAGGTCTATTCCTTTGTTGACCGTGAGAGCTTGTCATGGGCTAAGTTGGGACTCCCCTGCAGGGATTGAACTTTCGAAAGCCGTGCCCGCGGTTATGGGCAGATGGGAATTTGTTAATGTCCGGTTGTAGATAACTTAAACCTTAATTAATTGAAATGAATCAACTGAGTGTGTTGCCGTGATGGCCTCTTCTCGGCGGAGTCCAGGAAGTGGACACGGTGTTGGAGTTATGCTTGCGCAGGTTGTTCCTTTAGATTCCCGCTCGCGCTTTGCCTCCTCTTCTCGCTCTCTTTTGCGTATAAGATAGCCACCATATATGCTAGTCGCTTGCTGCAGCTCCACATATATTTGCCTCATCCATTCCTATAAGCTTAAATAGTTTTGATCGTGAGGGTGCGAGATTACTGAGTCCCTGTGGCTCACAGATACTATAATTCCAGATGCAGGTCCAGGTGATTTCACTCCAGGTGACGAGTACGAGCTCAAGTGGGAGTTCGACGAGGACTCTCAGCGTTATTATGTTTCCTTTCCCGATGATCAGTAGTGGTGCCTAGTTGGGGTTTGATTCAGGGCCTTGTCGCATGTTGGGTTCTTTTCTATTTTGGCGCCGTAGTCGGGCCATGAGTGTCTGCCTGATGGATGTTATTTATGTACTTTGATGTGACGTGGCGAGTGTAAGCCAACTATGTATCTCCCCTCTTATTATACATATTACATGGGATGTGGTGATGATTTCCTAACTTGCGACATTGCTTTCAATGCGGTTATGCCTCTAAGTCGTGCCTCGACACGTGGGAGCTATAGCCGCATCGAGGGCGTTACATCACCGCCCCCTACTATTCCCACCGCTGGCCAGGCCCTACAGCCACGGCAGCCTCACACCGCAGCCGAACCAGTGAACCCTCATAGTCCTCTCCGCGCAGGCTTCCACTGCCGCGTCGTCCCCTTCCTAGGCCTCGCCGTCGTCCACCGCCGTGGTGCTCTCCGTGCGGCGTGGTCAATGTGGTCAAGGAATGACTTCCATCAGAAGAGTACTGTACGTGGAGAGGCTGACAGCTGGGTCCACGGCCACAGCCCAGTTTTTTGTGATTTGCCAAGTAAGTCGCTTTGTCAGGCCTGTTGGGCTGCAAATCTTTCAAGGCGAGGAGAGCTTTCATTCGGCTGGCCGAGAAAATGGCCCATCAGTAATGAGAAATGGGTTGTACATTTTTAAAACACATCAAACCGGCAATTAGTTTCAAATATCTTTTTTTTCATTTCAAGATTTTAAATTACATTAATTTTTATGCGTGGAGAATTTGTTGGATTTTATATTGATATACATTTATTTTTAAAATCAGTTTGAATGTGAGTCGAAATTTCGGGATTAAAAACAGTTCGGACTGCACCGAAATATGCAAAATTTCGTATAAATTTTTAACCGTTGCCACAATATGGGCTGTAATGCTAACAAAAAGAATATGGGCTCCAAAAAACCTTAAGAATTAGCAAATGGGCTGTAAATTATTAGAAATAATGGCAGAAGGGTTGTATGCTGTTTTCCACAGATTTGAGGCTTTCCTATAAAAAAGGTTGACGCACAAGCACTGACTGTTGGATGTCCATCCAACGGCCGTCGTGCTTCTTCAATCTGTGCTCTTCCTGCTCCAGCCGCTAAAACAAGCGCCGGCGGGACTGCCTGCTCCCTCCTCCTCGAAGCCGGTTGTGCTGCCGCGCAGGCCTCACCGCCCGACCGTACTCCCGTCGCTGGCCTAGCCATCCCTCTACTCACCCACACCTGCTGTTATTCTCCGGCGAAGGCAGATGAACCAGTAAACCCTCGTACAGACGTACTCCTCTCCGCGTGGGAAACAACTGCCGATTCTTCCCTGCCTCCGTGTCATCCCCTTCCTAGGCCTCGCCATCGTCCACCGCCCTAGTGCTCTCGGCACGGAGTGGTCAACATGGTCAAGGAACAACTTCCATCGGACGTGGACTATACGTGGAGAGGCTGACAGCTGGGTCCACGGCCGCAGCAAGGAAGTGCCTCCTTATTACACGGAAAATAATGATTCCTCCACCTGACAGCTGGGACCCACCGGACGGGCCACTGTATTTCGCGAAAAAAACGTTTCCCCCTGACTGTTGGGACCCACCAGCTACATCTTCGCACGCAAGGAAGTGCGTCCGGGCAAAAAACGATTCGCCCCCTGACTGCTGGGACCGACCAGCTACATCTTTGCAGGCAAGGAAGTGCCTGACAGTCGGGACCCACCTGGTCGAAGCGTACGTAGAATTGTCATTCTGGTCGCGGACGTGTAAGTACATACTAGTCGATGTAGAGGCGCGCACGTGTCGTAGTAGAGGCGCGCACGTAGCATTTACACGTACGTACAACGGCTAGGGTGCAAGAAACAAAATACGGCCACGTATGTGTACATACGGGCGGGGTCTCAAACGCCTACTCGCGCATATGTACGGCCAGGGCTCGTGTACATGGCTGGGTCGGAACGGAGAAACAGCGTCGTCGTCGTGTTCATGGGGAGGCAACGGAATGCGTCATGTTCATGGGGAGGCAACGAAATGCGTCGTGTTCATCGAGAGGGCTTGGATGGAATAGGCGATGGAAATGAGGCATGGCGTACCGCAGAACGGAGGAAACGGCCTTGTGTTTGACCGGCCATGTTTGAAACGGGATCCTGTTCATCAGGAGGGGTCTGGCGTACCGCAAAACGGAGGAAAGGGACCTACTACGGTCGAAACGGGGGTCCTGTTGATCAGGAGGGGTGTGGCGTACTGCAAAACGGACGAAACGGACTTGTGTTGGAGCGCTACGGTCGAAACGGGGGTCTTGTTCATCGGGAGGGGTGTGGCGTACCGCAAAACGGGACTCCACGGGATACTATTCATCTCCATCGTCGACCCCCTCCAGCCTCCATGAGCTACTGTTCATCCATCGTCGACCTCCTCCAGCCTCCACCTGCGACTGTTCATCCACGGGCTCCTGTTGATCCAGCCTCCACCGCGCGCTACTCCACCCGCTACTGTTCAACCACCCCTCCACTGTCTATTGTTCATCCAGCCCTCCACACCACGGGGTCCTGTTCAACCACCCCTCCACAGGCACCCCTCCACCCTCTACTGTTCATCCAGCCCTCCACACCACGGGGTCCTGTTCATCCACCCCTCCATGGGCACCCCTCCACCGTCTACTGTTTATCCAGCCCTCCACCACACCACGGGGTCCTGTTCAT
>NC_041384.1:205796820-205799495 GCF_002162155.2 Triticum dicoccoides | reverse complement strand
ATCGGCTTCAGTTAGCAGCAGTAGCGAAGGAATCACTCGATTGGGTTCAGTTAACAGCCAACGATCGATCGCTCGGGTTCAGTAACGTGTAGCCTGCAGTGTAATCGCTCGGGTTCAGTTAGAGCCCAACGCCTCGCTCGGGTTCAGTTAGAGCCAACGCCTCGCACACACGCGCGTACGTGTATGAGAGAAACGCGCATCGCTCGGCCCCTGACCTCCCACCGTAACGGGGAACTCCCCGAAATTTTCCTCCCCCTCACTTCTACCACGGGTTTTTCCGTCATGGACGGCCCAAAGAATGTCATGCAACTGCGTCTCAGGCCCGCCAGGACAAAAAGCCCATTTTATGTCATGATTTATGTCATGATACCGGGTTTTGTCACAATTATCATCATAGAAGTGTCATATGTATGACAGAAAAAAATTCGTTCAGCCCAAAATGTCACGGATGTGTCTTTTTTTGTAGTGCTTCGGATTACTTACACGTGAAGCAGGAAGGAGGCCGGGGTAATCGGCGATGATGGGTACTTATGTACCGTCGTAGCTCATCTGATAGAATATTCCATCCTCAAGCTCCACAAATATGTCTGGATCTTCCTCATATCCGGGGTCGAGATCCTGGTTGTGATTCTCCGGTTGAGGGGCAGGGTCATGGATCCTCTCGACAGCCTTTCACCATTCTTGTTATGAGCAAGATAAGATGCTGCCTGTCAAGAATGATTCAGGGACAAGAATAAAATAGTGGAGCTGAACCTTAGCCAGTTGGGAGGATTATACATGGAAACCCCGTCTCGAATTTGCAGACGGGTGAAATCCTCCTTCTCCCATTTATACAGCTCGGCCAGTATTTTGGCTAGGGAGGCAGGAGTCTTCGGGCCCTTTCAGCCATAGCGTGAGGCGTCGTCCTCTCCGTTATAATGCCACATGGGCAGACCTCTGTATTGAAGTGGCTGGACCCCCCGCGTTATCGAAATCGCCATCACCTAGGCTACCGACAATCCGGACTGGGCAAGCGTCTTAATCTTGCCCAGCAGCAGGCTGATCTCTGCACTATCCTCTTCCTCGAGGCTCCGAGGACGCCAGCTATGGCGTTTCTTCAGTGGAGCATTTGAAAACTCGGGGAGGCCCATGCGGACGGGGATCGGGTAGAGCGACATCGTCGATGTAGAACCATTCGGAAGGCCACTCTTCGGGAGCTTTCTTTGGCGTGCCGGACAGGTATCTGGTCCCGGCGATGCGCCACACTTCAGCTCCTCCCACTTCAAAAATTGAACCACCTTGATTGCAAGGGACGAGGCAGAACAGTCTTCTCCACAAATGGAAATGGGCCTCACAACCCAGGAATAGTTCACATAAAGCGACATAACCTGCGATGTGCAGGACGGAGGCCGGGGTAAAATTATGCAGCTAGATGCCGTAGTACTCCAGAAGCCCTTAGAGCAATGGGTGAATTGGAAATCACACGCCCCTCAGCAGATAGGGGACGAAGCACACTCGTTCTCCCACACACGGATTGGGGAAATCCTCTGCCTGGGTTTTGCCGTTGAAGGAGGCCAGTCCTTCTCGAACAGGGACCAAATCTGCAGGAGGGAGAAATCACCGCGCTTGTAGCTTCACTAATTGGCTGTGGGGTACGGAGCACCTCTTCCACTCGCCTCTCTCTAGGTTGGAATGGGAAGAGGAGCTCGGAATGTTGGCCATGTTGGAATGGTTTCGCCTGGCAGTATCTGAGGATTTTCTCCACATGATGCCGAAAATATCTGAGATCCAATCCCTTTAAATAGACATTCTTTCTTGCAGGGCTAGGGTGTTATTTGCAAAAAATACCCTGACCATCCACATTCGCCCGACATGTGGAGGATGAGGTCATAAATGCACGGAAGCCGAGGGGTACGACATTGAATTGAAAGCCGAACACATTACCTGGAAGACGTTGGAGGAGGAACCTGCCTTGCAATGCCGAAGACAGTCTGTGCGCCGAACACCTCATCATTGAAGCCTGGTTCGGGGGCTACTGAGGGAGTCCTGGACTAAGGGGTCCTCGGGCGTCGGGCCTGTTAGCCATGGGCCGGACTAAATGGGTTGTGAAGATACGAAGACCGAAGACTGCACCCGTGTCCGGATGGGACTCTCCTTGGCGTGGAAGACAAGCTTGGCGACCGAATATGTAGATTCCCTTCTTTGTAACTGACCTTGTATAACCCTAGATCCTTCCGGTGTCTATATAAACTGGAGGACTTAGTCCGGATATGGGATACTCATTATCATAGCCATACAAGCTAGACCTCTTGGGTTTAGCCATTACGATCTCGAGGTAGATCAACTCTTGTAATACTCATATTCATCAATATCAATCAAGCAGCATGTAGGGTATTACCTCCATAGAGAGGGCCCGAACCTGGGTAAACATCGTGTCCCTTGTCTCCTGTTACCATCGACCTTAGACGCACAGTTCGGGACCCCCAACCCGAGATCTATCAGTTTTGACACCGACACCCTCGACGGTATTTCCTCTGCAAAGAACCGCATGATCCAGATCCATGTGTGTGGCGGCCTTACCGCCCACACCACAAACTCGCGCGTCGTGCCTTCGGCATGGGTGTGCTAGAGAGGTGGCCGTGCAGCCACCGCTTGTCCTCCCCCACGAATCCGGCCCTCGCGGTGCTGGGCACCGC
>NC_041384.1:205744454-205796189 GCF_002162155.2 Triticum dicoccoides | reverse complement strand
TTTTGCATGCAGCGGGCTGCTGTCAAGTCAAATGGTTGCCGAGGCGACGTGGGGAAGCGGAGACGCCCACGTCCCATCAAGCGACATGCATTGACCGGGTCCGCAAGCGGTTGGTGCCCGCGGCACTTCTCACTTGCCCTTTGGCTTTGCCTCAAAGCCAAGTCCGAGCACGCCTTGGGCCCGGGGGCTACTATCGGCGTCCTGGGAACCGGGGTACCCAGACTTGCCTGCCTGTGGTGAAGGAAATATGCCCTAGAGGCAATAATAAAGTTATTATTTATATTTCCTTATATCATGATAAATGTTCATTATTCATGCTAGAATTGTATCAACCGGAAACTTAGTACATGTGTGGATACATAGACAAACAGAGTGTCCCTAGTATGCCTCTACTTGACTAGTTCGTTAATCAGAGATGGTTAAGTTTCCTAGCCATAGACATGTGTTGTCATTTGATGAAAGTTTCCTAGCCATAGACATGTGTTGTCATTTGATGAACGGGATCACATCATTAGATAATGATGTGATGGACAAGACCCATCTGTTAGCTTAGCGTAATGATCGTTTAGTTTTTTGCTATTGCTTTCTTCATGACTTATACATGTTCCTCGGACTATGAGATTATGCAACTCCCGAATACCGGATGAACACCTTGTGTGCTATCAAACGTCACAATGTAACTGAGTGATTATAAAGATGCTCTACAGGTGTCTCCGATGGTGTTTGTTGAGTTGGCATAGATCGAGATTAGGATTTGTCACTCCTTGTATCGGAGAGGTATCTTTGGGCCCTCTCGGTAATGCACATCACTATGAGCCTTGCAAGCAATGTGACTAATGAGTTAGTCATGGGATGATGCATAGAACGAGTAAAGAGACTTGCCGGTGACGAGATTGAACTAGGTATGATGATACCGATGATCGAATCTCGGGCAAGTAACATACCGATGACAAAGGGAACAACATATGTTGTCATGTGGTTTGACCGATAAAGATCTTTGAAGAATATGTAGGAACCAATATGAGCATCCAGGTTCCGCTATTGGTTATTGTCCAAGGATGTGTCTCGACCATGTCTACATAGTTCTCGAACCCGTAGGGTCCGCACGCTTAACGTTCGATGACGATTTGTATTATGAGTTATGTGATTTGATGAACCGAAGTTTGTTCGGAGTCCCAGATGAGATCACAGACATGACGAGGAGTCTCGAAATGGTCAAAATGTAAAGATTCATATATTGGAAGGTTACATTCGGACACTGGAATGGTTCGGGTCGTATCAGATGAGTTTCATAGTACCGGGGGATACCGCCCCCGCCCCCGGAAGTTAATGGGCCATACATGGGCCTTAGTGGAGGAGAGAGGGCCAGCCAAGGAGGTGGCGCGCCCCCTTGCTCAGTCTGAATTGGACAAGGTGTGGGGGCGGCGCCCCCCTTTCCCTCTCCTACTTATCCTCTCTTTCCCTCTTTGCTATTCCAAAAAGGAAAAAGGAGAGGGGAATCCTACTTGGACTAGGGAGTCCTAGTAGGAGCCCCCACAACTGGTGCACCCCCTTGGGCCAGCCACCTCTCCTCCCCCCTTTATATACGTGGGAGGGGTGAAGGAAATATGCCCTAGATGCAATAATAAAGTTATTATTTATTTCCTTATATCATGATAAATGTTTATTATTCATGCTAGAATTGTATTAACCGGAAACATAATACATGTGGGAATACATAGACAAACAGAGTGTCACTAGTATGCCTCTACTTGACTAGTTCGTTAATCGAAGATGGTTATGTTTCCTAACCATGAACAAAAGAGTTGTTATTTGATTAACGGGATCACATCATTAGAAGAATGATGTGATTGACATGACCCATTCCATTAGCTTAGCACCCGATCGTTTAGTATGTTGCTATTGCTTTCTTCATGACTTATACATGTTCCTATGACTATGAGATTATGCAACTCCCGTTTGCCTGAGGAACACTTTGTGTGCTACCAAACGCACAACGTAACTGGGTGATTATAAAGGAGCTCTACAGGTGTCTCCAAAGGTACATGTTGGGTAGGCGTATTTCGAGATTAGGATTTGTCACTCCGATTGTCGGAGAGGTATCTCTGGGCCCTCTTGATAATGCTCATCACATAAGACTTGCAAGCATTGCAACTAATGAGTTAGTTGTGAGATGATGTATTATAGAACGAGTAAAGAGACTTGCCGGTAACGAGATTGAACTAGGTATTAAGATACCGATGATCGAATCTCGGGCAAGTAACATACCGATGACCAAGGGAACACCGTATGTTGTTATGCGGTCTGACCGATAAAGATCTTCGTAGAATATGTGGGAGCCAATATGAGCATCCAGGTTCCGCTATTGGTTATTGACCAGAGACATGTCTCGGTCATGTCTACATTGTTCTCGAACCCATAGGGTCCGCACGCTTAAGGTTTCGATGACAGTTATATTATGAGTTTATGAGTTTTGATGTACCGAAGGAGTCCGGAGTCCCGGATGAGATCGGGGACATGACGAGGAGTCTCAAAATGGTCGAGACGTAAAGATCGATATATTGGACGACTATATTCGGACATCGGAAAGGTTCCGAGTGATTCGGGTATTTTCGGAGGTACCGGGGAGTTACGGGAATACAAGGAAGAAGCAATGGGCCTTAATGGGCCTTAGTGGGAAGGACCAGGAGGTGACGCGCGCCCCTCCCAAGCCCAGTCCAAATTGGACAAGGGGTTTGGGGCGCGGCCCCTCTCTCCCTTCCTTCCCCCCTTTCCCCCCTTCTCCCAGTTGGACTAGGAAAGGAGGAAACCTACTCCAACTAGGAGTAGGAATCCTACTCCCTGGCGCGCCCCTCCTACGGCCGGCCTCCTCCCCCTTGCTCCTTTATATACGGGGGCAGGGGGGCACCTCTAGACACACAAGTTGATCTCCAAGATTGTTCTCTTAGCCGTGTGCGGTGCCCCCTTCCACCATAGTCCTCGATAATATTGTAGCGGTGCTTAGGCGAAGCCCTGCGACGGTAGAACATCAAGATCATCACCACGCCGTCGTGCTGATGGAACTCTTCCACGACACTTTGCTGGATCGGAGTCCAGGGATCGTCATCGAGCTGAACGTGTGCTAAAACTCGGAGGTGTCGTAGTTTCGGTGCTTGATCGGTCGGGTCGTGAAGACGTACGACTACATCAACCGCGTTGTGCTAACGCTTCCGCTGTCATTGTACGAGGGTACGTAGATCAAACTCTCCCCTCTCGTTGCTATACATCACCATGATCTTGCATGTGCGTAGGAATTTTTTTGAAATTACTACGTTCCCCAACAGTGGCATCCGAGCCTAAGTTTTATGTGTTGATGTTATATGCACGAGTAGAACACAAGTGAGTTGTGGGCGATATAAGTCATACTGCTTACCAGCATGTCATACTTTGGTTCGGCGGTATTGTTGGATGAAGCGGCCCAGACCGACATTACGCGTACGCTTACACGAGACTGGTTCTACCGACGTGCTTTGCACACAGGTGGCTGGCGCGTGTCAGTTTCTCCAACTTTAGTTGGACCGAGTGTGGCTATGCCCGGTCCTTGCGAAGGTTTAAACATCACCAACTTGACAAACTATCGTTGTGGTTTTTGATGCGTAGGTAAGAACGGTTCTTGCTAAGCCCGTAGTAGCCACGTAAAACTTGCAACAACGAAGTAGAGGACGTCTAACTTGTTTTTGCAGGGCATGTTGTGATGTGATATGGTCAAGACGTGATGAGATATAAGTGCTTGTATGAGATGATCATGTTTTGTTGAAGTTATCGGCAACTGGCAAAAGCCTTATGGTTGTCTCTTTATTGCATAAGATGCAAGCGCCAGATAATTGCTTTACTTTATCGCTATGCGATAGCAACAGTTTCAAGAGCAATAGTTGGCGAGACGACCATGTGACGACACATTGATATAGATCAAGATGATGGAGATCATGGTGTCATGCCGGTGACGATAGAGATCATGACAGTACTTTGGAGATGGAAATCAAAGGCGCAAGATGATGATGGCCATATCATGTCACATATTTTGATTGCATATGATGTTTATATTTTATACATCTTATTTTGCTTAGTTTGACGGTAGCATTTTAAGATGATCTCTCACTAATTATCAAGAAGTGTTCTCCCTGAGTATGCACCGTTGCGGAAGTTCTTTGTGCGGAGACACCACGTGATGATCGGGTGTGATAGGCTCTACGTTCAAATACAACGGGTGCAAACAGTTGCACACACGAAATACTCAGGTTAAACTTGACGAGCCTAGCATATACAGATATGGCCTCGGAACACGGAGACCGAAAGGTCGAACGTGAATCATATAGTAGATATGATCAACATAGTGATGTTCACCATTGAAAACTACTCCATCTCACGTGATGATCGGACATGGTTTAGTTGATTTGGATCAGGTGATCACTTAGATGACTAGAGAGATGTCTGTCTAAGTGGGAGTTCTTAAGTAATATGATTAATTGAACTTAAATTTATCATGAACTTAGTCCTGGTAGTATTTTGCAAATCATGTTGTAGATCAATAGCTCGCGTTGTTGCTTCCCTGTGTTTATTTTGATATGTTCCTAGAGAAAATTGTGTTGAAAAATGTTAGTAGCAATGATGCGGATTGGAACCGTGATCTGAGGTTTATTCTCATTGCTGCACAGAAGAATTATGTCCTTGATGCACCGCTAGGTGACAGACCTATTGCAGGAGCAGATGCAGACGTTGTGAATGTTTGGCTAGCTAAATATGATGACTACTTGATAGTTTAGTGCACCATGCTTAACGGCTTAGAATCGGGACTTCAAAGACGTTTTGAACGTCATGGACCATATGAGATGTTCCAGGAGTTGAAGTTAATATTTCAAGCAAATACCCGAGTTGAGAGATATGAAGTCTCCAACAAGTTCTATAGCTAAAAGATGGAGGAGAATCGCTCAACTAGTGAGCATGTGCTCAGATTGTCTGGGTACTACAATCGCTTGAATCAAGTGGGAGTTAATCTTCCAGATAAGATAGTGATTAACAGAATTCTCTAGTCACCATCACCAAGTTAGTAGAACTTCGTGATGAACTATAGTATGCAAGGGATGACGAAAACGACTCCCGAGCTTTTCATGATGATGAAATCGATGAAGGTAGAAATCAAGAAAGAGCATCAAGTGTTGATGGTTGACAAGATCACTAGTTTCAAGAAAAGGGTAAAGGGAAAAAGGGGGACTTCAAGAAAAACAGCAAGCAAGTTGCTGCTCGAGTGAAGAAGCCCAAGTCTGGTCCTAAGCCTGAGACTAAGTGCTTCTACTGCAAAGGGACTGGTCACTAGAAGCGGAACTACCCCAAGTGATTGGCGGATAAGAAGGATGGCAAAGTGAACATAAGTATATTTGATATACATGTTATTGATGTGTACTTTACTAGTGTTTATAGAAACCCCTCAGTATTAGATACTAGTTCAGTTGCTAAGATTAGTAACTCGAAACGGGAGTTGCAGAATAAACAGAGACTAGTTAAGGGTGAAGTGATGATGTGTGTTGGAAGTGGTTCCAAGATTGATATGATCATCATCGCACACTCCCTATACTTTCGGGATTAGTGTTGAACCTAAATAAGTGCTATTTGGTGTTTGCGTTGAGCATGAATATGATTTGATCATGTTTATTGTAATACGGTTATTCATTTAAGTAAGAGAATAAATTGTTGTTCTGTTTACATGAATAAAACCTTATATGGTTACACACCCAATGAAAATAGTTCGTTGGATCTCGATCGTAGTGATACACATATTCATAATATTGAAACCAAAAGATGCAAAGTTAATAATGATAGTGTAACTTATTTGTGGCACTGCCGTTTAGGTCATATTGGTGTAAAGCGCATGAAGAAACTCCATGCTGATGGGATTTTGGAATCACTTGATTATGAATCACTTGGTGCTTGCGAACCATGCCTTATGGGCAAGATGACTAAAGACTCCGTTCTTCGGAAAAATGGAGCGAGCAACAGATTTGTTGGAAATTATACATACTGATGTATGTGGTCCGATGAATATTAAAGCTCGCGACAAGTATCATTATTTTCTGACCTTCACAGATGATTTAAGCAGATATGAGTATATCTACTTGATGAAACATAAGTCTGAAAAGTTCAGAGTATTTCAGAATGAAGTGGAAAATCATCGTGACAAGAAAAATAAAGTTTCTACGATCTGATCGCAGAGACGAATATTTGAGTTACGAGTTTGGTCTTCAATTAAAACAATGTGGAATAGTTTCACAAACTCATGCCACCTGGAACACCACAGCATAATGGTGTGTCCGAACGCCATAACCGTACTTTATTGGATATAGTACAATCTATGATGTTTCTTACCGATTTACAAATATCGTTTTGGGATCATGCATTAGAGACAGCTGCATTCACGTTAAAAAGGGGCACCATCTAAGTCCGTTGAGACGACACAATCTGAACTGTGGTTTGGCAAGAAACCAAAGTTGTCGTTTCTTAAAGTTTGGGATTGTGATGCTTATATGAAAAAGTTTCATCCTGATAAGCTCAAACCCAAATCGGAGAAATATGTCTTCATAGGATACCCAAAGGAGACTGTTGGGTACACCTTCTATCACAGATCCGAAGGCAAGACATTCGTTGCTAAGAATGGATCCTTTCTAGAGAAGGAGTTTCTCTCGAAAGAAGTGAGTGGGAGGAAAGTAGAACTTGATAAGATAATTGTACCTTCTCCCTTATTGGAAAGTAGTTCATCGCAGAAATCTGTTCCTGTGACTAATACACCAATTAGTGAGGAAGCTAATGATGATGATCATATAACTTCAGATCAAGTTACTACCGAATCTCGTAGGTAAATCAGAGTGAGATCCGCACCAGAGTGGTACGGTAATCCTGTTCTGGAGGTCATTCTACTTGACCATAACGAACCTACGAACTATGAGGAAGCGATGATGAGCCCAAATTCCGCAAAATGGCTTGAGGCCATGAAATCTGAGATAGGATCCATGTATGAGAACAAAGTATGGACTTTGGTTGACTTGCCCGTTGTTCGGCAAGCCATTGAGATTAAATGGATCTTCAAGAAGAAGACGGACGCTGATAGTAGTATTACTATCTAAAAAGCTAGAATTATCGCAAAAGGTTTTCGACAAGTTCAAGGTGACTACGATGAGAGTTTCTCACTCATATCTATGCTTAAGTCTGTCCGAATCATGTTAGCAATTGCCGCATTTTATGAAATCTGGCAAGTAGATAAACAAAATTGCATTCCTTAATAGATTTATTAAAGAAGAGTTGCATATGATGCAACAAGAAAGTTTTGTCAATCCTAAAGGTGCTAACAAAATATGCAAGCTCCAGCGATCCATCTTTGGACTGGTGCAAGCATCTCAGAGTTGGAATATACGCTTTGATGAGTTGATCAAAGCATATAGTTTTATACAGACTTGCGGTGAAGCCTGTATTTACAAGAAAGTGAGTGGGAGCACTACAGCATTTCTGATAAGTATATGTGAATGACATATTGTTGATCGGAAATAATGTAGAATTATTCTGCAAAGCATAAAGGAGTGTTTTGAAAGAAGTTTTTCAAAGAAAGACCTCGGTGAAGCTGCTTACATATTAAGCATCAAGATCTATAGAGATATATCAAGACGCTTGATAAGTTTTTTTTCAATGAGTACATACCTTGACAATATTTTGAAGTAGTTCAAAAATGGAACAGTCAAAGAAAAGAGTTCTTGGCTGTGTTACAAGGTGTGAAATTGAGTAAGACTCAAAGCCCGACCACGGCAGAAGATAGAAAGAGAATGAAAGTCATTCCCTATGCCTCAGCCATAGGTTCTATAAAGTATGCCATGCTGTGTACCAGATCTATTGTATACCCTACACTGTGTTAAGCAAGGGAGTACAATAGTGATCTAAAAGTAGATCACTGGACAGCGGTCAAAATTATCCTTAGTGGAATAAGGAAATATTTCTCAATTATGGAGGTGACAAAAGGTTCGTCGTAAAAAGTTACGTCGATGCAAGTTTTGACACAGATCTGGATGACTCTAAGTCTTGATCTAGATACATATTGAAAGTGGGAGCAATTAGCTAGAGTAGCCCCATGCATAGCATTGTAGACATAGAATTCGCAAAATACTTACGGATCTGTATGTGACAGACCCGTTGACTAAAATTATCTCACAAGCAAAACATGATTATACCTTACTACTCTTTGGGTGTTAATCACATAAACGATGTGAACTAGATTACTGACTCTAGTAAACCCTTTGGGTATAGGTCACATGACGGTGTGAACTATGGGTGTTAATCACATGGTGCTGTGAACTATTAGTGTTGAATCACATGGCGATGTGAACTAGATTATTGACTCTAGTGCAAGTGGGAGACTGAAGGAAATATGCCCTAGAGGCAATAATAAAGTTATTATTTATTTCCTTATATCATGATAAATGTTTATTATTCATGCTAGAATTGTATTAACCGGAAACATAATACATGTGGGAATACATAGACAAACAGAGTGTCACTAGTATGCCTCTACTTGACTAGCTCGTTAATCGAAGATGGTTATGTTTCCTAACCATGAACAAAAGAGTTGTTATTTGATTAACGGGATCACATCATTAGAAAAATGATGTGATTGACATGACCCATTCCATTAGCTTAGCACCCGATCGTTTAGTATGTTTCTATTGCTTTCTTCATGACTTATACATGTTCCTATGACTATGAGATTATGCAACTCCCGTTTGCCTGAGGAACACTTTGTGTGCTACCAAACGTCACAACGTAACTGGGTGATTATAAAGGAGCTCTACAGGTGTCTCCAAAGGTACATGTTGGGTTGGCGTATTTTGAGATTAGGATTTGTCACTCCGATTGTCGGAGAGGTATCTCTGGGCCCTCTCGGTAATGCTCATCACATAAGCCTTGCAAGCATTGCAACTAATGAGTTAGTTGTGAGATGATGTATTACGGAACGAGTAAAGAAACTTGCCGGTAATGAGATTGAACTAGGTATTAAGATACCGACGATCGAATCTCGGGCAAGTAACATACCGATGACAAAGGGAACACCGTATGTTGTTATGCGGTCTGACCGATAAAGATCTTCATAGAATATGTGGGAGCCTGAGCATCCAGGTTCCGCTATTGGTTATTGACCGGAGACATGTCTCGGTCATGTCTACATTGTTCTCGAACCCGTAGGGTCCGCACGCTTAAGGTTTCGATGACAGTTATATTATGAGTTTATGAGTTTTGATGTACCGAAGGAGTTAGGAGTCCCGGATGAGATCAGGGACATGACGAGGAGTCTCGAAATGGTCGAGAAATAAAGATCGATATATTGGACGACTATATTCGGACATCGGAAAGGTTCCAAGTGATTCGGGTATTTTCGGAGGTACCGGGGAGTTACGGGAGTACGAGGAAGAAGCAATGGGCCTTAATGGGCCTTAGTGGGAAGGACCAGGAGGTGACGCGCACCCCTCCCAAGCCTAGTCCAAATTGGACAAGGGGTTTGGGGCGCGGCCCCTCTCTCCCTTCCTTCCCCCCTTTCCCCCCTTCTCCTAGTTGGACTAGGAAAGGAGGAAACCTACTCCAACTAGGAGTAGGAATCCTACTCCCTGGCGCGCCCCTCCTAGGGCCAGCCTCCTCCCCCTTGCTCCTTTATATACGGGGGCAGGGGGCACCTCTAGACACACAAGTTGATCTCCAAGATCGTTCTCTTAGCCGTGTGCGGTGCCCCCTTCCACCATAGTCCTCGATAATATTGTAGCGGTGCTTAGGCGAAGCCCTGCGATAGTAGAACATCAAGATCATCACCATGCCGTCGTGCTGACGGAACTCTTCCCCGACACTTTGCTGGATCGGAGTCCAGGGATCATCAGCGAGCTGAACGTGTGCTAAAACTCGGAGGTGTCGTAGTTTCGGTGCTTGATGGGTCGGGCCGTGAAGACGTACGACTACATCAACTGCATTGTTCTAACGCTTCCGCTGTCATTCTACGAGGGTACGTAGATCAAACTCTCCCCTCTCGTTTCTATACATCATCATGATCTTGCGTGTGCGTAGGAATTTTTTTGAAATTACTATGTTCCCCAACAAGGGGGCACCCCAAAGGCACACCAAGTCTTCTCTTAGCCGTGTGCGGTGCCCCCCTCCACAGTTACACACCTCGGTCATATAGTCGTAGTGCTTAGGTGAAGCCCTGCGCCGGTAACTTCATCATCACCGTTGCCATGCCATCGTGCTGACGGAACTCTCCCCCGGCCTCAACTGGATCAAGAGTTCGAGGGACGTCATCGAGCTGAATGTGTGCTAAACGCAGAGGTTCCGTACGTTCGGTGCTTGGATCTGTTGGATCGCGAAGACGTTCGACTACATCAACCGCGTTACTAAATGCTTCCGCTTTCAGTCTACGAGGGTACGTAGACACACTCTCCCCACTTGTTGCTATGCATCTCCTAGATAGATCTTGCATGATCGTAGGTAAATTTTTTTTTGAAATACTGCGTTCCCCGACAGTGGCATCTGAGCCAGGTCTATGCGTAGATGTTATATGCACGAGTAGAACACAAAGAGTTGTGGGCGATAATAGTCATACTGCTTACCAGCAACGTCTTACTTTGATTTGACGGTATTGTTGGATGAAGCGGCCCGGACCGACATTACAGGACTGCGTTCATGAGACTAGTTCTACCGACGTGCTTCACACACAGGTGGCTAGCGGGTGTCTGTTTCTCCAACTTTAGTTGAATGGAGTTTGACTACGCCCGGTCCTTGTTGAAGGTCAAAACAACACACTTGACGAAAAATCGTTGTGGTTTTGATGCGTAGGTAAGAACAGTTCTTGCTAGAAGCCCGTAGCAGCCACGTAAAACTTGCGACAACAAAGTAGAGGACGTCTAGCTAGTTTTTGCAGGGCATGTTGTGATGTGATATGTCAAGACGTGATGATATATAAATTGTTGTATGAGATGATCATGTTTTGTAACAGTTATCGGCAAACTGGCAGGAGCCATATGGTTGTTGCTTTATTGTATGAAATGCAATCGCCATGTAATTGCTTTACTTTATCACTAAGCGGTAGAGATAGTCGTAGAAGCAATAGTTGGCGATACGACAACAATGCTACGATGGAGATCAAGGTGTCAAGCCGATGATGATGGTTATCATGGCGGTGCTTTGGAGATGGAGATCAAAGGCACAAGATGATGATGGCCATATCATATCACTTATTTTGATTGCATGTGATGTTTATCCTTTATGCATCTTATTTTGCTTAGTACGGCGGTAGCATTATAAGATGATCTCTCAGTAAATTTCAAGGTATAAGTGTTCTCCCTAAATATGTACCGTTGCTACAGTTCGTCATGCCGAGACACCACGTGATGATCAGGTGTGATAAGCTCTATGTTCACATACAACTGGTGCAAGCCAATTTTGCACACGCAGAATACTCGGGTTAAACTTGACGAGCCTAGCATATGCAGATATGGCCTCGGGACACTGAGACCGAAAGGTCGAACGTGAATCATATAGTAGATATGATCAACATAGTGATGTTCACCATTAAAAACTACTTCATCTCACGTGATGATCAGACATGGTTTAGTTGATACGGATCACGTGATCATTTAGATGACTAGAGAGATGTCTATCTAAGTGGGATTTCTTAAGTAATATGATTAATTGAACTTTAATTTATCATGAACTTAGTATGTGATAGTATTTTGCATGTCTATGTTGTTGTAGATCAATGGCCCGTGCTACCGTTCCTTTGAATTTTAATACGTTCCTAGAGAAAGCTAAGTTGAAAGATGATGGTAGCAATTACACGGACTGGGTCCGTAACTTGAGGATTATCCTCATTGCTGCACAAACGAATTACGTCCTGGAAGCACCGCTAGGTGCAAAGCCCGCTGCAGGAGCAACTCCAGATGTTATGAACGTCTGACAGAGCAAAGCTGATGACTACTCGATAGTTGAGTGTGCCATGCTTTACGGATTAGAATCGGGACTTCAATGACGTTTTGAACTTCATGGAGCATATGACATGTTCCAGGAGTTGAAATTAATATTTCAAGCAAATGCCCGGATTGAGAGATGTGAAGTCTCCAATAAATTCTACAGCTGCAAGATGGAGGAGAATAGTTCTGTCAGTGAACTTATACTCAGAATGTCTGGGTACCACAACCACATGACTCAACTGGGAGTTAATCTTCCTAATGATAGTGTCATTGACAGAGTTCTTCAATCATTGCCACCAAGCTACAAAAGCTTCATGATGAACTATAATATGCAAGGGATGGATAAGACAATTCCCGAGCTCTTCGCGATGCTAAAAGCTGCGGAGGTAGAAATCAAGAAGGAGCATCAAGTGTTGATGGTTAACAAGACCACTAGTTTCAAGAAGAATGGCAAAGGGAAGAAAGGGAACTTCAAGAAGAATAGCAAGCAAGTTGCTGCTCAAGTGAAGAAGCCCAAGTCTGTACCTAAGCCTGAGACTGCGTGCTTCTACTGCAATGGGACTGGTCACTGGAAGTGGAACTGCCCCAAGTATTTGGTGGATAAGAAGGATGGCAAAGTGAAAGGTATATTTGATATACATGTTATTGATGTATACCTTACTAATGCTCGTAGTAGCACCTGGGTATTTGATAGTGTTCTGTTGCTCATATTTGCAACTCGAAACAGGGGCTACATATTAAATGGAGATTGGCTAAGGACGAAGTGACGATGCGGGTGGGAAATGGTTCCAAAGTCGATGTGATCGCCGTCCGCACGCTACCTCTACATCTACCTTCAAGATTAGTTTTAGACCTGAATAATTGTTATTTGGTGCCAGCGTTAAGCATGGACATTATATCTGGATCTTGTTTGATGCGAGATGGCTATTCATTTAAATCATATAATAATGGTTGTTCTATTTATATGAGTAATATCTTTTATGGTCATGCACCCTTGATGAGTGGTCTATTTTTGTTAAATCTCGATAGTAGTGATACACATATTCATAGTATCGAAACCAAAAGAGACAAGTTTAATAATGATAGTGCAACTTATTTGTGGCACTGCCGTTTAGGTCATATTGGTGTAAAGTGCATGAAGAAACTCCATGCTGATGGGCTTTTGGAATCACTTGATTATGAATCACTTGATGCTTTCGAACCATGCCTCATGGGCAAGATGACTAAGACTCTGTTCTCTGGAACAACGGAGCAAGCAACAGACTTATTGGAAATAATACATACTGATGTATGCGGTTCGATGAGTGTTGATGCTTGCGGCGAGTATCGTTATTTTTTGACCTTCACAGATGATTTGAGCAGATATGGGTATATCTACTTAATGAAACATAAGTCTGAAACATTTGAAAAGTTCAAAGAATTTTAGAGTGAAGTGGAAAATCATCGTAACAAGAAAATAAAGTTTCTACAATCTGATCGTAGAGGTGAATATTTGAGTTATGAGTTTGGTCTTCATTTGAAACAATGCGGAATAGTTTCGCAACTCACGCCACCTGGAACACCACAGCGTAATGGTGTGTCCGAACATCGTAACCGCACTTTTTAGATATGGTGCGATCTATCATGTCTCTTACTGATTTACCGCTATCTTTTTGGGGTTATGATACGTCCATTTTGCATCATGCTTTTATATCGATATTTATTACATTATGGGCTATTATTACACATTATGTCACAATACTTATGCCTATTCTATCTTATTTTACAAGGATTACACGAAGAGGGAGAATGCCGACAGCTGGAATTCTGGGCTGGAAAAGGAGCAAATATTAGAGACCTATTTTCCACAACTCCAAATGTCCTGAAACTCCACGGAAGTCAGGTTTAGAATATATAAAAATATTGGGCGAAGAAAGCACCAGAGGGGGCCACCCACCATCCACGAGGGTGGAGGCGCGCCCTACCCACTTGGGCACGCCCCTGTCTCATGGCCCCCTGGCAGGCCTCTGGTGCCCATCTTTGGCTATATGAAGTCTTTCGCCCTGGAAAAAATCATAAGAAAGCTTTCGGGACGAAGCACCGCCGCCACGAGGCAGAACCTTGATGGAACCAATCTAGGGCTCCGGCGGAGCTGTTCTGCCGGGGAAGCATCCCTCCGGGAGGGGGAAATCATCACCATCGATCCTCTCATTGGGAGGGGGTCAATCTCCATCAACATCTTCACCAGCACCATCTCATCTCAAACCCTAGTTCATCTCTTGTATCCAATCTTTGTCTCAAAACCTCAGATTGGTACCTGTGGGTTGCTAGTAGTGTTGATTACTCCGTGTAGTTGATGCTAGTTGGTTTATTCGGTGGAAGATCATATGTTCAGATCCTTTATGCATATTAATACCCCTCTGATTATGAACATTAATAGGATTTGTGAGTAGTTACGTTTGTTCCTGAGGACATGGGAGAAGTCTTGCTATAAGTAGTCATGTGAATTTGGTATTCGTTCGATATTTTGATGAGATGTATGTTGTCTCTTCTCTAATGGTGTCATGTGAACATCGACTACATGCCACTTCACCATTGTTTGGGCCTAGGGGAAGGCATTGGGAAGTAATAAGTAGATGATGGGTTGCTAGAGTGACAGAAGCTTAAACCCTAGTTTATGTGTTGCTTCGTAAGGGGCTGATTTGGATCCATATGTTTCATGCTATGGTTAGGTTTACCTTAATACTTCTTTTGTAGTTGCAGATGCTTGCAAGAGGGGATAATCATAAGTGGGATGCTTGTCCAAGGAAGGTCAGTAGCCAAGCACCGGTCCACCCACATATCAAATTATCAAAGTAATGAACGCGAATCATATGAGCGTGATGGAAACTAGCTTGACGATAATTCCCATGTGTCCTTGGGAGCGCTTTCCTTTATATAAGAGTTTGTCCAGGCTTGTCCTTTACTACAAAAAGGATTGGGCCATCTTGCTGCACCTTACTTACTTTTGTTACTTGTTACCCGTTACAAATTACCTTATCACAAAACTATCTGTTACCGATAATTTCAGTGCTTGCAGAGAATACCTTACTGAAAACCGCTTGTCATTTCCTTCTGCTCCTCGTTGGGTTTGACACTCTTGCTTATCAAAAGGACTAGGATAGATCCCCTATACTTGTGGATCATCAAGACTCTTTTCTGGCGCCGTTGCCGGGGAGTGAAGCACCTTTGGTAGGTGGAATTTGGTAAGGAAAATTTTATATAGTGTGCTGAAATTTACTGTCACTTGTTACTATGGAAAGTAATCCTTTGAGGGGCTTGTTCAGGGTATCTTCACACCGACCAGTAGAGAAAGGAGTTGCTCCTCAACCTACTGAACCTACTGAAAATGTTTACTTTGAAATTCCTTCGGGTATGATAGAGAAACTGCTAGCTAATCCTTTTATAGGAGATGGAACATTGCATCCCGATTTGCACTTAATCTATGTGGATGAAGTTTGTGGATTATTTAAGCTTGCAGGTATGCACAAGGATGTTATCAAGAAGAATGTCTTCCCTTTATCTTTGAAGGGAAAGGCATTGCCATGGTTTAGGCTATGTGATGATATTGGATCATGGAACTACAATTGATTGAAATTGGAATTTCGTCAAAAGTTTTATCCTATGCATCTGGTTCATTGTGATCGTAATTATATATATAATTTCTGGCCTCGTGAAGGAGAAAGCATCGCTCAAGCTTGGGGGAGGCTTAAGTCAATGTTATATTCATGCCCCAATCATGAGCTCTCAAGAGAAATTATTATTCAAAAAATTTATGCTCGGCTTTCTCTCAATAATTGCTCCATGCTCGATACTTCTTGTACTGGTTCTTTTATGATGAAGACTATTGAATTCAGATGGGATTTATTGGAAAAAATTAAATGCAACTCTGAATATTGGGAACTCGATGGAGGTAAGGAGTCAGGTATAACACCTAAGTTTGATTGTGTTAATCTTTTATGGATACCGATGCTTTTTGTGAATTTAGCACTAAATATGGACTTGACTCTGAGATAGTAGCTTCTTTTTGTGAATCCTTTGCTACTCATGTTGATCTCCCTAAGGATAAGTGGCTTAAATATCATCCTCCCATTGAAGTAAAAGTAGATTGAAGTTGAAGAAAAGACTATCACTTATAATGTTGATCCTATTGTTCCTACCGCTTATATTGAGAAACCACATTTCCCTGTTAGAATAAAGGATCATGCTAAAGCTTCAACTGTGGTTCGTAAGAGTAATACTAGAACACCTACACCCTCTGAGAAAATTAAAGTTGAACCTAGTATTGCTATGGTTAAGGATCTCTTGTCTGATAATATTGATGTGCATGTTATTTACTTTTGTGATGAAGCTGCTAGAACTGCTCGACCCGATACTAAAAATAAACATAGACCTGTTGTAGGCATGCCTGTTATTTCTGTTAAAATAGGAGATCATTGCTATCATGGCTTATGTGATATGGGTTCTAGTGCGAGTGCAATACCTCATTCTTTATATGAAGAAATTATGCATGATATTGCACCTGCTGAGATAGAAGGTATTGATGTTACAATTAAGCTTGCCAATAGAGATACTATTTCACCGATTGGGATTGTTAGATATTTTTAAGTCTTGTGTGGGAAAGTTAAATATCCTGCTAATTTTCTTGTTCTTGGTTCCCCACAAGATGACTTTTGTCCCATTATATTTGGTAGACCCTTCTTGAATACTGTTAATGCTAGGATAGCTGCAAAAAGGATATTGTTTCTGTTGGTTTAGGGGATATGTCTCATGATTTTAATTTTACTAAATTTCGTAGACAACCCCATGATAAAGAATTGCCTAGTCAAAATGAAATTATTGGTCTTGCTTCTATTGCCATGCCTCCTAATGATCCTTTAGAACAATATTTGCTAGACCATGAAAATGATATGTTTATGAATGAAAGAAGGGAAATAGATGAAGTATTCTTTAAACAGGGACCTATTTTGAAACACAACTTGCCTGTTGAAATTCTAAGGGATCCTCCTCCACCCAAGGGCGATCCCGTGTTTGAGCTTAAACCATTACTTGATACTCTTAAATATGCTTATCTTGATGAAAAGAAGATATATCATGTTATTATTAGTGCTAACCTTTCAGAGCAGGAAGAAGAGAAATTATTGAAAACTATAAAGGAGCACTGTGCCGCTATTGGATATACTCTTGATGATCTTAAGGGCATTAGTCCCACTCTATGCCAGCACAAAATAAAATTGGAGAAATACGCTAAACTGGTTGTTAATCACCAACGACGGTTAAATCCTAATATGAAAGAAGTGGTAAGAAAAGAAATACTAAAGCTTCTGGAGGCATGTATAATTTATCCTGTTGTTGATAGTCAGTGGGTAAGTCATGTCCATTGTGTCCCTAAGAAAGGAGGTATTACTGTTGTTCCAAATGCTAAAGATGAATTGATCCCACAAAGAATTGTTACAGGTTATAGAATGATAATTGATTTCCGCAAATTAAATAAAGCTACTAAAAAGGATCATTACCCTCTACCTTTCATTGATCAAATGCTAGAAAGATTATCCAAACATACACATTTTTGCTTTCTAGATGGTTATTCTGGTTTCTCTCAAATACCTGTGTCAAAAGAGGATCAGGAAAAGACCACTTTTACTTACCCTTTCGGTACCTTTGCTTATAAACGTATGCCTTTTGGTTTATGTAATGCACCTTCTACCTTTCAAAGATGCATGACTGCTATATTCTCTGACTTTTATGAAAAGATTGTTGAGGTTTTCATGGATGATTTTTCTGTATATGGAACTTCTTTTGCTGATTGCTTAAGCAACCTTGATCGAGTTTTGCAGAGATGTGAAGAAACTAATCTTGTCTTGAATTGGGAGAAGTGCCACTTTATGGTTAATGAAGGTATTGTCTTGGGGCATAAAATTTCTGAAAGAGGTATTGAAGTTGATAAAGCTAAAGTTGATGCTATCGAAAAGATGCCCTGTCCTAAGGACATTAAAGGTATAATAAGTTTCCTTGGTCATGCTGGTTTTTATAAGACGTTCATTAAAGACTTCTAAAAAAATTCCAGGCCTCTAACTAATCTCTTACAAAAAGATGTTCCTTTTGTCTTTGATGATGATTGTGTAGAAGCATTTGAAATACTTAAGAAAGCCTTGATTTTTGCACCTATTGTTCAGGCTCCCGATTGGAATTTACCCTTTGAAATTATGTGTGATGCTAGTGATTATGCTGTAGGTGCTGTTCTAGGACAAAGAGTTGATAAGAAATTAAATGTTATCCAATATTCTAGTAAAACTCTAGACAGTGCCCAGAGAAATTATGCTACTACTGAAAAGGAATTTTTAGCAGTTGTATTTGCTTGTGATAAGTTCAGACCTTATATTGTTGATTCTAAAATAACTGTTCACACTGATCATGCTGCTATTAAATACCTTATGGAAAAGAAAGGTGCTAAACCTAGACTTATTAGATGGGTTATCCTACTACAAGAATTTGATTTGCATATTATTGATAGATAGGGAGCTGAGAACCCGGTTGCAGACAACTTATCTAGGTTATATAATGTTCTTGATGACCCACTACCTATTGATGACAGCTTTTTCTGATGAACAATTAGCTGTCATAAATGCTTCTCGTACTGCTCCATGGTATGTTGATTATGCTAATTACATTGTTGCTAAATTTATACCACCTAGTTTCACATACCAACAAAATAAAAGGTTTTTCTATGATTGAAGACATTACTTCTGGGGTGACCCACACCTTTATAAATGAGTAGATGGTGTTATTAGACGTTGTGTGCCTGAGCATGAATAGGAATAGATCCTACGCAAGTGTCACTCCGAGGCTTATGGAGGACACCATGCTAGAGATAGAACTGCACATAAGGTATTGCAATCCGGTTTTTATTGGCCTACTCTCTTCAAGGATGCCCGTAAGTTTGTCTTGTCTTGTGATGAATGTCAAAGAATTGGTAATATTAGTAGACGTCAAGAAATGCCTATGAATTACTCACTTATTATTGAACCATTTGATGTTTGAGGCTTTGATTATATGGGACCTTTTCCTTCCTCTAATGGGTATACACATATTTTAGTTGCTGTTGATTACGTTACTAAGTGGGTAGAAGCTATTTCAACTAGCAGTGCTGATCATAACACCTCTATTAAGATGCTTAAAGAAGTTATCTTTCCGAGGTTTGGAGTCCCTAGATACTTAATGACTGATGGTGGCTCACACTTTACTCATGGTGCCTTTCGTAAAATGCTTGCTAAGTATGATGTTAATCATAGAATTGCATCCCCATATCACCCACAGTCTAGTGGTCAAGTAGAACTGAGCAATAGAGAGCTTAAATTAATTTTGCAAAAGACTGTTAATAGATCTAAAAAGAATTGGTCCAAGAAACTTGATGATGCATTATGGGCCTATAGAACTACATATAAAAATCCTATGGGTGTGTCTCCATATAAAATGGTTTATGGAAAAGCATGTCACTTACCTCTCGAACTAGAACATAAGGCATATTGGGCCATTAAAGAGCTCAACTATGACTTCAAACTTGCTGGTGAAAAGAGACTATTTGACATTAGCTCACTTGATGAGTGGAGAACCTAGGCTTATGAGAATGCCAAACTGTTTAAAGAAAAAGTTAAAAGATGGCATGACAAAAGGATACAAAAACGTGAACTTAATGTAGGTGATTATGTATTGTTATAAAACTCTCGTTTAAGATTTTTTGCAGGAAAACTCCTCTCTAAATGGGAAGGTCCTTACGTTATCGAGGAGGTCTATCGTTCCGGTGCCATAAAAATCAACAACTTCGAAGGCACAAATCCGAGGGTGGTGAACGGTCAAAGAATCAAACATTATATCTCAGGTAATCCTATAAATGTTGAAAGTAATGTTATTGAAACCGTAACCCCAGAGGAGTATATAAGGGACACCTTCCAGAACGTTTCAGCCTCTGAAAAGGAAGATGTATGTGGTACGGTAAGTAAACCGACTCCAAAACAGTTCTAATAGCAAATTTACCGTTTTGGAATATTTAAGAAAATAGAAAAATAAGAAGCACTCCAAAAAGGACACGAAGTGTCCACGAGGGTGGAGGGCGCGCTGTACCCCCCTGGGCGCGTCCCTCTGCCTCGTGGGCACCTCGTGTGCCCTCCGGACTCCGTTTTCTTGCACGATACTTCTTTTGGTCGGTAAAAATCCATTATATAATCTTCTGGAGGTTTTGACCACCGTACCACACAAATATCTCCTGTCTTTATTTCGAGCTGTTTTTCTGACAGATCTAGATCACCATGACGTCTTCAAGCGCCCCCAAGGACAAATTTTTCGAGAGGGTCATCAACCCCTACCTCACGGAGGTGCTGCAACACCCTCAAACCATTGAGTTGCGTGAGGGGGTGCTGCACATCCGCGATGTTGAGGGACCAAGGAGGACCGGAAGCATGGAGAAAAGACTCGAAGTAATGGAGCAACAAGCTTTCAATTGCCAGGGGATGGTGGAACGCGGACTCGACGCCAACCACATGATGATCGTGGAGTTCACCAACAATCACAAGCTGGATGCCAAGGACATTGGGGAGACCATCTTCAAGCTTCACGAGAAAATCGAGCACCTCCAAGCCTAGATCTATGACCTGCAAAACCAAAACTGTGAGTATGAATATAGATTCGAGAGGACGAGTTTGATTGCAGATTCGAGGATACCGGAGATTCGATCATCATTCTATGATGGTGAGCCTATACCTTGGAAGATGGACGACAAGCCTTCATCAAAAACTCCATCATCACTACCACCAAAGGAGAACTGAGTATCGGGTATGGGCACTCCCCTTGGCAACTGCCAAGCTTGGGGGAGTGCCCCGGTACCGTATCACCATCACACTTTTATCTTTATCATTTTTCTTAGTTCGATCCTTTTGGTAATGTCTTGATCTAGTAGAATAAAGTTTTAGTATGATTTAGTTTTGAGTTTTGCTTTATGATCCTTCTATGTAATCAAGTCCGTGAGCTATTTATCTATCTATCTATCTATCTATACCTATACCTACCTATACTAATTACAGACTCCCGAGAAATTACCACGTTAATTAGAAAATTAGAGCCGTTAATCTGGTGGGACCGAGTTATTATGGTGTAGATCTACTCATAGAAAATCTATTTTTTTCTATACCTATACTACTTACAGACTCCCGAGAAATTACCATGTTAATTAGAAAATTAGGGCCGTTAATCTGATGGGACCGACTTTATTACGGTGTAGATCTACTCATAGAAAATCTTTTTTTTAGGGTACGAGAAAATCTATCTATATCTAATTACTGTTTGAACAAACTATATCAATGCATACCACGTTACAGGCCCATTGTCAAAAGAATATAGTCCATAATTTCTCATTGTTATGGACTCAGAAACGGCGTTTCCTAAACGGCGCCTGTAGCGCCCGTTTTAGGCTTATTGGTACTAGTAAGTTATACGTGCATAGCACGTGAGAGCTCATATAGTCAAACTACAACCAAAAATAGACATATTGTTACTGTAAAATATATTGTGCCTGTTTTATCTAGGTATCCTTTTTGGCTAGTTATGCCGGCAAATGAAATTGTGAGGCATATGCATGAAGTATAACATACAAAAATCACGTAAAATATACTGAGCGTGTTTTATCTAGGTATCTTTTTTGGCTATCTCAAAGCTAATGTTCTATAGTATCTGTAAAGATAAATATGATTTATGAAGGTACATAGACTTGAATACGAAGTAAAATGAATGATAGTTTCGATAGAAAAAGAAGTTAGGAGAGTCTGAGTATGGAAGAGTCTAGAATAAAGTAGAAGTGTGCTTTAAATTTTGTGCAAAATGTCCATATGGCTTTAGCTCAACCATAGAATCTTCTAGATAGTACACGTGGAAGAATCCAGTGAAGTAATGAGAAGATCCAACGGTCAATAACACTCGGATTTGCCACGTCTCCACCGTTAGATCGGCTTCATCCAATGGTTGTTATTCAAAGTTATTCGCACACTATATAGTGGTATAGATATGGCGCACACCCCTTTTACCCCGCTGGGCCGGCCCATCTCCTTTTTCCTAAGCGCTAAAAACAGATGTCCCGGCAGAGGATCGAACCAGCGACATCCCTGTCGAGCAAAGCATCGCTAACCATCACGCTAACTTGCTTATATGTGTTTCTCAAAAAAAACTTGCTTATATGTAAACTACAATCTTTTTCCTCTATTTCCATTCTATTCTTTCCTCTTTTCCTTTTTTTTCCTTTTTCGTTTTTGTTTTCTGTTTTTCCTTTTTTTGTTCTTCCTACTTTGATGTTTTTGCTTGAAATTCATGATTTTTTTCTTAAAAATCAATGAACTTTTTTCAAATGTGAAGAACTCTTTTCCAAATTTGATGAACTTTTTTCAAATTTGATGAACGTTTTTCCAAATCCGATGAACTTTTTTCAAATTCTATGAACTCTTTTTCCAATTTCGATGAACTTTTTTCAAATTTGATGAACTTCTTTCAAATCAGACGACCTTTTTCCAAATCCGATAAGCTTTTTTCAAATTCAATGAACTTTTTTCAAATCCGATGTTTTTTTCAAAATTCGATGAACTTTTTACAAATTTGATGAACTTTTCTTGAAAAATTATTAACTTTTTTTCAATTTCGATGAACATTTTTCAAATTTGATGAACTTTTTTCAAATCCGATGAACTCTTTTCCAAATCCGATATTTTTTTCAAATTCGATGAACTCTTTTCCAAATCCGATGAACTTTTTTCAAATTTGATGAACTTATTTCAAATCCGATGAACTTTTTTCAAATTCGATGAACTTTTTTCAAATCCGATAATTTTTTTTCAAATTCGATGAACTCTTTTCCAAATCCGATGAACTTTTTTCAAATTTGATGAACTTATTTCAAATACGATGAACTTTTTCAAATCCGATGAACTTTTTCCAAATCTGATGAACTTTTTTCCAAATTCGATGAACTTTTTTCAAATTTGATGAACTTTTCTTGAAAAATTATTACCTTTTTTTCAATTTCGATGAACATTTTTCAAATTTGATGAACTTTTTTTCAAATTCGCTGAACAATTTTTCAAGTTTGATGAACATTAAATGAAAATGCATTTTTATTTATTTTGATGAACGTTTTTCAAAACCAATAAGTTTTTTCAAATTTGATGAACCTTTTTTGAAAACCAACGAACTTTTTTAGTTTTGTGTAATTTTCCTCCAAAATGAAGAACAATTTTCAAAATCCATGAACTATTTCAATGTCACGATCTTTTTCCAAAAAAAATCTATGAAATAGAATAGCCCAGCGACATTATTTATTATGCCTTTGCCGCTGTTACTAATCACTACCTAGACGATAGATCGTGTGGCTAGCGGACTCGTACGTAAACTGGAAGGTTCTCTGATCGTGCAGCGGCGGCGTATGTCTTTGTCCGAATTTTTTTCGCGAGCTTTTTGTGTTCGCTGCTGGGCGTGCACCGGATTACCCCGATGATGTTGCGCGGTCAACGACCCATCAGCCCATTACAGCCTGAACGTTTGCACCAAAAGCCTCGCTCCGGGACTGGTTCTCCTTGGCTTCCTCGACCTATATGCCGCCGCCATCCGCCGTTGCGACCGCCACTGCTGCCATCCGCCGCTCCCGCTGCTGCCGCCATACGCCGCTGCTGCTATCCGTCGCTGCGGCCACCGCTGCCGCTGCCGCCATCCAACGATGTCGTCGCCATCGTCATGCAACGATGCCGCCGCCGTCATGGGACGATGTCGCCGCCGCCAATTCCTTCATGATGCTCTGGGTGGTGCGCTCTAGCATTGCGCGTTCCCAGCGCCCCTGCCGTCCGTCGCCGTGCTGCGGTGCCTGCACTGTGACGAGCGCCTCATGCTAGAGTCCATGGTCGTGAGGCCCCAAGTGTACCTCACACTATAATCGCTCTGATAAAAGGCCCACACAACCCAATCACCTCTTGCTAATCCTTCTCCGTCTTACTTCAATGTCATCTTGAAGTTCAGATTTCTATCAACGGATCTGAAAAAGGATCACAAACTCACAGTTCAATCCAGAATCTCCCCAATCCCTTTCTTTTTTGGTCTTTAATAACAACATATTCTGGGTTGTGATTATGCAGCATGCCAACATAAATCATTTTAGGCCAATTTACTGAGTCAGTCTCACAATGGTTGATGTGACGACGAGTGAAGGGGCTGTAGCGGACTGCTAGCGCCAGGATCCCTACTCTATTCTCCATCCGTTCAATTTATCACAGAGGTATGATGCTTGGAGTTTAAATATTCTTTCATGTGTTAAACTACTAAATTGTGCACTTTTGTTATTGTTATATCAGCTGGTAGTCAGATTTTAAAACTATTGGCCATACACAGTTAGCTTCAAGTACGAGTTGTACATGCATAATAATTTTTTTTGGCAAACCTCTATCCCTTAAAGGTACACTCCATTTCTTTCTATATCACACATATGGTTTATATCATTTGTTATTTCCCTAACTGTACTCTATATGCAACTATGCAAGTACTGCACTCCACTTAAGATTTTTTGCTGCTAACCATGGTCATTGTTATGTGTAATATTTTTCCAAGTATGATCAATTCATACTATTTTGTGTAATATTTTTGCAGCTTGAGAGAAACTACGTGTAAGTATCTTCATCATTCTTACGATGTTAAGTTTAGTGCTCTGCTAGCCCTTTTAGTGCTTAGTTGCTGTTACGACTGAAGTAACTTCTTTTTCATTCACGAATTCGCATGCTAGGATGCAATGTTATATAGGATAGTTCTTCTAAGGGGTCGTTAGAGAGGGAAATTTGAAGATGACAGTGTGTTGACTTTTTGAAAATCACTAATGGTCTACTGAATATTTTAACATTCTATCGAAATGCTTTATAATTTTTACTATTCTAATTAGAGACTTCTTTAATTAGTGCTTCCTCATTTATCCACGTCGTTCAAACTATCAAATTAATCTATGTAATTGGAATATGTTAACCAAACGATTTAGATAACTCTTGAAGTGGAAAAATAACCCAACCTACACGATTTTACTTAGGAAGTTAATATATAATTTACCTGTAGCACTCGGATGAAGCATGAGATGCTCTCATATGCCACGTGTGACGAGTCGTCCTCTCCTTGGTCTCTCATGTTTTTCTTGAGGCATCCTCCCCTTGATTCTCCTATTTTGCCCTATTGGGGAAAAAATGATCGTCATCTCTCTCTGTATGTCTCGACAACAAAAAATAGGAAAAATGATATTTGATCGCAGGCTCCTTATAAATTAGCTACTTTCAGCCCTCGATGAACTGAGCCTACAGAGCACAATCATCTGCCTGCTATTGCAATCTTAATTTCCATCGCCTAAAAAGCATCCCTCTTATCGTGATGTCGTTGTTCCCAGCCGGCATCACTCCTCGAAAGAAACTTCATACATACAATACAACGTGCTGATGATGCTGTTACAATATTGATCTTGCACTGCACATCTGTCCAAAGGAATTGCATCATCATCTCTCATTGCAGATCTATCTGAAGGCGTCATTGACAAGGGTGGACGTTGCTAGCCTGGGCGACTAGATAGATCCCTTCCTCGGTTTTGTATTTTTTTGCCGTTTTCTTATAAAATAGTGGATTAATATCCTCCGGTGTTTCTAAATGAATCTTTTAGTTTTGTATCCATATATTTGCTAACAAGCCTGACGTGTGAAGCCAAGATGCTAGACTAGCGTTTTATACAAACAGGGAAACTGTTGCTTTGTATTTCCTTGCAGAACATGGATGGGAGCACATCTTCATCCTATTTTATATCGTTGTTTCAGTACACATAGAGGTATTGGTCTGGTCGCTTCTATTCTGATACATCAAATATGTAAGTGAAACCCTCGAAATGAATGTCTTATATGAATTCGTTATTGCCTGACTACTTAACATTGATGTCTAAATAATCTTTCCATTTTTTATTTGTTATTTTGGTTTGCAAGCTAACCTTTTAACTGCTGATGACTTTTTCTGTTCTAATAACAACATCGGAGGTGGATTTTGTACTATTGTAATTGAGAAAATGCCTGTAATGCAGAATTGCAATCTCAAGAATGAAACTAAAGAATGTGCGTCATGATGTTTTTCTTTAAGATTAATTTTATAATTTTATATGCCATCTTCTTTTTTGCTTCAGGATTAGAAATGTCCGTCTGCTACATAATGCATGTGTTCAGTCTGAAAATTTCAGTGTTAGTACTATCATATTTACTATTTGTTAGTATTAATTCACAACACGTCATTGGTAAAAGTGTACTGGAAAGAACAACTAATCAATATTGTTGTGCTTTGATGTTTTCCTGGTCTGTTCACATGCTTCTTTAATAGTTTCCATTGGATTACATGCATGATCTTCTTTGTCTTTGTGGAGCTAGCAGAAATCTGTTTGTGATCAATCAAAGACAATGAAAACATTTACTCTAGATTTTTATTAGTGTGGATCCTATAAAATACTATGATTGGAAGTCCAATGGCCAATCTCATTTTCTTAGTACTGGTAGTTCTATCTGGAGTGCTTTTGCCTTCTATATGTACTAAATAAATAAAATAGCACTTTTTAGGAGATGGTGCAGGGGTGCGAACAAGTAATCATAGTATTAGTAAATCATTTTTTGCAATCAGTTATGCTTTTTTCATACATAATACTATTATTTTGGGGCATGACATAATGTTTCTCTCTCTCTCTTGGTATGAATGCCTGAGTTTTACTAGAAGCCTTCAGGTTTGCATGTTGAGATTGAAGGTGTTTGATTTTTGGAGGGCAATATCCATCTTACACTAAAGGTAAAATGTTCTTGAACTGATGCCGCATGGATAAGAGAACTTATTGTGCTACGTGAGAACTTCATTTGGCCTCTAATATGTGGCATCATTATAGTTGAATATAGAGAATAAGTTGTTAATATATTCTTTGCGTTTGAATAAATAACTACCATATTAGCTGGCCACTCTATCTAATACACATAAGTATAGTTCTTACTATACACAGCATCATACGTGTATTTCCCATACAAATGTTTGTTGAACCAATCAAGCTAGATCTTGGATTTGATGTTTCCTCTGTACTGTGCTATCTTCTTGCTGTTACAATTGCATCAATGCATAATTAAATCTTCATGCCTTGACAACTTTTAGTATAGTCATGCTATATGAAGCAATAGGAATTTGAGAGCAACTGGTGAAATATCACTTAATAACACCTCACATAACTTTCTTTTTTATTGCAGAATGTATTTTGTTCTAGATTACATCTATCGACAGAAACAATGTTCGGAGATTCAGGTTTTCTAAAGGCCTAGCAGAACAGATAAATACCAGGTACCATGCTGCTGTGATATAGTTTTATGGATCAAATTTTGATTATACGATTAGTAATTTCATAAATTTTGATCCCAACAATTGATAGTGAATTAGCAGTGATGTGTGGATACTTAATACCGTTACACCGAAACTATAAGAAAGCCTACGAGCATGAGAACCTTGAACATTTGTTGCCAATAGCTTACTCTTTCAGCATGTTACTATATCTGTATAGTCTTACAAGCAACAACCATTGACTCCCGATATCTGTATTCTCAGTATACAAATGATTATTGTTGTTGCGACTGAATCTGTATTCTTAGTATACAAGTGATTATCGTTGTTGCTACTGAAGATTTGGCATTCGAAATGACTTTCAGAATTGAATCTGTAAGATTATGCACCTATAATTTTAATATTTCACTCTCAATATGGATTTGTAACAGTGTTGTACACTTTGGAAGAACATCTTTCCCTCAGATATTGTACTTCATTAGCAAGAATCCATGATTAGAATGACTGGATTTGTAAATTATCTATATATATTTCTTAATTCATCCATGGGAGATGAAAAAAAGAAATCAAAATAGTTTCAAATATTTATATTCTTTTTTTGCAAGTAAAATATTTATATTCTATAATAAAAATAGGTTCAAAAATTTATATTCTTTGAAATACTATAATCTATAATAATGTGTTATTGCTCAACTTTTCAGATCACAACTCACTACGTAGATTGGAAGGAAAAGACTCCATATTTATTCCCCGTGTTCATTTCATTAGGAATACATAACACATCAATTTGATTTGTGCTAAGAATTGGCAAGAGCGGTAGCTTATACCTAATACAGGAAATGGTGCTATAAGTCTAATGTCACCTGAATGCACATTATTTCGAAAAATCCTTATAAATGTAAAAATAGACAAGAAGTTGTCATGTCGACTAGAGATATAGCTTCTGAGGTGTATAACCGTGGGTATATTCAAACATGTCATCTGATTCAAGTTGAAGCGACGTGGTTTGCTTCTTTAACACCTATCTATTCAGTGTGCTTGTGGAATGGTCTTATAATCAAAGTTGTATTTTAATGAAAAAAGTAGTCTTCAAAAGGGAGAAGAAGCAATTTCTTTCTCGGCCAGAACATCACTTATTATAACATTACAGAGTAGTATGCACAATTTTTCCTTTTCGTTTTGCCAAAAATAACAGACCATGACTTATATCTCACACAGCTCACATGGGTTTATTCATATGCATGTCATACAAATAATAAAGAAGTTTGGTTTAAAAAAATTTAGACCGAGATGAATGTCTCATGCACGGTTTTGCATGAGAGAAACAAACAAGGAGTCCTCTTCTCGACTCTGACTCCCCCACTCTAGCCGTTGCGTTTCTTTCTATTAGTTCGAAAGTAGTTGCTTCTGCCACGCGAACTCGATATTTCTTTTTATTTCTCATCATACAAATGACATCTTCTTATAGAAATCCTAACTACTATTAGCAAGACACCCAAAATAAGAATCTAATAGTACAACAGTAAAAGATTGAGAACCAATGGAATATGCATACAAATCGAAAGATCCAGCACAAAAAATGGTAGAGCCCATGAACACATGTGAAGTGTCTAATAATTACCTAACCTAAACTCTTTAACTCTGTTTTTCATATGGATTACCATGAAAAATTATAACATGCATTCTCAGTATGGAGTTACATGTAAAGCGTATCACCAATAACTGAACCAAAGGATTTGATCCTCTTTATCATATGGTCATTTTTAGTAAAAGCATACATACCCATGTGATAATCAATTGGTAATACTTCTAAAATTTTAGTGTTGTGCAACAATAAACTAGCCTGTGCAATGCACGGGTTGGCGACTAGTATACAATAAAGATTAGTTTTGAGTCAAGGGCTTGGTTATCATCTTATGGAGAGTAATCATTTCACATATAAAAGAGTATGATGAATAAAAGTTGTTGAGAGTTGACAAACATAGTTTTGATCATCGTTGCAATTAGTAGGAAGTAATAAAGAGAGAGAGGTTTTCACATATAAATATACTATCTTGGACATCTTTTATGATTATGAGCACTCATTAAAATATGACATGCTAAAAGGTTGATGTTAGACAAGGAAGACAACGTAATGGGTTATGTTTTCTTACATCCGAAATAAATTATATTATCATGGATCATCCAACATGTTGAGCTTGCCTTTCCCCCTTATTCTAGCCAAATTCTTTGCACCAAGTAGAGATACTACTTGTGCTTCCAAATATCCTTAAACCCAGTTTTGCCATGAGAGTCCACCATATCTACATATGGATTGAGTAAGATCCTTCAAGTAAGTTGTCATTGTTGCAAGGAAAAAATTGCTCTCAAAATATGTATGATTTATTAGTGTGGAGAAAATAAACTTTATATGATCTTGTGATGTGGAAGAAATAAAAACGACGGACTGCATAATAAAGGTCCATATCACAAGTGGCAATGTAAAGTGATGTTCTTTTGTATTAAGATTTCGTGCATCCAACCATAAAAACACATGACAACCTATGCTTTCCTCTGCAAAGGGCCTACCTTTTATTTTTTGTCCTATACTTCATACAAGAGTCATGCTGATCTTCACCTTTTCTTTTTACATTTTATCCTTTGGCAAGCACTGTGTATTGGAAAAATACTGATATATATATATATAGCTAATTGGATGTGGGTTTTCATAAACTATTATTGTTGACATTACCCTTGAGGTAAAAGGTTGGGAGGCAAAACTATAAGCCCCTATCTTTCTCTGTGTCCGATTAAAACTTTATACCCATAAGTATTGCGTGAGTGTTAGCAATTGTGAAAGACTAAATGATAGTTGAGTATGTGGACTTCCTGAAAAGTTCTTATATTGACTGTTTTCGATGTTATGATAAATTGCAATTGCTTCAATGACTAAGATTATAGTTTGTTAGTTTTCAATGAAGTTTGTGATTCATACTTGAAATTGTGAATGAATTGTTACTTTAGCATAAGAAATCATATGACAATATATATATACGTTGCTGTTCTAAGAATGATCATGATGCTCTCATGTCCGTATTTTATTTTATCGACACCTCTATGTCTAAACATGTGAACATATTTTTCGATATCGGCTTCCGCTTGAGGACAAGCGAGGTCTAAGCTTGGGGAGTTGATACGTCCATTTTGCATCATGCTTTTATATCGATATTTATTGCATTATGGGCTGTTATTACACATTATGTCATAATACTTATGCCTATTCTCTGTTATTTTATAAGGATTACACGAAGAGGGAGAATGCCGGCAGCTGGAATTCTGGGCTGGAAAAAGAGTAAATATTAGAGACCTATTATGCACAATTCCAAATGTCCTGAAACTCCAGGAAGTCAGTTTTAGAATATATAAAAAATATTTGGCGAAGAAAGCACCAGAGGGGGGCCACCCACCATCCACGAGGGTGGGGGGTGCGCCCCACCGCCCTGGGCGTGCCCCTGTCTCGTGGGCCCCTTGGCAGGCCTCTGGTGCCCATTTTGGCTATATGAAGTCTTTCGCCCTGGAAAAAATCATAAGCAAGCTTTCGGGACGAAGCACCGCCGCCACGAGGCGGAACCTTGGCGGAACCAATCTAGGGCTCCGGCGAAGCTATTCTGCCAGGGAAGCATCCCTCTGGGAGGGGGAAATTATCACCATCGTCATCACCATAGATCCTCTCATCGGGAGGGGGTCAATCTCCATCAACATCTTCACCAGCACCATCTCATCTCAAACCCTAGTTCATCTCTTGTATCCAATCTTTGTCTCAAAACCTCAGATTGGTACCTGTGGGTTGCTACTAGTGTTGATTACTCCTTGTAGTTGATGCTAGTTGGTTTATTCGATGGAAGATCATATGTTCAGATCCTTTATGCATATTAATACCCCTCTGATTATGAACATTAATAGGATTTGTGAGTAGTTACGTTTGTTCTTGAGGACATGGGAGAAGTCTTGCTATAAGTAGTCATGTGAATTTGGTATTCGTTCGATATTTTGATGAGATGTATGTTGTCTCTCCTCTAGTGGTGTCATGTGAACATCGACTACATGCCACTTCACCATTGTTTGGGCCTAGGGGAAGGCATTGGGTAGTAATAAGTAGATGATGGGTTGCTAGAGTGACAGAAGCTTAAACCCTAGTTTATGCGTTGCTTCGTAAGGGGTTAATTTGGATCCATATGTTTCATGCTATGGTTAGGTTTACCTTAATACTTCTTTTGTAGTTGCAGATGCTTGCAAGAGGGGATAATCATAAGTGGGATGCTTGTCCAAGGAAGGGCAGTAGCCAAGCACCGGTCCACCCACATATCAAATTATCAAAGTAACGAACGCGAATCATATGAGCGTGATGAAAACTAGCTTGACGATAATTCCCATGTGTCCTCGGGAGCGCTTCCCTTTATATAAGAGTTTGTCCAGGCTTGTCCTTTGCTACAAAAAGGATTGGGCCATCTTGCTGCACCTTACTTACTTTTGTTACTTGTTACCCGTTACAAATTACCTTATCACAAAACTATCTGTTACCGATAATTTCAGTGCTTGCAGAGAATACCTTACTGAAAACCGCTTGTCATTTCCTTCTGCTCCTCATTGGGTTCGACACTCTTACTTATCGAAAGGACTATGATAGATCCCCTATACTTGTGGGTCATCAGGGTATGCTTTAGATACGGCCGCATTCACGTTAAATAGGGCACCATCTAAATCCGTTGAGACGACTGTCAGTGTCAAAAACGACGGATCTCGGGTAGGGGGTCCCGAACTATGCGTCTAAGGCGGATGGTAACAGGAGGCAGGGGACACAATGTTTACCCTGGTTCGGGCCCTCTCGATGGAGGTAATACCCTACGTCCTGCTTGATTGATCTTGATGATATGAGTATTACAAGAGTTGATCTACCACGAGATCGTAGAGGCTAAACCCTAGAAGCTAGCCTATGATTCTGATTGTTCTTGCCCTATGGACTAAACCCTCCGGTTTATATAGACATAGGAGGGGGCTAGGGTTATACATAGTCGGTTACAAGGGAGGAGATCTACATATCCGAATTGCCAAGCTTGCCTTCCATGCAAAGGAGAGTCCCACCCGGACACGGGACGAAGTCTTCAATGTTGTATCTTCATAGTCCAACAGTCCGGCCAAAGTATATAGTCCGGTTGTCCGAGGACCCCCTAATCTAGGACTCCCTCAGTAGCCCCCGAACCAGGCTTCAATGACGATGAGTCCGGCGCGCAGATTGTCTTCGGCATTGCAAGGCGGGTTCTTTTCCAAATTCCGAATACCTGTCGAGCAGTGCCCGACTTCCCATGAATGTTGCACTCCTTGGCTTATGTGCCTAATAATGGCTATCCTCCACATGTCGAGCGAATGCGAGAAGTCGGGGCATATTTACACCTGCCACCCTAACCATGCGAGTAAATCGTCTATTTAAAGAGACGGGGATCCTCAGATCCAGATCACACCATCTTCCCACAGCGAGCATCCATCGTAGCGCACCCGGAAAAAGTCCATCCCATCATGGCCGGCCATCGCAGCTCCTCCTCTCGCTCTCGTAGCCCTAAGCCAAGTGATTGGAAGAAGTGTTCCGTCCCCCATAGTCAATTAGTAGAGCTACAAACCCAGGGGTTTCTCCCGCCAGCGTATATGGTCCCCGTTCGAGCCAGACTTGCCACCTACAATGGTGGGGAGAAAGCGGAGAGCTTTCCCAACCCATCCACGGGGGAGCGGGTATGCCTTGTCCCTTACTTACTAAGGGGGCTTGGATTTCTAATCCATCCGTTCCTCTGCGGGCTCCTGGAGTTCTATGGCCTCCGGCTGCATAACTTTACTCCCACCTTCATATTACACAACGTTGGTTACGTCGCCTTTTGCGAGCTGTTTTTGGGCTGTGAAGCTCATTTCGAGCTATGGAATAGGCTATTCTGCCTCGTACCCCGTACACGGGAGGGGTCACTATATCAAGTGGGCGGAGCCGAGATATGGCGCATCGCCGGGACTGGATACCTGTCCGATACTCCGAAGAAGACATCCAAAGACTGGCCTTCGGAGTGGTTTTATATGGAGGACGTCCCTCTTCCGGATCCTATTCAGATGGGCCTTCCTGAGTTCAGTAACGCCCCTCTGAAGAAACGCCACAGCTGGCGCCCTCGGGACCCCCAGGAGGAAGATGACAGAGAGGTCCTTTACCTGATGGGCCGGATAAAGACGCTGGCCAAATCAGGATTGACAATAATCGAGGTTATGTCAGTATGTATAATGCGGGGGTTGCAGCCACTTCAATATCGGGGACAACCCATGTGGCACTTCAATGGAGAAGACGATGCCACCCGTTGCGGTCGTAAGGGACCGGACTCCGCCGCTGCCCTAACGAAAATACTGTCCGATCTATATAAGGGAGAGGAAGAGGAGTTCATCCGCATCAAGCCACGGGATAGGTTCTCCATGTACAACCCCCCAATCTGGGTGAGCTACTACTTTCTACTCCAGACCTTCCCGCATTCTTCGTCATGAGTATTTACCTTGCTATTTCATAGCAGGAAGTGCGAAAAGCCGTAAGGGAGATCCACAGCCCGCCTCCACAACCAGAGGACCCTGACCGGGCCCTCGACCCCGGACTCGAAGAAGATCCGGACACATTTGTGGAGCTCATCGACAGGATGTTCTATCAGTTAAGCTGCAATGGTGCCTTGGTGGCCATCATAGCCGATTATCCTGGACTGCTCCCTGCCTCGCACGTAAGTAAAACCGAAGTCCCAACTTCCGAGAAGGATTCCCCTATTTTATTTTCGCACTTCACCTACCGCACACATATGGTGTCTTATAGGGAAGGCCCTCGGGACGCCATGCCGAACCCGCGGTGACTCACCAACAAGAAGCACCGTTGCCGGGTAGGCTTAAAATGAAGGCGGTCAGGACTGAGACGCCATCGCAAAGGTATGAAAAAGAACCCCGCTCCATGGTTGTTGTCTTTTAAAATATAATAACATCCATGGTTCCTGACAGGAAAAACGCTCGCCGGACCATATCCGGAGAGCCTGCTGGCCAAGCTTCCACCAGCCAGGCTCCAGAGCCGGACTTAGACGCAGATGCTAACGTGGGGCCAACATCGGATGTTCCTCCTACAGAGGATGCGGATAGGTTGTCCGCTACACATTCCGAAGTGGAGAGCGCCATGAATCACATGCGTCGCCGGGTCATACTCCGCGACGCTTGTTTCTTTCAAGAGGCGTTCGATGCCTTCAACTCAGGAGATGCGTATATCCGAGCTGCTCAAAATGGTCTTGCCCAAGCCATGGACCAGTATGTGAAGGATATACGGGTAAGAAAATCTAATAATTATGTATATCAGTAGCCCTAAGACTTGAAACAGTTGGCACAACTGATTTAAGGATCATTGTTTGTGTAGGTTCTTACGGGGAAGAATTCCCAATTGTCTCAAGAGCTGGAGGAGTGCAAAGCCCAGCTACAGGCCGCGGTTGCCGCAATGAAGGAGTCCGGAAAGGCCCCATCTGGTAACACTTGTTATCTAAAAGAATGACATGTACCAGTTCGTGTTCGGCATGCATGCAAATCTAACAGTAGATTCTGCAGATGATCCCGGAGTGAATCCGGAGGTCGCACGAGGGGATGAGCAACATGCTCAATGATTGCTAAAGGCTGGCGAGCGCGTGCTTACGCAGGTTAGGCAGGAGAGAAACGATCTCCAAGATGCCAATACCCTGCTGGGCGTTGAACTGAACGATGTTCGGGCCCAGCTTGCTGACTCCGTAAAGGAGAATAAGAGGCTTCGACGCGGCATTTTTAGTAAGTGCTTGAACGAACTTTCATAGAGTTCGGCGAAGAAATTGGCTAACAGAGTTATATCTATAGGTATGCTGACGGGTCGTCCCGCAGAGGAGATGCCCGGGTCGGTGGGTGATCTTCTGCCAGAGCTCTCATAACTGCACGAACAAGTTAGGCAGGTGATGCAGGGCATTGCCCAAGCCTTGTGGCCATCCGCCTCCCTGCCAGGAGGCATGGGGAGCTTGTAGAGATGCTCAAGGGAGCGCGGCGGCGCTTCCGATTATGGAAGATATCAGCCTGCCGACAAGGTGCAAGGGAAGCCTGGGCCATGGTGAAGACGCGATATACCAAGGCAGACCCGAACCACATGGCCGAGGTCGGACCTGTGGGGTCATATGGGAAAGAGATCCCTTTCAGTTTGGTGTATGACCAGGTTAAATTAGCCGCAAAGTATTCCCAACAGGATTGTAGGCTAGACAGTCTGTTGGATGGTATAGAAGAAGAATATAGTCAGTCTAAGTGACTGTGTACTTCAATTGACATATATTGTCTCTAGCCGGATTGTAAATCATTTGTCATGGCGGACCTTTTCGCTTCAACCTTCGGACCCGACAGTTCGGAGTGTATCCGAATACCTGCTCGATTATGTAAAAACCGGGGTATGCATGGAAACCAGGCGTACAGGTCATAAGTGCTTGAACAGACAAGTACCCAACTAGCTATGTTATATTACATGGATAGTAAGAAACATCTTCCAGGGAGAATAGTTTCGTTAAGGGTTCCTTTCCTTGGGTACGCATGCATTAATGTGCATGTCCGAACTGCAAAAAGAGGCGCAAGATATAGACATCTGGGGGCATGTATTACAATAAATAAAAGCCGTCTTTTGTCCACCGACCGAATATTCCCTTAAGAACTCTAGCTTTCGGCTTCACCTAGTCTGAGGTACACATCCGGCTGACCCAGCAGTAACAATTGTAGAGGTGCTCCCCTTATGCTCTAGCCGAATTAACGGGAACGTAGAGCATAAACACAAGAGCCAGGCAACCCAGCTTGGCCAAAACTTAAGTCATATCGATGCATATAATGGCGAAGAAAATGCACATGTGGAAAAGTAACACATGTGCGGGGGCATAGAGCCCGGAACATAGTTATATTAAGCTTCTGTATAGGAAGCCCCCAGGTATAATAAGCACGCTTAGTGTGTCAAGATTGTGCAGTCAAGACACATTTTAACCTTTTAAGGCCGTGAAGAAAAAGGGAAGAAAGAAAGATAGAAAAGACAGATAACGGATGTAAAAAATTGATGGAGGTAAGGGGACGAACACAAAGTCCGGCGCTAGGCGTAGAACCTTCGGAGTCTGGCTGCGTTCCATGGGTTTGGCTCGAGTCGATTGTCCGATGCATCCCGCAAACGGTATGCTCCACCGGTCAGAACTTTGTCGATGACGAAGGGACCTTCCCATTTGGGCTTGAGCTTGTCCTTTTTCTTCTTCGGTAGGCGTAGAACGAGTTCGCCAACGTTATAAGTTCTAGCCCGTACTTCTCTGCTTTGATACCGTCGAGCCTGTTTCTGATAGAATGCAGAGCGGGCTTTTGCCACGTCATGCTCCTCCTCCAGGGCGTCCAAACTATCCTGCCGATCAAACTCGGCTTATTTCTCTTCGTACATGCGCACTCGAGGTGAGTCATGAATAATGTCGCAGGGCAATACCGCCCCTGCGCCGTACACCATGAAGAACGGTGTGTATCCGGTAGTGCGATTCGGTGTGGTCCGCAGCCCCCATAGTACGGAGTCAAGCTCCTCCGCCCAGTGCGTATCTGATTCCTTCAAGGATCGCACTAATCTGGGTTTAATGCCGCTTATGATAAGACCATTTGCTCGCTCGACTTGACCATTAGTTTGCGGGTGATAGACAGAGGCGTAATCGAGCTTAATGCCTATTTTGCTACACCAAGTTTTTACATCGTCGGCTGTAAAGTTCAAGCTGTTATCGATGATGATGCTGTGGGGAATACCGTAACGGTGTACAACCCCGGATATGAAGTCTATCACTGGTCCGGACTCGGCCGTTTTAACTGGTTTGGCCTCTATCCATTTGGTGAATTTATCCACCATAACCAAGAGGTATTTTTTCTTATGGCTTCCCCCTTTAAGGGGTCCAACCATATCAAGCCCCCAGACCGCAAAGGGCCAAGTAATGGGGATTGTTTGGAGAGCGGTAGGCGGCATATGGCTTTGGTTTGCAAAAAGCTGGCAACCGACACAACATTGAACGGGGTCCTGTGCGTCCGCTCAGGCTGTCGGCCAGTAAAAACCTGTATGGAAGGCCTTGTTTACAAGGGCCCGAGCTGCAGCGTGGTGGCCGCCAAGTCTAGCATGAATTTCTGCCAAAAGTTGCCGTCCTTCCTCTTCGGAGATGCACCTTTGAAGGACTCCGGTAGCACTTTTCTTATAAAGCTCTCCCTCGTGGACCTTGTAGGCTTTAGACCGCCGCACAATGCAGCGTGCCTCGTTTGGGTCATCAGGGAGTTCTTGCCTAGTTAGATAAGCCAAGAAGGGTTCTGTCCACGGGGCGATGACGGCCATAATCACGTGGGCCGAAGGTGTTATTTCGGTGGCAGAGCCTTCGATTACGTCAGAGTGTTCGGGGTCTGGTGTTGTGGCCGTATCCGGACTGTTACTGCCGGACTCCCTATCCCACACCACGGATGGCTTAAACAACCTTTCCAAGAAGATATTAGGTGGGATAGGGTCATGTTTAGCGCCGATGCGGGCGAGGATATCTGCCACTTGATTGTTTTCTCGGACCACATGGTGGAATTCGAGGCCCTTGAACCGAGCTGACATTTTGAGGATGGCGTTGCAGTAAGCCGCCATTTTGGGTCCTTGGCGTCAAAGTCCCCATTTATTTGAGATATTGCGAGGTTCGAATCCCCCCGCACCTCAAGGCGTTGAATGCCCATGGAGACTGCCATCCGGAGACCATGCAACAGGGCCTCATATTCTGCTGCATTGTTGGAGTCTGTGTATAATATTTGGAGTATGTACTGGACTGTATCTCTGGTGGGGGATGTCAGGACGACGCTTGCCCCCAGACCAGCCATCATCTTAGAGCCATGAAAGTGCATGATCCAATTTTAGTACCCGCCGTACTCTTTAGGGAGTTTGGCTTCCATCCATTCGGCGACGAAATCAGCCAGTACCTATGACTTAATGGCTCGCTGTGGTTTATATGTTATGTCGAACGGGAGGAGCTCGATAGCCCATTTAGCAATCCGGCCCGTGGCATCGTGATTATTTATTATGTCGTTGAGTGGTACTTCGGAGGCCACCGTGATTGAACACTCTTGAAAGTAGTGTCGTAGTTTTCGGGATGCCATGAAGACCGCGTATGCTATCTTTTGGTAATCTGGGTACCGTGATTTGCATGGAGTGAGGACGGTGGACACGTAGTATACCGGCTTTTGAAGCGGGAACTTATGTCCGTCCGTCTCTCGTTCGACGACGAGCACTGCGCTTACAACTTGGTGTGTTGCCGCTATATATAACATCATTGGCTCGCTGGCATTTGGCGCGGCCAAGATTGGGTTGGTGGCCAATACGGCCTTTATTTCTTCCAATTCGGCCGTGGCCTCATCCGTCCACTTGAAGTGTTCGGTGCGTCTAAGAAGGCGATAAAGAGGTAGTGCCTTTTCTCCTAATCGGGAGATGAAGCGGCTTAAGGCAGCCACGCATCTAGTTAACTTCTGGATTTCCTTGAGGTCTGTTGGGATAGCCAACTGTGACAAAGCTCGGATTTTAGCCGGATTTGCTTCAATTCCTCTATTGGAGACGATGAAGCCCAAGAGCTTTCCGGCGGGCACGCCAAAAATGCATTTTTCCGGATTGAGCTTAATGTCATATGTTCGGAGGTTGTCGAATGTGAGCCTCAAGTCGTCTATTAAGGATTCGACCTGTCTTGTTTTAATGACCACATCGTCTATGTATGCCTCCACTGTTTTGCCGATTTGTGTTTCCAGGCATGTCTGAATCATGTGTTGATAGGTTGCACCGGCGTTTTTGAGCCCGAAAGGCATCGTGTTGAAACAGAAGGGGCCATATGTAGTGATGAATGCCGTTGCGGCTTGATCGGGCTCCGCCATCTTAATTTGATGGTATCCGGAGTATGCGTCGATGAAGCACAATGAGTCGTGTCCCGCGGTAGCATCGATAATTTGATCGATGCGGGGGAGGGGGAAGGGATCCTTGGGGCAAGCCTTGTTAAGGTCCTTGAAATCGACACATAGGCGCCCGGATTTGTCCTTTTTTGGTACCATCACCAGGTTTGCTAGCCAGTCCGGCCTCGAGTAACTTGGCTAGCTCTTCTCCCATGGCTTGTTGCTTAGGCTCAGAGAAACGCCGAAGAGTCTACTTGACCGGCTTGAACCCCTTTAGGATGTTAAGTCTATGCTCGGCCAGCCTGCGTGGGATTCCTGGCATGTCCGAAGGATGCCAGGAGAAGATGTCCCAATTCTCACGCAAGAACTCCCGCAGTGCGGTGTCTGTTGTGGGGTTCAGTTGTGCCTCGATGGATGCTGTTTTGGTAGGGTCCGTTGGGTGGACCTGGAATTTGACTATTTTGTCCGCTGGTTTAGAAGAGGTGGACTTGGGTCTTTTGTCGAGTATCACGTCATCCCTGTCCACCATGGAGCGCAACACAGTTAGTTCTTCGGCCACGAGGGCTTCGGATAACGCCTCGAGGGCTAGTGTGGTAGTTTTATTTTCGGCGCGGAGTGCTATGTCCGGATCACTAGCTAGAGTGATGATTCCATTGTGCCCGGGCATTTTGAGCTTCATGTACCCGTAGTGGGGTATAGCTTGGAAGATCGTGAATGCATCCCGCCCTAAAAGGGCATGGTATCCATTACTGAACGGGGCCACTTGGAATGTGATTTCTTTGGACCTATAATTCTCCGGCGTGCTGAATACCACATCTAGTGTGATTTTTCCTGCACATCGTGCCTCCCGGCTAGGGATGATTCATGTGAAGGTCGTGCTGCTTTGCTCAATGAGGCTCTTGTCTATTTCCATTTTTCTAAGAGTTTCCTCGTAGATGAGGTTTAATCCGCTGCCACCGTCCATGAGCACTTTAGCAAGCCGGAAGTCGTCCATAATTGGACTAAGGACCAAAGCGGCTGGTGCTCGGGCTATTCGGAATTGAGGTTCGTCACTGGCATTGAAGGCTATGGCCATGTCGTTCCATGGATTGATTGTTGTAACGTGGCAGACTTCGGCAAGGCTGCGGAATGTTCGTTTGCGCCTATTATTTGAGGCAAAGGTCTCAAAGACTGTCAATACTGTATTGTTGTTTTCCACCCGATGGTGCTCTACCGTATTGTTGATGAGGATATCCTCGCCACTTTTGGCTATCTGCCGAAGTATCCAACACTCTTGGCTAGAAACCAAGTAATTGTTCTTTAATAAAAACAATATTTATTAATAAAATAAATTATCACAAACCAAGTAATTGTTTTTTAATAAAAACAATATTTATTAATAAAATAAACTTGGATGGATATCACCTGATATATTTATCAGATGAACGCAGACGCCGGTGCTGGATAATGCACCTTGATGCTTTTGGCTTCATCAGATGTGTACTGTTGGACTTGTCTTTGAGCGCCCAGCATGATTGAGGTGTCTACGTGATGTAGACTTGATTTTTCTTCAAATGTCAAATATTAGTACTCCTGGGGACTCAGCACAGGTGAGAAGTACAAACAATCTCCTGGGGACTCGGACAGCCGCGTGTGGACAGGAAGACACAGGAGCAATCTGACATGTCCGCTTACACAGATTGAATCTGCAGTAGAAATTCCTGATGGTCTCGGTAAACTGTGTACGATTGGAGTACTAGTGTAAGCGGACTCCTCCACGTCATGTGTACTAGTAGCATAGATTGCCTTCTCTCCTCCACGTCATGTGTACTAGTAGCATAGATTGGCTTGTCTTCTTTGCATAAAAAAGGAAATTTTCTTTGGGAGTCCGTGGTGCACCCTCCAAGATTGCTTTGGAAAACGAGATTTCATTCCCATGGGATCTTCGGCTGGTTCTACTTTATGAGCGCTGACCCGACGGGGCTTGCGTGCTATGGACACACCTGGTCTTTTGCGTCCAGCATTTTGATCTGATGATTTTCTTTTTGTTGGATCGTCCTTCGAGTAAATTCATCGTGCCAGGAACTCATCCGACACTTGTACTGTATGAGGGATTTGTTGAATAACAGGAACGGCAGGTGCTAGCTCATGAAGAAAAACTTGGACTGAAACCTTGACCCGTGAGGGATAGAGATCAGCGAATAGAAACAGAGTTTCAGCCTGACGCATCAATGCAACAACCCGGTGGAAACAGGGCGGTTCCGAGGCGCAGCGGTTTAACGGAGGCGGCCCTGGAGGTGACCGTGTATATATTCTCTGTGTGAATTTGCAAAGGCAGTTCCGATTTGGCCACTTCCCCATGTAGCAATTTTGGCTAATAAAAAAATTGAAGTTTGTAGATCAACCTGACCATCACGTGGCAGAATACTAATTGAATTAGTACGATAGCTACTGTTATCTTGTACGAACAGGTGCGTCTTCCCATTGTTTTGAGGATACCGCAGTTGGTCTGATTCCTTCGTGTGTGTGCATCTTGATTGGTCAATCAGAGAAGAACGAGGATTCCGGCGATTTGACCGCTTGGTCTCGGCGACTTGCAACAATAAACAGATCACAACCCAATCCAAATTTCTCTTGAACCTCTCAATCCTTGTAAGATATCCCTTCAAGAACTCAACACCACTGTGCGCGAGCCCCATGATGGGCGCCAACTGTCGTAGAATTGTCACGGCAGATGTCTTCGTTGAAAGGACTTAGTCGTGAGGCCAACGCATCTATGTGGTAGCTTGAAAGGGGTTGAGTGGAACGAGATACACGAGGTTTTACCCAGGTTCGACCCCTCACGGTGGAGGTAAAAGCCTATGTCCTGCTTCATTGATATTGATGATGATGATCCCGATTACAAGGGAGCTCTATCTCGAGAGCTATTGAGTTGTCTGTTTAAACCTAACGTGTAAAAACCTGTGGAACTTGTCCCTCTTTGGGGAGCCCTGCCCCTCCTTATATAAGTTAGAGGGGCGGCTTACATGTGGAGTCCTATTAGTATTAGGACTAGTCTACCTTCTAATACAAATCGGATACAAGTCCGGGTCTTGACTCCTTGTAAGGGAAATATTCCTCATGCCTTTCCTCTTAAACCGGCCCACCATTAACATAAACCGGCCTTCTGAGCCTTGGGCCTTGTCATCCGTCTGTCCCACCCGCCGGGTAACCAATGAGTCATAATGTTCAGGCGGGTTGCTGGTAAACTGTCTGGTCAGGGCGGGTCGTCAGTGAATCGCCAAGTGTTAACCGGGTCTCAAGTAAACCGCCAAGCCCGGCCGGGTCATATTTCCGGGCGGGTCATACCGCGGGGTATATCCACGACAGCAGATGGATGTCAAAAACTGCATTCCTTAATGGATATCTCAAAGAGTTGTATATGATGCAACCAGAAGGTTTTGTCGATCCAAAAGGTGCTAACAAAGTGTGCAAGCTACAGCGATCCATTTATGGACTGGTGCAAGCCTCTCGGAGTTGGAATATACACTTTGATAGTGTGACCAAAGCATATGGTCTTATACATACATTTGGAGAAGCTTATATTTACAAGAAAGTGAGTGGGAGCTCTGTAGCATTTCTGATATTATATGTGGATGACATATTGTTGATCGGAAATGTAACACCCTCAATGCGGCTATATCTCCCACGTGTCGAAGCACGACTTAGAGGCATAACCGCATTGAAAGCAATGTCGCAAGTGAGGTAATCTTCGCAAACAACCCATGTAATACAAAAGGGGAAAAGATACATAGTTGGCTTACAATCGCCACTTCACACAATTACATGAATAAAGCATTACATCATCTAGATACAATCAAGGTCCGACTACGGAACCAAAATAAAAGAAGACTACCCCAAATGCTACAAGGTCCCCAATCGACCCCAACTGGGCTCCACTACTGATCAACTAGAACGAAACAACACAAAGGACAAGATCTTCATCGAGCTCCTCCTTGAGCTTGGTTGCGTCATCTGCACGGACTCATCGGCACCTGCAAGCTGGTTTTGGAAGTATCTGTGAGTCATGGGGACTCAACAATCTCGCACCCTCGCGATCAAGACTATTTAAGCTTATGGGTAAGGTAAAAGGTATGAGGTGGAGCTGCAGCAAGCGACTAGCATCAATGGTGGCTAACATACGCAAATGAGAGCGAGAAGAGAAGGCAAAAGCACGGACGAACAACTATGATCAAGAAGTGATCCTAGAACAACCTACGTCAAGCATAACTCCAACACCGTGTTCACTTCCCGGACTCCGCCGAAAAGAGACCATCACGGTTACACACACGGTTGATGTATTTTAATTAAGGTCAACTTCAAGTTTTCTACAACCGGACGTGAACAAATTCCCATCTGGCATAACCGCGGGCACGGCTTTCGAAAGTTCAAACCCTGCAGGGGAGTCCCAACTTAGCCCATGACAAGCTCTCACGGTAAACGAAGGATATACCTTCTCCCGAGACATTCCGATCAGGCTCGGTATCCCGGTTCTACAAGACAACTTCAACAAGTTAAAACAAATCCAGCAACACCGCCTGAATGTGTCGACAAATCCCGATAGGAGCTGCACATATCTCGTTCTCAGGGCACACTCAGATGAGCGGTCCATACAACTAAAACCAAACCTCGAGTTTCCCCGAGGGGGCGCTGCACAGGACTCTAGTTTGGACCAACACTCAGAGGAGCACTGGCCTGGGGGGGTTTAAATAAAGATGACCATTGAGTCCGCGAAACCCAAGGGAAAAAAGGCTAGGTGGCGAATGGTAAAACCAATGTTGGGCATTGCTGGAGGAGTTTTATCCAAGACAAACTGTCAAGGGGTTCCCATAATAGCCCAACCGCGTAAGGAACGCAAAATCCGGGAACATAACACCGATATGATAGAAACTAGGGCGGCAAGAGTGGAACAAAACACCAGGCATAAGGCCGAGCCTTCCACCCTTTACCAAGTATATAGATGCATTAATTAAATAAGAGATATTGTGATATCCCAACAAGTAAACATGTTCCAACAAGGAACAACATCTCCATGTTCCAACAAGGAACAAACTTCAATCTTCACCTGCAACTAACAACGCTATAAGAGGGGCTGAGCAAAGCGGTAACATAGCCAAACAACGGTTTGCTAGGACAAGGTGGGTTAGAGGCTTGGTTCAACAATATGGGAGGCATGATAAGCAAGTGGTAGGTATCATAGCATAGGCATAGCAAAAGAGCGAGCATCTAGCAAGCAAAGATAGAAATGATTTCGAGGGTATGATCATCTTGCCTGAAATCCCGCAAGGAAGAAGAACGAGTCCATGAAGAAGACAAGCGGGCGTAGTCGAGCGGGTCCTCACAAACGCGACGTTATTGGAACCAACCCGAAGAAGCAACACCGGAAAAGAGCAAACAACCTAGTAAACAACCACCACATAGACATGGCATGATGCGCAAACAAGTATGATGCATGTCCGGTTTAAAGAGGGCATGGCATGGCAAAGTGCACAAACAACCCTATAAATTAAGTGGAGCTCAATATGCAACTCCGTTGCATATTGACAAAACACCACATTCTAGTTATTTAGTTCGATCTCGTTTATGTACCCAACAATATTAAATGTTGTTAAACAATGGCAAGTGGGGAAGCATGATGAAACTATCTAATCTAGGCAAGTTTAAATGAGGCCGGAACAACAAAACAACAAGTCCGGAAAATCCTCGTACGCATATATTAGGTTTGGTACTGTTCTGCCCTAAACATAATTTTAGAGTTGTTAAGCATGCAAAGTGATGCCACCATGTTAAACTAGGCAAAATTCTACCCCATTTACATATAAAGATTAATTAAAACCGTGCTACGGTTAATTAGTTATGAATTAAACCGTTTTAGCATGGCAAAAGAGTAAATCTACACAAACAGCAATTTAATCATTTTAACCATGGATGAAAATGACAAATTATTAAACTAGATGAAAAACTAAGCAAGTTTCATATATAACTTAATTTAAATTGATGTATGGTTTGTGAGTTAGAATATGCATGAACATTAAGGGGTTTTCTGAAAAACTATAGTTCTCTGATTAATTAGCAAATTCGTTCGTGGAAAAAAAACAGGCATCAGGCCGAATTGGAGCTACAGGCCGAAACATGTCATGGGTGCTAGGGGGTTGCCTCACATAATGGGCCTTGGCCCGGTCGGTGGGCTGCAGCAGGCCAGCTGAGTGGAAGGACGAGGTGGGCGCTGGGCCTAGGTGAGGCCGGTCCAGGCGAAGTCAACGCAAGCGGGCGAGGCGCTCGATCCCGAGCTGCTGCTCGATGCAGAGGACGCAGAAGAGCCGGCGATGCAAGGCGCGTCATCTTCAGGCGATGCAGGGCACGGAGGAGATGCTGATCCGGGCACTGGATGGCATCCCAAGTGAGATCCGAGGCGAGCCAGGGGTTCGGCGGCCATGGCGCGGCTTGGGTCTTGGCGGAGGAAGGAGGTCCGGCGAGGGCACGTGGGTGAAGGGTGGCGGATCCGGCCAGGAACAAGCTCCGACAGCGGCTTGAATCCCGCTGGGGCAGAAGAAACATGGAGTTGAGAGAGGGAGAGCAAAGCAAAGAGAAAGGAGAGGGAAGGCAGGAAAAGGAGGGCGGCAACACTGGTGGGTTCGCCGGCAATGGTCGCGGTATGGCCGCGGTCAGGGAGGAAGGAGCCGCTGCTGCTCGCCGGTGGCTCGGTGCTGCTGCTGGGTCGACGAGGAGGAGCTCGGGGAAGGAGTACGGCGCGGCAGGGGGGTCCGGCAGGCGCAGGAAGCGGCGGGTCTGGTCGTGGCCTTCGCGAGCGGCCGGCGCGGGCGTTCCTATAGAGTAAGAGACAGGGGAAGAGATGAGCAGTTAGAGAGAGGATTAGAAGAGGAATGAAGGAGCAGGGGCGAGGCTCATCTATTGGGTCCGCCGGTGGCGTGGCTGGACAGACGGAGGCTGCAGGCGCTGCGAGATGCGGTTGGATCGAGGCGAGGAGGTGGATTGGATCTGGATCCCGAGGAAGATACGGTAGGTGGATTGGTCTATATGTAGTAAGTGGATTTTTGGATAGGGGCATTTGGTCCCTCCGATCTTAATCGGACGGACGGGAAAAATAGGTTAGGTAGCCCAAAGAGAAAAACGGAGACGTTTTGTAGATGTTTGGGGATGATCCGGACATGACGGTGACGACTGCTCGGGTCGGGTCCGGGACAATTTTCGGATGCGCGCGAGGAGGGCCGCGGGATGACGAGAGAGGTTAGGTTGGACCTGGCGGTAGGTAGTGCAGAAGGCAAAGGGCTGAGAAGAGAGAAGAGGAGAGGCCCGGCGACTGTTTCCGGAGACTGAAAACGTCCGACATTAGACCGGCTATAATGCCGCTATAGTTTAACGGTTGGGCTATCAAACGAACTCCGAATGCGATGAAACTTGACAGGCGGTCTATCTACACTAAAATAAGACCACACGCCAACTTTCATCCCATTTTGAGAACATTTTCCGGACACTTATAAAATACTATTTCGGACATGCCGCGGGCGTGTGCAAGTGTGTCTGGGCTCAGAACGGACAACAGACAAAACTGGGGAAACACGGACGAATGCAAGTTTTGAAAACATGATGATGCAATGCATATGATGCAATGACAAGATGCAACACGCAAGCGAATGACATGGCAACGACGGCGAATAACTGGAGGACACCTAGCACATCGGTCTCGGGGTGTCACAACACTCCACCACTACGAGAGGATCTCGTCCCGAGATCTAGAATGGCACCGGAGGGAAAACGGAAGAAAAAGAGAAGAGGTAAAACTAAGTTGCTTTTTGGACAAAACGAGTGAGACCAAAGAACCTTGAAAAGGTTAAGCCATTTCGAGAAAAAAATACAACGGAGATGACGAAGTTGAAAACACTCCGTTAGAAAAGAGGAACAAGGAAGAACAAATTCGAACAGCACTCCGGTTGAGAAGGGATGCAAGACTTGATAAGGCAAAAAGAGCTTGAGGAAAAAGGACACAACACTCCGGTTAAATGGATAAACCAAGAAAAGAACATGATCCTGACAAAACGAAAAGATGGGTTGAAGAGAGCAACATCACAATGCCTCTGGAACAAAAGAAAGAATGGAATGGAATGAACGACGAGAGAACAAGATCTTGAGGGAGCACGCTTACAAAAAATGCTAGAACGGAGTTGTTGGAAAACCAACAACGAAAAGAATAAGCTTGATATGGTCTTATGGAATACATCTCAAATTATGAGGTGACAACCTGCCACTAACGGAACAATAGATTGACTTGATATCAAGAAGGAGACGATAAACTTATTCACTGGAAGGATAAAAGAACTTGGGTTAATTATAAGCACCATAATAGCAACAATCCTTAGGGGAAGATTTCGGTGGAAAATAACCCAAGATAACTCCAACGAAGAGGTTGATGGATTTAAAATATCTCATTCTTGACAACATGTGAATCATGAAAACATGAACTCAAATTATCAAGAATGACATAATACCACCTCCAATAATATGGAAGAAAGAATTGCACTCCGGATAGCAAGATGAAGAAAGCTTGAGCTCCTTTGAAAATAATCTCAATGAACACTTGGAGAAGGAATTATTTCTTTGATGAACCATCATGTATAGCCTCCATGAAGAAACTCCGGTAACAAAAGAACAAAAAGAAAGAGAAATTGAAAACACCAGGTGAATCCTTGCAATGATTTAGATGGATCTTCATGATGATATAATGCGGAAAACATGGAACTCCGGAAAAGAAAAGATAAGCATCTCGACTGAGAATGTGATACGATGAACCACTCCGGAAGAGAAATTGAGTAAACTTGATGAAACAAGAATAAGAATTACATTATGCTTTATCCTTCACCAGTTAAATTGATGACAAAAACAATGGATTTGGCACACCACTTATTCTTGTAGAGAGGATTAAGATAGATATTGCATAAATTTGAGAAGGTCTTCAACGAACCACCGGTAGGATGTAAGAACGAATGAATCGATACAATAACAAAGGAAGAGAAATCTTGAACGAACCACCAGTAAGAATTGAAAATGAACGCAGAGAAGATAAAGAAACACCGGGAAGAATTATAAAATGAACGAAGATGCTTGAGAGGATTTAGATACATGAGAACAAAGGGATCACGAACTGAATAGAGAATATAGTTGAATGACGCACCGGTAAGATTTGGAGAATGATGACTGAAAGCTGAGAATGAATAATATTTGAAAAGATGGCCTTTGGAGGAAATAAATGGAAAACAACTCATGAAATGCTCCGGGTGGGTGAAAATAATTCTAACAATCAAAACAATTATGAGAGGATGGCAACAAGCTAGAATCACGAGTCTTGAAGAGAATGGAGCAAGATTAAAGAGAAACTCTTCTTCGGTCTTCAAATGACGACGAGAAACACCACCAAGAATTATTGAGGCACACCGGAATGAAGAATAGAAAGGTTGAGCCAACGATGAAAATAATTTTGAAAGATCTTGGAGAAAGACATAAGACTTATGGTAATTCATTCTTATGTCAAACTTCGAAAAGAATTTTATGGATATCTCCGGGAGAATTAGAAGAGTCAGGTAAGATCCTGGAAAAAGACCTGTGGGTTAGGACCCACTCAAGAAAAAACCACCATTGAAAAGATTTAAGAAAGAGAGATAGCACCAGTTGAATAAAATGGCTTGAATGAGATAACATCCTCGAACTAGGTTGAACGGATCTTGAATGACAAGACGAGCCTTTTGCGATATCTTGAGCACTCCGGAACAAATGAATAGCGAGAAGTGGATTATTATGAGGTGCACCGGTATGGAGAAACATTTGAAATGAGGAAAAAATATATGGTCAACAAAGCTAGACTTGGTTCCACCGGAGAAGAAAAAGAATGAATAATGATGAACTTGCAGCTCCATTAGAATCTTCGTGAGAATCACCGGGTAAGAACATGAAGGAAAAGAATGGAGAGACTTCCATCAATAAAATGATACTTGATTCGTAAATCTGAGTCCTTGAAGAAAAAGGGTGGGTGGGTGGGAAAACAAAGACAACATAGAACGGATGAAAAGAACACCGTTGAGAAAGCTGAGATTGAATCTTGTGGATGTTGAAAATGAACAGATCCACTTGTCGGTAGAGAAGAAATTTAGATGACAATCTCGATGATCACGAAGGATTTGTATTCACATAAGAACATAAGAACACCACTTGGGGAAGGTATGGAATCAACATTTGACTTCGAAGCAACTCGAATACCACAACTCAAAAACAAAACAAAGGATTGGCTTGCCAAATAAGCTGGAACAAACATATGATAGAAATTTCGTCCAAAGTTTTTGTGGTGGGGCCTACACAGGCTTGATTGTACAACACCATCATGTACAAGGCAGTGCACATGACATACGAAGCGTCCCCGAGTCGGCATAGCCAAGGACTCTTTAAGACACAACGAGACCACTGTAAAACCAACCATGAATAGGCGGACCACTAGACGTCGAACCCCAATTTCGTATCATACATCTGTCGGAAAGATATCCTAAGAGCTACTTGAATTCCCACTTATAAACTCCCAAAATTTTCCGGTTATGCAAACAGGTGTTGGGGTTACAGGGGAAGCATAATATCTCACCCAAAACTAGCAAATCCGACATCTAGCTGTATCCATCCTTCAACACATAACCAAGAAACCTTCGGAAATCATCTACCTCAACCTTCGAAAAGCATCCGTTATATGAGTTATGGCAATACTCCCGAACTCCCGCCCTAGTACTGGGTGGCGTCGAGGTTATCTCACCAACAACTGCATAAAAGAGATTTTCGATGTCGGCGAACTAAACTCAGGTATTCCAGAACTGCAACGATAAAATTGTGACGAAAACACCTCGGAGCTCAACTCCCCGGGACACTGCCACAACCCCTAAATGACAGGAGGCACCAAGAACAATGTTCTCGTCACAAATCAATTGGAACGATTCCAAGATACCCGTGTGATCCTAATTTTTTTAGTGAAATTTGAGAAGAGAAGAGTCAAAACTCTACGTCAGGATTCCTTACCAGAGCGATGAAGGGACTGCGGAGTAAAAAGAATTCCTAAACTCTCCGATATATAATTCCTAAATGACTCAAAACATTTTTCTAGACTCAACAACGTCAGCTAATTCGATCAAGCAGGGGGGCTCCTAAGGTCGGGGAAGGCTCTGATTACCAACTTGTAACACCCTCAATGCGGCTATATCTCCAACGTGTCGAAGCACGACTTAGAGGCATAACCGCATTGAAATCAATGTCGCGAGTGAGGTAATCTTCGCAAACAACCCATGTAATACAAAAGCTGAAAAGATACATAGTTGGCTTACAGTCGCCACTTCACACAATTACATGAATAAAGCATTACATCATCCAGATACAATCAAGGTCCGACTACGGAACCAAAATAAAAGAAGACTACCCCAAATGCTACAAGGTCCCGGATCGACCCCAACTGGGCTCCACTACTGATCAACTAGAACGAAACAACACAAAGGACAAGATCTTCATCGAGCTCCTCCTTGAGCTTGGTTGCGTCATCTGCACGGACTCATCGGCACCTACAAGCTGGTTTTGGAAGTATCTGTTAGTCATGGGGACTCAGCAATCTCGCACCCTCGCGATCAAGACTATTTAAGCTTATGGGTAAGGTAAAAGGTATGAGGTGGAGCTGCAGCAAGCGACTAGCATCTATGGTGGCTAACATATGCAAATGAGAGCAAGAAGAGAAGGCAAAAGCACGGTCGAACAACTATGATCAAGAAGTGATCCTAGAACAACCTATGTCAAGCATAACTCCAACACCGTGTTCACTTCCCGGACTCCGCCGGAAAGAGACCATCACGGTTACACACGCGGTTGATGTATTTTAATTAAGGTCAACGTCAGGTTTTCTACAACCGGACGTTAACAAATTCCCATCTGCCCATAACCGCGGGCATGGCTTTCGAAAGTTCAAATCCCTGCAGGGGAGTCCCAACTTAGCCCATGACAAGCTCTCACGGTCAACGAAGGATATACCTTCTCCCGAGACATTCTAATCAGACTCGGTATCCCGGTTCTACAAGACAACTTCGACAAGTTAAAACAAATCCAGAAACACCGCCCGAATGTGCCGACAAATCCCGATAGGAGCTGCACATATCTCGTTCTCAGGGCACACTCAGATGAGCGCTCCATACAACTAAAACCAAACCTCGAGTTTCCCCGAGGGGGCGCTGCATAGGACTCTAGTTTGGACCAACACTTAGAGGAGCACTGGCCC
>NC_041384.1:205727441-205744052 GCF_002162155.2 Triticum dicoccoides | reverse complement strand
AACCCAAGGGAAAAAAGGCTAGGTGGAGAATGGTAAAACCAATGTTGGGCATTGCTGGAGGAGTTTTATCCAAGGCGAACTGTCAAGGGGTTCCCATAATAGCCCAACCGCGTAAGGAACACAAAATCCGGGAACATAACACCGATATGACGGAAACTAGGGTGGCAAGAGTGGAACAAAACACTAGGCATAAGGCCGAGCCTTCCACCCTTTACCAAGTATATAGATGCATTAATTAAATAAGAGATATTGTGATATCCCAACAAGCAAACATGTTCCAACAAGGAACAACATCTCCATGTTCCAACAAGGAACAAACTTCAATCTTCACCTGCAACTAACAACGCTATAAGAGGGGCTGAGCAAAGCGGTAACATAGCCAAACAACGGTTTGCTAGGACAAGGTGGGTTAGAGGCTTGGTTCAACAATATGGGAGGCATGATAAGCAAGTGGTAGGTATCATAGCATAGGCATAGCAAAAGAGCGAGCATCTAGCAAGCAAAGATAGAAGTGATTTCGAGGGTATGATCATCTTGCCTGAAATCCCGCAAGGAAGAAGAACGAGTCCATGAAGAAGAAAAACAGGCGTAGTCGAACGGGTCCTCACAAACGCGACGTTATCGGAACCAACCCGAAGAAGCAACACCGGAAAAGAGCAAACAACCTAGTAAACAACCACCACATAGACATGGCATGATGCGCAAACAAGTATGATGCATGTCCGGTTTAAAGAGGGCATGGCATGGCAAAGTGCACAAACAACCCTACAAATTAAATGGAGCTCAATATGCAACTCCGTTGCATATTGACGAAACACCACATTCAAGTTATTTAGTTCAATCTCGTTTATGTACCCAACAATATTAAATGTTGTTAAACAATGGCAAGAGGGGAAGCATGATGAAACTATCTAATCTAGGCAAGTTTAAATGAGGCCGGAACAACAAAACAACAAGTCCGGAAACTCCTCGTATGCATATATTAGGTTTGGTACTGTTCTGCCCTAAACATAATTTTAGAATTGTTAAGAATGCAAAGTGATGCCACCATGTTGAACTAGGCACAATTCTACCCCATTTACATATAAAGATTAATTAAAAACGAGCTACGGTTAATTAGTTATGAATTAAATCGTTTTAGCATGGCAAAAGAGTAAATCTACACAAACAGCAATTTAATCATTTTAACCATGGATGAAAATGACAAATTATTATACTATATGAAAAACTAAGCAAGTTTCATATATAACTTATTTTAAATTGATGTACGGTTTGTGAGTTAGAATATGCATGAACATTAAGGGTTTTTCTGAAAAACTACAGTTCTCTGATTAATTAGCAAATTTGTTTGTGGAAAAAAACAGGCATCGGGCCGAATTGGAGCTACATGCCGAAACATGTCATGGGTCTTGGGGGGTTGCCTCACATAATGGGCCTTGGCCCGGTCGGTGGGCTGCAGCAGGCCGACTGAGTGGAAGGACGAGGTGGGCGCTGGGCCTAGGCGAGGCCGGTCCAGGCGAAGTCAACACAAGTGAGCGAGGCGCTCGATCCCGAGCTGCTGCTCGATGCAGAGGATGCAGAAGAGCCGGCGATGCAAGGCGCGTCATCTTCAGGCGATGCAGGGTGTCGGAGTAAATAGCCATGGGTGGCCTAGCCGGCTTCCCCTGGCCCTTCTGAAAAAATTACGAGCCCGTCCGGCTCTCAAGAATCCAAGACATGGAGCCACCTTCCCCTTGCTGACTGCCACCTAGGCCGGCTTTCGGAAGGCGGCCCGACTTTAGCCCTCATGAAGAAATCCATGGGAGGGCCGACTGCGAGAAGCCGGCCGCGAGAAGGCTGACTCCAAGAAGCCGGCTCCCACAAAGCGGTCGAGACCGTACCCTCAAAGTTTGCATCCACCTAGCGGCGATGGGACGGGGCATGGCTACAGTAAAGCCTGCCACCCCCGAATCCCGGAGCACGCTTGGCACAGTGCGCCGTACGGAGTGGCCATGACCCGTCCGACGCGGCACTGTTGCCATGTTGACCCTGATGTCATCCACGACGGGCTACTAGTATGGCCCGTGGGCGGTGGGCCCCTGCGGGCAGAAAGACGCCCGAAGGTGGCAAGGCCTCCCCCAGTCGGCCTGAGACGGGGCCGGCTCCCTGCAGCCGGCTCGCTTCCCCCCTTGAAGGAGACGCCCCATTAAGGAGACAAGACGCGGTAAGGCTACAGCGATCACCTGCCGGACGGCGGCACTGTAGCCGCGCTTACCTCAACGAAGCCCTCGTCATCAGGTTGAGGCAACAGTAACCAACCACCGACGAGACCCTCGGCAGTGGGGCCTGCCTGTTGCCAAGGAGTTGGCAGCCGGCAGGACCCACCAGCCGGCGGGCCCTAGCAGTCGGCACAGAAGCCGGCGAGCGCAGTCACAGACGGCTGGGCCCTGCGCCCAGTCGGATTACCATTGTACCCTTGGGGGTAGGCCTATATAAACCCCCCAGGGCACCCATGCAAAGGGGGGGACCCCCTGCTAGTCCTAGACACCACACAAGGAGAAGAAGCAGGCTAGCCGTGCCCTTCTTCCTCCTCCCACCGAACAGCTCAAGGAGCATTGTGTAGCTACTTGTCCATCTGGTGATCATGCGGAGACCCCACAGAGCAGCAGTAGGGGTGTTATCTCCACGGAGAGCCCCGAAGCTGGGTAAGATCCGCCGGCGTGCATGTCTTCGCCTTATCCCGTTTCCAGGCACCGGCGACGTCTTACTGGCTCCCACAATGATAAGCCATCCGTTGGCATATGTCGCACCTACCACCCGACATTCGGCGCCCACCGTGGGGCCAGGTGCACCATCGTCCGGAGACCTGTTCTGGACGGGAACCCTCTTCCTCCCCAGCGAGCGTAGCCAGCCCGGCACGCCCGATGGCGCTTGCCACTACGCGCTGCAAGGCGCCACCAGCGTCTGCGTGGTGAGCAGCCTTGCCGATCTCCTCGACGAAACCTTCACCTCCGACGAGCTCACCTCCGATGTGGGCACCGACCACCTCGCCAACCTCCTCGGCCAGCTCCGTGTCTCCAGCGAGCCCGCTGTGGATCTGGAGTCGGTTGGCTCCACCGACCCGATGCCTGTCGACTCCGACACGGCCTCGTTCGACACCTTCCCCACCAACGTCGTGATCTACACCGACCCGCTTCCCCGAGCCGGTGGCTGCGACGCTGTCACCACCGAAGTGATGGTTGTCGGCCACGGCGGCCCGGCCGACGAGAGCGCCCACGACGCCCCGCATGCGGCGGCCCATGACTTGTCCACCCCCTCCCGGCTGATGCCGACGACGAAGCACTGGAGGCGCGCCGCCTCGCCCTCCTCGCAGAGGGCCGGAGGCTGGCCTCCGTGAGACGCCTCAATGAGGCCTACCAGCGCGAAGCTGACCGCGCCGCCTTCGGCACGCCGGCCCAGGCGGGCCAAGCCAGGCCGGCTTTGTCAAGCAACACGGCGCCGTCATCGCCGACACGCTAGGAGTCGACCGTCCAGTCTACGCCACTCCACTTGAGAACCTGCATGCCGCCCAGGCGGCCGTAGACGAGCTAGACGGACTGGGGGCCGAAGAACTCCCCCAGATGACCCGACGCATCCAGCAGCTGATTGACGCAGTCGGGCGGCAACATGAAGCCGACGCCCGCGCGGGAAGCCCTCCCCCGCGTCGAGATCATGGCGCGACGTCCCGGACACCGACTACGAGCAACACCCGCGCGCGGCGCGAGAAAGAGCCGGCTGCCAGCCGCAGCCGGACCTGAATCTCCATCGAGCGAGACGCGGACGGCCATCCCCGAGCCATGGAATGGCGGGGCAACCCGCCTCCGCCTCCACCCCATGGAGAGAGATATCCCACCCCGCCGCCAGTGGCGCACCCGACTCTCAGTGGCCGACTAGGTCGCCGCGAAGGAGTCGGCGAGAACGACGCCCGCCATCGGATCGACCGCCTGGCGCGATCCCTGGCACTGGAAGAAGAAGACGATGTCGGCCCGCCTTGCTTCGGCCCCCGCATCCGCGACGAGCCCTTCCCCAAAGGGTTCTCGCTCCCAAGAAACACGCCCAAGTACAACGGCTTCGTGAAGCCGGAAGATTGGTTGATCGACTACTCCACGGCGGTTAGCATAGCCAACGGCAACCGGCGCGTTGCCGTGAAGTACGTGCCGCTCATGCTGCAAGGCACGGCACGGACCTGGCTCAACAGCCTCAAGCCGCGCAGCATCAACAGCTGGCTAGATTTCACCGAAGCTTTCATCCGCAACTTCACCAGCACCTACAAGCGGGCTCCCAAGCCCAGACAGCTCTCCTTGTGCGTACAAGGCCCCGTCGAGTCCACTCGCGACTACCTCAAGCGTGGGCCCGAGCTCCGCAACTCTTGCGAAGGGGTGCACGAGGTGCAAGCCATAGAATACTTCACAGCCGGATGCCGAGAAGGCACCCTCCTCAAGCACAAGCTCCTCTACGACGAGCCGACTAGCCTTGATGAGCTTCTGGACATAGCCGACAAATACGCCACCGCCGACTCCTCGATGAAGACCGAGCTTCGGGTAGACGCGTCCGGAAAAGTACTCAACCCGGCGCCCAAGACGCCGGCTGGGGATTCCGGCCGACGCCCACACTCGAACGACCACAAGCGCAAGGGCCCCGCGCCGCCTCTCGCCAGTCAGCAGGTGGCCATAGTTGAAGCCATGCCGCCCGAAGGGTGGCACGCGCCCAAGAAACCCAAGGGCGGTAGGCCTGCTTGGTAGCCGGCCTTCTCCTACGAGCAAACTCTCGACGCCCCTTGCAAGTTCCACAGCGGCGCGAAGCCGTCCAACCACACAACCCGGAAGTGCCATTGGCTCACCCGAATCTCTAAAGGCGAGGGGCTCGTGACGCCTCCGCCTGCTGGCCCGCCGCCTTCGGCCCGCAGTCGGAGCTGTGCACGACGAATTCCTCGACGAGCAAGCAGCTTACATCATCTTTACAAGCCAGCCCAAAGACCGGCGCAGCAAACGCCGAGAGCACCAGGAAGTCAGCGTGATCGCTGCCAACCCCGCCGGACACATGCATTGGTCAGAAAAGCCCATCAGTTGGAGACGAACCGACCATCCAGAGGTGATGCCGTCTCCCGGCTCTTATGCCCTGGTCCTGGAAGCCACCCTCGCGACGGACAGGCGCGCCGCCCGCTTCTCCCGTGTGTTGATAGACGCCGGAAGCAACATCAACATCCTGTACCGTCACACCCTGGAGAAGCTAAATGTCAAGACAAAGCAGCTCATGCCGACTCGGACAGTGTTTCATGGCATCGTACCCGGCCTGTCCTGCGCCCCCGTTGGCAAGATCAAGATTGATGTACTTTTTGGGGACAAGGAACATTTCCGCCGGGAAGCGATCTGGTTTGAAGTGGTGGACCTGGAGAGCCCTTACCATGCATTGCTTGGCCGACCTGCCTTGGCCAAATTCATGGCAGTTCCCCAATATGCATACCTCAAGATGAAGATACCAAGCACCAAAGGCGTCATCACCATAGCCGGCGATTACAAGAAGTCCTCTAAGTGCGCAGCAGCCAGCAGCCGGCTGGCCGAGTCCCTTGTGATTGACGAAGAAAAGAAGATGTTGGACCGAGTCGTGGCCATAGCCGGCAAACAGTCGGCCGTGTCCCCCGACCCCAAGGAGCATGATGCTCAAGGATCTTTCCAGCCGGCCAAGGAGACGAAGAAGATACCTCTTGACCCCGAGCACCCAGAGAGGTTTGCCGTCATCGGGGCAAACCTGAACAGCAAATAGGAAGGCGAGCTCGCCGATTTCCTCCATGAGAATCGGGACATCTTTGCATGGTCCCCCAAGGACATGCCGGGTGTTCCGAGGAAATTCGCCGAGCACAAACTACACGTCCGAGAAGACGCAAAGCCAGTCAAACAACCCCTTCGCCGACTGTCGGAGGAGAAATGCAGGATTATAGGGGAGGAGATAGTCCGGCTTCTGGCAGCCGACTTCATTATGGAAGTTTTCTTTCCAGAGTGGCTCGCCAACCCGGTCCTCGTGCTAAAGAAGAACAACAAGTGGCGCATGTGTATAGACTACACAAGCCTCAACAAGGCCTGCCCCAAAGATCCCTTTGCCCTGCCAAGGATTGACCAAGTGATAGACTCCACAGCCGGATGCGAGCTGTTGAGCTTCTTGGATGCTTACTCAGGATATCACCAGATAAAGCTGGATCCGGACGACCGCCTGAAGACCGCCTTCATCACGCCATTTGGAGCCTTCTGCTACCTGACTATGACATTCGGCTTGAGAAATGCCGGTGCCACTTTTCAGCGTTGCATGCAGAAGTGCCTCCTCAAGCAACTCGGCAGAAACGCCCACGTTTACATGGACGACATCATGGTGAAGATGGAGAAGCGCGGCACCTTGCTGGGAGACCTCAAGGAAACGTTTGAGAACCTACGCCGGTTCCAAATCAAGCTCAACCCCGAGAAATGCGTGTTCGGAGTGCCAGCCGGCCAGCTCCTAGGCTTCCTGGTCTCTGAACGCGGCATCGAATGCAACCCGGTGAAGATCAAGGCCATCGAGAGAATGGCGATCCCCACCAAGCTTCGAGACATCCAGAAGTTCACCGGATGCTTGGCCTCCTTGAACCGCTTCATCAGCCGGCTCGGAGAGAAAGCTCTCCCCCTCTACCGCCTCATGAAGAAGAGCACTCACTTCGAGTGGAACGACCAGGCCGACCAAGCTTTTCACGAGCTGAAGAAGATGCTGGCCACGCCGCCCGTCCTGGCGGCGCCGACTGAGAAAGAGCCCATGCTCCTTTACATTGCCGCAACCAGCCGGGTGGTCAGCACCGTTATCGTAGTCCAACGCCCAGAAGAAGGCCGAGCCCAGCCGGTCCAGAGGCCGGTGTATTATTTGAGCGAGGTGCTGTCCGCTTCAAAGCAGAACTACCCGCACTACCAGAAGATGTGTTACGGCGTGTACTTCACCGCCAAGAAGCTGAAGCCCTACTTTCAAGAGCATCCCTTCACGGTCGTATGCACCGCCCCGCTGGCCGAGATCATAGGCAGCCGGGACGCATCCGGCCGGGTGGCGAAATGGGCCATCGAGCTGGCCCCTTACACAATCTTCTACCAGCCCCGCACCGCCATCAAGTCCCAAGCACTGGCCGACTTCCTCGTCGACTGGGCCGAGACCCAGTACCTGCCGCCGGCTCCCGACTCCACCCATTAGCGCATGCACTTCGACGGGTCCAAGGTGCGCACCGGCTTGGGAGCCGGCGTCGTCCTTACCTCTCCCAAGGGCGACAAGCTCAGATACATGCTGCAGATTCACTTTGCCGCCTCCAACAATGTGGCCGAGTACGAGGTGCTCATACACGGGCTCCGGCTTGCCAAAGAACTCGGCATTCGCCGGATCCTATGTTATGGTGACTCAGACTTGGTGGTTCAACAATCATCCGGCGACTGGGATGCCAAGGACACAAATATGGCGAGCTACCGCTTCCTGGTTCAACAACTCAGCGGATACTTTGAAGGATGCGAGTTCCTCCACGTACCGTGAGCCGACAACGAGCCAGCCGATGCCCTGGCTCGAATAGGCTCCACTCGGCAAGCAATACCAACCGGCGTCTCTCTAAAACGCCTCCTCAAGCCGTCCATCAAGCCGTCTCCAGAGTCCGATTCCATCTTTGTGCCGCCTAACCCTGACGCGGCTGGGTCCGGCTCGAAGAACCAAGCAGGGGGCCCCGGGACTTCAGTAGTCGGCCCGGGGACTTTGGCAACTGGCTCGGGGACTGCAGTAGCCGGCTCGGGGACTGCGGTAGCCGGCCCAGGGACTGCACCAGCACAACAGCCGGCGGCCGACTCCAGCATTTCACCACCCAGCCCGCCCACCCTGGTGGCAGCAGCCACATTGGCAGTAGAAGTCGCGGCTCCGTCATGGGCTCAGTCCATCCTCAACTTCCTAGTAAACCAAGATCTGCCGGCTGACGAAACAGAGGCAAGACAAGTCCAACGTCGAGCCGGAGCATACACAATCGTCAACAGAGAACTCGTCAAACGCAGTGTCACTGGAGTCCTCCAACGGTGCGTCGAGCAAGAGAAGGGCATTGCAATCCTCAGAGACATTCACCAAGGAGAATGCGGCCACCATGCGGCCTCAAGATCACTTGTCGCCAAAGCCTTTCGCCATGGTTTCTTCTGGCCGACTGCTTTGGATGACGCCAAAGAATTAGTTAAATATTGCAAGGGGTGCCAACTCTTCAGCTCCAAGCAACACATGCCGGCTTCGGCACTCAAGACCATTCCCCTCACTTGGCCCTTCGCCATTTGGGGACTGGACATGGTGGGCCCATTCAAGATGGCGCGCGGCGGCATGACGCATTTGCTCGTCGCCGTGGACAAATTCACCAAGTGGATTGAGGCAAAGCCGATCAAGAAGCTGAATGGGCCGACTGCTGTGACATTCATCGCAGACATAACAACTCGGTATGGCGTGCCACACAACATCATCACCGACAATGGCACGAATTTTGCCAAAGGAGCCTTGGCACGTTTCTGCGTAGCCCAAGGTATTCGGCTGGACTTAGCGTCCGTCGCCCACCCGCAGTCAAACGGCCTGGTCGAGCGAGCCAACGGCCTCATCCTCTCCGGCATCAAGCCCTGACTGGTCGTACCTCTAGAGGTTCAGCCGGCTGTTGGCTCAATGAGCCGCCGGCTGTCCTCTGGAGTCTGCGCACTACACCAAACAAGTCAACTGGCTTTACCCCTTTCTTCCTCGTGTATGGTGCCGAGGCGGTCATCCCAACTGACATCGAGTTCGACTCGCCTCGAGTAACCATGTACACGGAAGCGGAGGCTAAGGAAGCATGAGAAGACGGCGTCGACCTGCTGGAAGAAAGCCGGCTGTTAGCCCTCAGCCGGTCTGTCATCTACCAGTAGGGCCTGCATCGCTACCACAGCCGGAAGGTCAAGCCAAGATCCTTCCAAGAGGGCGATCTTGTGCTCCGGCTGATCCAGCGAACAGCCGGCCAGCACAAGCTCTCGGCACCTTGGGAGGGCCCCTTTGTCATCAGCAGAGCCTTAGGCAACGACTCCTACTACCTGATCGACGCGCAGAAGCCAAAGGCACGAAAGAGAGACAACTCCGGCAAGGAGTCGGAACGACCATGGAACGCCAACCTCCTTCGAAGATTTTACAGCTGAAATGCAGTATGTATCACGCTAACTTTTGTACTAAGTTCGAGACAATAGGCCCCCTGAGGAAGGCTCGGGGACTGCCATCTTTTATCTATGAATGAAAAGTATCATGCTTATGACCTTGTCATTTCATTTACTTGTTCCGTCCGGCACCGGGTTCGACTAGTCGGCTCGAGGACTGGCCGACTGGAGTTATATTAGAAGTCCTACCCGCAGTCAGACAAGTAGTGTGCCGGCTCCCAAGCCTTCTCTTGACAAAAGTCGCAGTTCGAAGAACCAGCTGTTCGGCTGGCAATAGTCAAAGGCAGGAACGGGCGCCCACACGAAAAACAGCTAGGGACTAATGGACTAGTATAACAAAAGCCGTCTTTTTCCCACCGCCGACTGGCTACCAGAGTAGCCGGCCGGCCGGTTTCCATCCACTTCACTTCAATCCAAGAAAGCTCGAGTACTTGCCTCCCCAAAGAGGGAAGGCGGCAAAGGAAAAGGCCTAAGGATAAAAAGCATACGCGAATGGAAACCAAACATGCACATAACAATATTTACATAAAAGACCTCCGAGAGGCCAGCATTCAACATAGTTTGGATACACCCCCAGTGGGTGGAACTGTGAAAACTTAATGAAGATTGTTCAAAAGACAACAAGCAGGAAAAATAAGGACGGCAGGTCAAGCTGGCGGAGCGACCGACGAGCCGGGCTGGTTGGCGGAGACGGTTGTGCCGGCTGAAGGAGCGGCCGGCTGGCGAACCTCGGCTTGGTCACCGCCTCCCGCAGAGGGCGCGCTTCCACGCGCCTCATTGCTGGAGGCACGGTCGGCCTGAGGTCGGCCGGTTGTTCCACCAGCCGGCTCGACGTCTTCGCCGTTCTCCTCTTCGTCATCCTCGCCCTCGTCGCTGGAGGCGATCTCCTCTGCCGAGTCCTCGCCCACCGCCGGGTTCAGCCCGAATCACTCCTCCGGCTGGGCAACACCGTCATCATCGATTTCGGGTGCAAAAATGCTGATGTCGGTGCACTCCGCGATCGTCGAAGCCCGCTGGGCGATAGCCGGCCTCACCTCCTCCAGCTCCGCGTCGGCCTCCATCCGCCAAGTGCGCAGCTGATCCAGGCTCAGCCCTGGGTACCAAGCCCGAACGAACTCCAATGCCCGCCCGGCTCCGAGGCGGGCCGCCGACGCCTTCCAAGCCTCAAAGCGACCGACTACGACCACCAGCCAGTCGGCAGTCCGGCTTGGGGTGCGGGGGATCGTCTCGCCGGGCCAGAGGGCGGCCAACACTTGCGCCCCGGCACGTTGGAGCCGGCGAAGCATCCGATGAGCCGGCTGCAACCGCTCCTGGACAGCCAAGAGCTGCTCCTCAAGCATCCGGTTCGCATCCGGCGCGATGTTGGCCCCCGCCTGACGGCGCGCCTCGCGATGGGCCTCGATGCTTTGGGCGGCGAAGGCGGAGTAGCCGGGGAAGTAGTCTGCACAAAAAAATAAGCAGCAGCACAAGTTAAGCCAAAAACCCAGGCGGCAAGGGGCAGGAGAGGAGCGAGGAAGGCGGCTTTCCATCGATCAAGTCCTCGATACGGCCGAAGCCTTCATCCAGTGCTCGCCGGGTCTCAGCCCAGCTCGCCGCCTCGGTCTCAAACTCTGCCTTCAGGGCGGCCTCGCTATCCTGCGCTTTCTGCAGGGCCGCCTTGTGGCTCTTCTCTTGGTCGGCCAGCTTCTTGGCCAGGCGATCACGCTCCTGGACCAAGGCAGCGTACTCGGCATCCTTGGTATGAAGGGCGGCCTGCGCTTCGCCGAGCTCCTTCCTCAAGTCGGCGTTGGCCCCTGAAGACAAAGAAAAAGAAAAACCAATAAGGAAAAAGTCGTCAAGAAAGATCCGACCCGACTGCTCAGCAGTCGGCCCGAATCTCGGGGACTACACCCAGTGGGTGCGCTGACGCGCCCCCACAGGAGACAGACAAGATCAAGTACTTACTTCGGCTGTCGGCCAGGTCGTCGGTCCTCTGACCCAACTCCCGAGCCTGGGAGTTGAAGCCGGCAGCACGGGAGTTATGATATTCCTGGGAGTTCAGACAAGAAGCAAAAATAAGGTAGCCGTCAAGAAAGATCCGACCCGGCTGCGCAGCAGTCGGCCTGAATCTCGGGGACTACACCCAGTGGGTGCGTTGACGCGCCCCCCATGGAAGAAATCAAGAGATCAAAGCGGCCAAGAATGGAAGACTCACCCGGATGGCGGCCCGCGTCGACAGGAACTCTTGAGTGTACTGCTGCAGTAGGGCGGCCTAAGCTTGAAGCCGGCTCCGGACCTCTTGAGCCGCCACATTCAGCTCGCCAGTCCCCTCGCTGGGAGTCCACTCGGACGTGGCTGTGCTGTCCGTCTCCAGAGCCTCCACCGACTGATTGGCGCCCATGACTCGGTGCGACTCCGGCGGAGCGACGCCTCCCCCTGTGTGCCGGCGCGTCACCGGCTGCACCTCGAGGCCGGCTCTGTCCTCCGGCTCACCCCCGGCCGGCTCCTCTGGCGCCGCTGACGACTGGCCGCCTTGGTTCGCTCCGGTTGGCGCTGCTGGCGGCGCTCTCCTCGCGAAGGCCACAGGGTCCTCCCCCCTCTCCATCAGCGGCGGGTCTTGGACGATTTCCTCCGCCAAGGGCAATGGGGTGTCAGGGGCCATGACTCGGAGGGGAATGGCGAGCAGCGGAGGCTGGTTACGCGAGCCCTCCGCCTCCGTCTCCGCGGTCGCCGCCTCCGCCGGCCTTGGCTGCCGCGTCGGCCTGCTCCTTTGCCGCCTGGGCGGCCGCTCTTTCCGCCGCCTCGCGCTCCTCCCGCGCCTCACGGGCGTTCCGCTCCGTGGCCTCCCTGAGGTCGGCGCGGGGGTCCACGCGGCGGGAGCTCGAAGATCCTCCAGCCGGCCCCACTACGGAGCCGCCCGGACCCCGCTCAAGGGAAAGCGGCGCCCTGTCCAGCAAGCGGGATAGGGTTAAGAAGAATTTTCGAACAAGAGAGAACGATGAAAAGCATGCAACAGGGCAATTGACGACTTACGCCGAGACCGCCTGAGGCTGCTTCACCGCCTTGCGGAAGCGGGCCGCTTTCACAGCCGCCTCATCTCGCTTGGTCGCCGCGGTGGAGGCTTTGGACTTCTTCGGCCGACTGCCGAAGAGGCCTGAAGCGGCCCGGTGCTTCTGTGCGCCGCCGTCGGCAGCCGGCGCGATGGACGAGCCCGCGCCCTGATGGTCGGCCGCCGGCTGGCGACGCGGGGCGACTTCGGCTTCAGCATCATCCGGCCAGTCCTCGAAGCTGGCGGTAAGCCTTGAGCCCCCGGGCTCGGCGTCGTCCCCCACGACGGCGTCTTCCATGGCGGCCGCCCCCAAATCCGGGTCGTCGACGTCGTCCGCCGTGCGGTCGGGGGCATACTGGCGTTCTATCCCCGCTGCTCTGGCCGTCGGCGGGAGAAGGGGGTTCTGCTAAGAAGAACCGACTGATCAGAAGCCGGCCATCATAAAGCCGGCTACCAACGAAAAGAAGAAAGAGAGGAAGGCTTACCACGGGCGGAGGGTTGGCGCGAGAATACGGTGCCTTGCCGTATCGCCAGTCTTCGGCGAGCTTGCAATTGGAGATGTAATTTACCATATACGATACCTCCGCATGAGGCATCTCCCTGGTGCTCAGCCAGCTTGGGTCGAAGCGGCCGCTCATCTGGTACATCATGTGGGACCGACTTTGGAGAGGAGATATCCGGCGCTCCACGAAGGCGGCCACCAAGTCGGCCCCGCTCAGGCCTTCCGACTGGATCATCACCCGAAGCCGGGAGACGGCAGCGTTCCTGGCCTGAGACAGTGACCGGGACCGGAAACTCCATGAGGGCTGCCTCCTAGCCGGCGGGCCGGCTATGTAAGCCGGCAGGTTGACGTGGTCTCCTTGCTTGGCGACGTTCTTCACGTAGAAGTATGACTTCTACCAGATCTTCACCGACTGGATCAGGGGAATGGGCGGGAACAGGTTGTTCTCGCCCGCCCTCCTCATGGCGATGAAGGCCCCGCAGGGGGCGGGCACGCCTGCGACGACAGTGCCGAGTTTGCTCTGGAAGAACTCCCCCCAGAGCTCCAGCGTGGGGAGCAGCCCCAAGAAACCTTCACAGAGGGAGACGAAGGCCGACAGTAGCATCACCACATTGGGCGTGAGGTTATGCGGCTGAAGGTTGTATAACTCGAGGAAGGAGCGCAGAAATCCGCTCGCCGGAAGGCCGAAGCCTCGCAGGAAGTGCGAGCGGAAGACGACCCGCTCGCCCTCCTCCGGTGCCGGCGAAATCTCCGTCTCCGGCGCCAGGCGGACCCGCACGAGGTTGGCGTCGGGCAGGCGCCGAGTCTGCCGAAGGAACTCAACATGGTCCTCATGGATGTTGGAGCCGTCCCACGAGCTCGACAGCGCCATGGGAGCAAGACGATGTAGCGGCACGACGGCGCTGAGACGGGAGGCTGCGGCGGCAACGAAAGGAAGAGAGGAGGACGAGGGGGGCGGAGCGAGAGAGAGCATGCGAACCTCTATCTCTCCCCCTCCTCCCCCTACTTATAGGCTCGCGTGGCGGAGCCGAGGAGGCGCGGCGTGGGGAAGCGTGGGGATCGATCGTGCCCACTCCCCCACATCCCGCGCTTATTGCGCCCTAATTGCGAAATAAAACCGCCACGGGAAGGCGAGCGGTCCACCTGGGCCTCACAAGATCAGCGCTCGGGCCGAGGCCTAGGAGTGGCGGGCCCGGGCCTGCGGCGGCGTCCCGTCGCGCGCGTGTGCTGGCAGGATCTCGCTGCCACGTGGCCGCGGGAGGGCCCGCGGTCAGCACGCGGGTCGACCCCTTTCCCGCCTGCAAGACGCGGGGCTCCCTGAAATCGGCGTACACCAGCGAAGCCGGCTCTTCAGGATAGGAAGCTGACCAAGCTTCTCGTCCCTTTGTCCGCCTCGAGGATCGATCAGCTTCGGGGACTATTGTCGGAGTAAATAGCCATGGGTAGCCTAGCCGGCTTCCCCTGGCCCTTCTGAAAAAATTACGAGCCCGTCCGGCTCTCAAGAATCCAAGACATGGAGCCGCCTTCCCCTTGCTGGCTGCCACCCAGGCCGGCTTTCGGAAGGCGGCCCGACTTTAGCCCTCATGAAGAAAGCCATGGGAGGGCCGACTTCGAGAAGCCGGCCGTGAGAAGGCCGACTCCAAGAAGCCGGCTCCCACAAAGCGATCGAGACCGTACCCTCAAAGTTTGCATCCACCTAGCGGCGATGGGACGGGGCATGGCTACAGTAAAGCTTGCCACCCCCGAATCACGGAGCACGCCTGGCACAGTGCGCCGTACGGAGTGGCCATGACCCGTCCGGCGCGACACTATTGCCATGTTGACCCTGATGTCATCCACGACGGGCTACCAGTACGGCCCGCGGGCGGTGGGCCCCTACGGGCAGAGAGACGCCCGAAGGCGGCCAGGCCTCCCCCAGTCGGCCTGAGACGGGGCCGGCTCCCTGCAGCTGGCTCGCTTCCCCCCTCGAAGGAGACGCCCCATTAAGGAGACAAGACGCGGTAAGGCTACAGTGATCGCCCGCCGGACGGCGGCACTGTAGCCGGGCTTACCTCAACGAAGCCCTCGTCATCAGGTTGAGGAAACAGTAACCAACCACCGACGAGACCCTTGGCAGTGGGTCCTGCCTGTTGCCAAGGAGTTGGCAGCCGGCGGGACCCACCAGCCGGCGGGCCCCAGCAGTCGGCGCAGAAGCCGGCGAGCGCAGTCACAGACGGCTAGGCCCCGCGCCCAGTCGGATTACCATTGTACCCCTGGGGGGTAGGCCTATATAAACCCCCCGAGGCACCCATGCAAAGGGGGGGACCCCCTGCTAGTCCTAGAAACCACACAAGGAGAAGAAGCAGGCTAGCCGTGCCCTTCTTCCTCCTCCCACCGAACAGCTCAAGGAGCATTGTGTAGCTACTTGTCCATCTAGTGATCATGCAGAGACCCCGCAGAGCAGCAGTAGGGGTGTTATCTCCACGAAGAGCCCCGAAGCTGGGTAAGATCCGCCGACGTGCATGTCTTCGCCTTATCCCGTTTCCAGGCACCGGCGATGTCTTACTGGCTCCCACAATGATAAGCCATCCGTTGGCATATGTCGCACCTACCAGCCGACATAGGGCACGGAGGAGATGCGGATCCGGGCACTGGATGGCGTCCCAAGTGAGATCCAAGGCGAGGTAGGGGTTGGCGGCCATGGCACGGCTTGGGTCTTGGCGGAGGAAGGAGGTCCGTCGAGGGCACGCGGGTGAAGGGCGGCGGATCTGGCCAGGAACGAGCTCCGACGGCGGCTTGAATCCCGCTGGGGCAGAAGAAACATGGAGTTGAGAGAGGGAGAGCAAAGCAAAGAGAAAGGAGAGGGAAGACAGGAAAAGGAGGGCGGCAACCCTGCTGGGTTCGCCGGCAAGGGTCGCGGTATGGCCGCGGTCAGGGAGGATGTAACACCCTTGATGCGACTATAGCTCCCACGTGTCGAGGCACGACTTAGAGACATAATCGCATTGAAGTCATATGTCGCAAGTTAGGCAATCTTCACAAACATCCCATGTAATATAATAAAAGGGGAGATAACATAGTTGGCTTACACTCGCCACGTCAATCAAGTACATAAATAACATTACATCATCCAAAACACTCATGGCCCGACTACGGCGCCAAAATAAAAGAGAACCCAACATGCAACACGGTCCCAATCACCCCCAACTGGGCACCACTACTGATCATCGGGAAAGGAAACATAGTATCATTGAGAGTCTTCGTCGAACTCCCACTTGAGCTCATACGCATCACCTGGAGCGGAATCATCAGGCCCTGCACCTGGTGTAATAGTAATCTGTGAGCCACAGGGACTCAGCAATATCGCACCCTCGCGATCAAGACTATTTGAGCTTATGGGAATGGCCAGGTAAAATATAAGTGGAGCTGCAGCAAGCGACTAGCATATATGGTGGCTAACTTATTCGCAAAAGAGAGCGAGAAGAGGAGGCAAAGCGCGAGCGAGAAACTAGAGAGCAACCTGCGCAAACATTACTCCAACACCGTGTCCACTTCCCGGACTCCGCCGAGAAGAGGCCATCACGGTAACACACTCAGTTGATTCATTTTGATTAATTAAGGTTCAAGTTATCTACAACCGGACATTAACAAATTCCCATCTGCCCATAACCGCGGGCACGACTTTCGAAAGTTCAATTCCTGCAGGGGAGTCCCAACTTAGCCCATGACAAGCTCTCACGGTCAACGAAGGAATAGACCTCCTCCCAAGACGTTCCGATCAGACTCGGTATCTCGGTAACTCAAGACACTTTGACAGGTTAAAACAAGACCAGCAACACCGCCCGAATGTGCCGACAAATCCCGATAGGAGCTGCACATATCTCTTTCTCAGGGCA
>NC_041384.1:205520769-205726922 GCF_002162155.2 Triticum dicoccoides | reverse complement strand
AGATGACCCTTGAGTCTGCAGAACCCAAGGGAAAGAAAAGGCTAGGTGGCGAATGGTAAGACCAATGTTGGGCATTGCTGGAAAAGCTTTAATCAAGGCGAAATATCAAGGGGTTCCCATTATAACCCAACCGCGTAAGGAACGCAACAATCCAGGAACATAACACCGATATGACGGAAACTAGGGCGACAAGAGTGGAACAAAACACTAGGCGAGAGGCCGAGCCTTCCACCCTTTACCAAGTATATAGATGCATTAAGATAACATGGCAATATAATGATATCCCAACAAGTAAATAAAAGATGTTCCAACAAGGAACGGCCTCCAATCTTCACCTGCAACTAGCAACGCTATAAGAGGGGGCTGAGCAAAGCGGTAACATAGCCAATCAACGGTTTGCTAGGACAAGGTGGGTTAGAGGTTTGACATGGCAATTTGGGAGGCTTGCAAGCAAGTGGTAGGCATTGTAGCAATGGCATAGCAAAAGAGCGAGCAAACTAGCATATCAAAGATAGTAGTGATTTCGAGGGTATGATCATCTTGCCTGCAAAGTCGTCAGAGTTGACTGGATCCTCAAAAGCAAACTCAACGGGCTCCTCGTTAGCGAACTCGTCTCTCGGCTCTACCCAAACAAGACAAACAAACAACAAGGATACAATCAACCACGTGCAAACTCAAACAACAAGATGCAGTGATGGTATGCTATGCGGAATGCGATGCGGGATGCAAAATGCAAGATATGACAGAAAATGCATGAACCTGGCCTCAACTTGGAAATCCAAGTGTGCCACTGGAAAGATGGGATGAAATCGCTTGAAAACGATATAAAGAACGCCGGAATCGGAGTTACGCTTTGGAAATGGCAAGCGATTCAAAAATGACACCGGTCTGCGATTTACAGCAAGTAGGCATCTAAATGCAATGAGATTAACATGCTACGGCACCCAAACAAGACAAAAAAATACATGGCAGGGATGCACACAAGATTCTTAACAAAAGTCTAGCACTGAGCTACGGCCAAATCATCCATTATGAGGTTCAAACAAGCATGGCAAAAACGCAAATGCAAAACAGATTTCAGACTTAGTGAAATTAACACTTGTCTGAAATTTCAGATCATATAGCCCTCTTCGGAGCAACAAAACAACATGCTACAGGACCTGAACATGACAAAGAAAGACATTGCATGGAGCTACTCAACAAGCTTAACAAAATTCCCTTAGTGACCTTTAGCCAAAAGGGATCACAAAATATACTAACAAGCACACGAACATAGCAAAAACATAATCAGTTTTCAGACTTAGTGAAAACTGGGACTTGCTGAAACATAACTCACGAAGGCATGTTTACGAGCTCGATGCACTCACCACGGTGCAAGTCATAGCAAGACAAGCATACATCCCTTAAGAAGGCACAAAATACAAGCTAGACATGGCAAGAACAATAGCATAGCATGCACGGATCAACTACAATAACATCGGCAAAATCGCAAACAAGTTGACGATCTGCCCAGATTCACAACAAAGCAAAAGTAGAGCTCGATTGAATCAAGCTAGGGTGCTCCATAATTGCAAACAAAGACATGGATGGATAGAGAACTACAAGATTAACAAAACTCCCTTACTGATCATCCTCAAAAGAGGCACGGATCACTAGGAAACAACAAGAACATATGGCATCGTGAGATAAACAATCCCAGACTTAGTGAAAACTACTAAGTCCCTGAAAACATATTTACCGGGTGCCTCACTTTGCAAGCTTGCACTAGTCACCACACACATCACAAAAATGCATGGGTTGCACCTCTGGAAAGATAACAAAATCCTTAACAAAACGTATGTAGGACTCACACGTGTATCATGCACACAATAATCATGGCAAAAATGACAAAAGTCTAAGATGAACTAGCAGATTTGACAATTAACTCACGAAACCTCCTTCTAACAGCATTTCGGGCATCAAGATGAACTCAAATAAAAATGATGCAATGGAATGAAATGATGTACTCTCTGAGACGAACATTTTGATATGCTATATGCCCAAATCGGAGCTACGGATGCAGAGATATCACATGTCAAAGTTTGCATAAAAATTAGGGTTTCGGAAAGAGAAAGTCAACCGATCCAAAATATCTCAGATCTGCACGGAAAACGAGGCACGACTGGATCCGAGCTCGCCGGAGCTGTAGACGGCCGGAGTTGGAGGGGGCGGCCGGATCCGGGCTCCGGTCGCCGGAGAGGAGCGGGCGGCGGGGCGGCGACCCGTGGTGGCGGCGGCAGCGGCGGCCCGCGGTGGCGGCGGTGGCGGCCCGGCGAGGCGGCAGCGGTGGAGGACGGCGGGAGGCGGCGGAGGACGGCGGCGTGGGGCGCGGCGGAGGACGGTGGCGTGGGGCGCGGCCCGCGGTGGCGGCGTCGGGGGCCGGCCTTGGGCCTTCGGGCCCGTGGCGGTGGGAGGTGGCCGGTTGCCACGTGGTGGCGGCGGATAGGGCGAGGGGGGCGGCGGTGGACGTGTCCAGCGCCGAGCGGACGTGTCCGGCGCCGGGCGGACGTGTCCGGCGCGCGGAGGTGAAATTAGGGTTTCGGGGAGAGGGAGAGATCCGAAATTCGGTTGAGGGTCTATTTATAGGCATACGTGGAGCTAGGAGAGTCCAAATGAGGTGCGGTTTTCGGCCACGCGATCGTGATCGAACGCTCTAGGTGATGGAGCAGAGTTTGGTGGGTTTTGGGACAAATTGGAGGGGTGTTGGGCTGCAACACACACGAGGCCTTTTCGGTCCCTCGGTTAACCGTTGGAGTATCAAACGAAGTCCAAATGGTACGAAACTTGACAGGCGGTCTACCGGTAGTAAACCAAGGCCGCTTGGCAAGTCTCGGTCCAATCCGGAAATGTTTAATCCCCACACATGAAAGAAAGCTAGAAATGGCCACCGGAGGAGAACGAAGCGCCGGAATGCAAAACGGACAACGGGGAAAATGCTCGAATGCATGAGACGAACACGTATGCAAATGCAATGCACATGATGACATGATATGCAATGCATGACACGCAAGCAATGACAAGGCAACAACAACGAATAACTGGACGACACCTGGCACATCGGTCTCGGGGCATTTCAGAGGAAGGAGCCGCTGCTGCTCGCCGGTGGCTCGGTGCTGCTGCTGGGTCGACGAGGAGGAGCTCGGGGAAGGAGTACGGCGCGACAGGGGGGGTCCGGCAGGAGCGGGAAGCGGCGGGTCTGGTCGTGGCCTTCGTGAGCGGCCGGCGCGGGCGTTCCTGTAGAGGAAGAGACAGGGGGAAGAGATGAGCAGTGAGAGAGAGGATCAAAAGAGGAATGTAGGAGCAGGGGCGAGGCTCATCTGTTGGGTCTGCCGGTGGCGTGGCTGGACAGACGGAGGCTGCAGGCGCTGCGAGATGCAGTTGGATCTAGGCGAGGAGGTGGATTGGATCTGGATCCCGAGGAAGATACGGTAGGTGGCGGCGGCTCGACGGGACAAAGTCCCTAGATTCTAGGGTTGCTGCCTAGGGGATTGGTCTATATGTAGTAAGTGGATTTTTGGATAGGGGCATTTGGTCCCTCCGATCTTAATCAGACGGACGGGAAAAATAGGTTAGGTAGCCCAAAGAGAAAAACGAAGACGTTTTGTAGATGTTTGGGGATGATCCGGACACGACGGTGACGACTGCTTGGGTCAGGTCCGGGACAATTTTCGGACGCGCACGAGGAGGGCCGCGGGCTGATGAAAGAGGTTAGGTTGGACCCGGCGGTAGGTAGTGCAGAAGGCAAAGGGTTGAGAAGAGAGAAGAGGAGAGGCCCGGCGACTGTTTCCGGAGACCGAAAACGTCCGACGTTAGACCGGCTATAATGCCGCTATAGTTTAACGGTTGGGCTATCAAACGAACTCCGAATGCGATGAAACTTGACAGGCGGTCTATCTACACTAAAATAAGAACACACGCCAACTTTCATCCCATTCCGAGAACATTTTCCGGACACTTATGAAATACTATTTCGGACATGCCGCAGGTGCGTGCAAGTATGTCTGGGCTCAGAACGGACAACAGACAAAACTGGGGAAACCCGGACGAATGCAAGTTTTGAAAACATGATGATGCAATGCATATGATTCAATGACAAGATGCAACACGCAAGCGAATGACATGGCAACGACGGCGAATAACTGGAGGACACCTGGCACATCGGTCTCGGGGTGTCACAGGAAATGATACTGAATTTCTGAATAGCATAAAAGGATACTTGAATTAGAACTTTTCGATGAAAGACCTCGGTGAAGCTGCTTATATATTTGGCATGAAGATCTATAGAGATAGATCAAGACGCTTAATTGGACTTTCACAAAGCACATACCTTGATAAAGTTTTGAAGAAGTTCAAAATGGATTAGTCAAAGAAAGGTTCTTGCATGTGTTACAAGGTGTGAAGTTGTGTCAGACTCAATGCCCGACCACTGTAGAAGATAGAGAGAAACTAAAAGTCATTCCTTATGCCTCAACCATAGGTTCTATCATGTATGCAATGTTGTGTACTAGACCTGATGTGTGCCTTGCTATTAGTTTAGCAGGGAGGTACCAAAGTAATCCTGGAGTGGATCACTGGACATCGGTCAAGAACATGCTGAAATACCTGAAAAGGTGATGCGGAGCATCCTATGGACATCACCATGGCAAGAGTCCATTTGGAAAGTGACACGTGCCACATATACTTCATACATACAAAGGTGAATCATCTCCTTTACATGTGTCCACTTGTATCTTTCGAGGATGGTATACTACTTGACCCCTCTCTCGTGTGCATACATAGGTGTGAGCGGAGCTACACATTCATCGAGGAAGAGTCCAAGAAGAAGAGAACATCTATACCATCAAAGAGGGAAGCCTGGAAGCGGAGAAGGAAGCGCCAAGAAGACGACAGCAGCTCCCAGGCGACCCCATGCGCACGGGCCCCTCCGACCCCGTGCCCACGGGCCTCCCAGGCCGGCGGTCCTGAAGACCCCATGCGCACGGGCGTGTACCGTGCCCACGGGACCCCCGTGTCTACAGGCCCCGCGGACCCCGTGCGCACGGGCTCATGCGTCAGGTCTCTGGATACCCCATGCGCACGGGCTCCACTTACCCCGTGCACACGGGCCCCCCCTGAGTGTTGTTGCGGGCTTTGCCCATGAAATCCCCATTTCGCCCCTGCTTACCCCTTCATCCCTTGGAACTATATACACTCCTCTTCCTCCTCCATTTAGACTTAGCTAAGAATAGATCTAAACATTAGAGCTTAGCTCATGTATCTCCCCTTGTGGGATTCCTCTTGACAGAGAAGACTCCATTGGAGTACAAGTCCTCCTTTGGAGAAGATCCCTAGGGATTCAAGACCCCCTTGAGGGAAGGATCTGCCTAGATCACCAAGACCTCATCTCCTTTGGATTTGAGATGAACTCTACCTTGTATCTTTCCTTTTGATTGTTCATGTACCTTGTGGATCTTATGTGTTTGTGAGTCTAGTGTATGTGTGATTGGACTTGTTCTTGAGTTTTCCTCTTGTTTTCTCTCTTGTGTTCATCTTGTTCTTGGGGATTTCCCCTCCAATTCGTGAAAGATCTTCACTTAGGGTTCCACCCTACAACAAAAGGACTAAGGATATGTTTCTCATTTATGGAGGTGAAAAAGAGCTCATCATAAACGGTTACATTGATGCAAGCTTTGACACTGATCCGGATGACTCTAAGTCACAAACCGGATACACATTTATATTGAATGGTGGAGCTGTCAGTTGGTGTAGTTCTAAGCAGAGTGTCATGGCGGGATCTACGTGTTAAGCAGAGTACATAGCTGCTTCAGAAGCAGCAAATGAAGGAGTCTGGATGAAGGAATTCATATCTGATCTAGGTGTAATACCTAGTGCGTCGGGTCCAATGAAAATCTTTTGTGATAATACTGGTGCAATTGCCTTAGCAAAGGAATCCAGATTTCACAAGAAAACCAAGCACATCAAGAGAAGCTTCAATTCCATCCGCGATCAAGTCAAGGAGGGAGACATAGAGATTTGCAGGATACATACGGATCTGAATGTTGCAGACCCATTGACTAAGCCTCTCTCACGAGCAAAACATGAACAACACCAAGACTCCATGGGTGTTAGAATCATTACTATGTAATCTAGATTATTGACTCTAGTGCAAGTGGGAGACTGAAGGAAATATGCCCTAGAGGCAATAATAAAGTTGTTATTTATATTTCCTTATATCATGATAAATTTTTATTATTCATGCTAGAATTGTATTAACCGGAAACTTAGTACATGTGTGGATACATAGACAAACAGAGTGTCCCTAGTATGCCTCTACTTGACTAGCTCGTTAATCAAAGATGGTTAAGTTTCCTAGCCATAGACATGTGTTGTCATTTGAAGAACAGGGTCACATCATTAGAGAATGATGTGATGGACAAGACCCATCTGTTAGCTTAGCATAATGATCATTTAGTTTTTCTGCTATTGCTTTCTTCATGACTTATACATGTTCCTCAGACTATGAGATTATGCAACTCCCGAATACCGGAGGAACACCTTGTGTGCTATCAAACGTCACAACGTAACTGGGTGATTATAAAGATGCTCTATAGGTGTCTCCGATGGTGTTTGTTGAGTTGGCATAGACCGAGATTAGGATTTGTCACTCCGTGTATCGGAGAGGTATCTATGGGCCCTCTCGGTAATGCACATCACTATGAGCCTTGCAAGCAATGTGACTAATGAGTTAGTCATGGGATGATGCATTACAGAACGAGTAAAGAGACTTGCCGGTGACGAGATTGAGCTAGGTATGATGATACCGACGATTGAATCTCGGGCAAGTAACATACCAGTGACAAAGGGAACAACGTATGTTGTCATGCGGTTTGACCGATAAAGATCTTCAAAGAATATGTAGGAACCAATATGAGAATCCAGGTTCCGCTATTGGTTATTGACCGGACATGTATCTCGGTCATGTATACATAGTTCTCGAACCCGTAGGGTCTGCACGCTTAACGTTCAATGATGATTTGTATTATCAGTTATGTGATTTGCTGAACCAAAGTATGTTCGGAGCCTACATGAGATCACAGACATGCCGAGGAGTCTCGAAATGGCTGAGAGGTAAAGATTCATATATTGGAAGGTTACATTCGGACACCGGAATGGTTCGGGTCGTATGGGATGAGTTTCAGAGTACCGGGGGTTACCGGAACCCTCCCCCTTGGGAAGTTAATGGGCCATACATGGGCCTTACTGGAGGAGAGAGGGCTGGCTAGGGAGGTGGTGCATGCCTCCCCTTGCGCAGTACGAATTGGACAAGGGGTGGGGGCGGCGGCTGATGACCCACAAGTATAGGGGATCTATCATAGTCCTTTCGATAAGTAAGAGTGTCGAACCCAACGAGGAGCAGAAGGAAATGATAAGCGGTTTCCAGCATGGTATTCTCTGCAAGTACTGAAATAAGTGGTAACAGATAGTTTTGTGATGGGATAATTTGTAACGAGCAACAAGTAACAAAAGTAAATAAAGTGCAGCAAGGTGGCCCAATCCTTTTGTAGCAAAGGACAAGCCTGGACAAACTCTTATATGATGTAAAGCGCTCCCGAGGACACATGGGAATATCGTCAAGCTAGTTTTCATCACGTTCATATGATTCGCGTTCGGTACTTTGATAATTTGGTATGTGGGTGGACCGGTGCTTGGGTGCTGCCCTTACTTGGACAAGCATCCCACTTATGATTAACCTCTATTGCAAGCATCCGCAACTACAACAAAAGTATTAAGGTAAACCTAACCATAGCATGAAACATATGGATCCAAATCAGCCCCTTACGAAGCAACGCATAAACTAGGGTTTAAGCTTCTGTCACTCTAGCAACCCATCGTCTACTTATTACTCCCCAATGCCTTCCTCTAGGCCCAAACAATGGTGAAGTGTCATGTAGTCGACGTTCGCATAACACCACTAGAGGAGAGACAACATACACCTCATCAAAATATCAAACGAATACCAAATTCACATGACTACTAATAGCAAGACTTCTCCCATGTCCTCAGGAACAAAAGTAACTACTCACAAAGCATAAACATGTTCATAATCAGAGGGGTATTAATATGCATATAGGATCTGAACATATGATCTTCCACCAATTAAACCAACTAGCATCAACTACAAGGAGTAATTAACACTACTAGCAACCTACTAGCACCAATCCCGGACTTGGAGACAAGAATTGGATACAAGAGATGAACTAGGGTTTTGAGATGAGATGGTGCTGATGAAGATGTTGATGGAGATTGCCCTCTCCCGATGAGAGGAGCATTGGTGATGACGATGGCGATGATTTCCCCCTCCGGGAGGGAAGTTTCCCCGGCAGAACAGCTCCGCCAGAGCCCTAGATTGGTTCCGCCAAGGTTCTGCCTCGTGGCGACGGAGTTTCGTCCGAGAAGATGGCTTATGATTTTTTTCCCATCGAAAGACTCCATATAGCAGAAGATGGACACCGGAGGGCCACCAGGGGGCCCACGAGGTAGGGGGCGCCTTGGGGGGTAGGGTGCGCCCCACCCTCGTGGGCAGGATGTGGCCCCCATGGCGAGTTTCTTCCACTGAGTATTTTTTTATATATTTGGAAAACACCTTCCGTGAAGTTTCAGGACTTTTTGAGCTGTGCAGAATAGGTCTCTAATATTTGCTCCTTTTCCAGGCCAGAATCCCAGCTGTCGGCATTCTCCCTCTTTATGTAAACCTTGTAAAATAAGAGAGAATAGGCATAAGTATTGTGACATAATGTGTAATAACAGCCCATAATGCAATAAATATCGATATAAAAGCATGATGCAAAATGGGCGTATCAACTCCCCCAAGCTTAGACCTCGTTTGTCCTCAAGCGAAAAGCCGAAATCAAAAAATATGTCGACATGTTTAGAGATAGAGGTGTCGATAAAAATAAAATACGGACATGAGGGCATCATGATCATTCTTAGAACAATAACTTATATAATTCTTGTCATATAATTTCTTATGCTAGAGTAATAATTCAATCACAATATCAAGTATGAATCATAAACTTCATTTAAAACTAACAAACTACAATCTCAGTCATTGAAGCAATTGCAATTTATCATAACATAGGAAAGAGTCAATGGTTAAGAGCTTTTCAGCAAGTCCACATACTCAACTATCATATAGTCTTTCACAATTGCTGACACTCACGCAACACTTATGGGTATGGAGTTTTAATCTGACATAGAGAAAGGTAGGGGCTTATAGTTTTGCCTCCCAACGTTTTACCTCAAGGGTAATGTTAATAGTAATAGTTCATGAAAACTCACATCCAATTAGCCATATATACCAGGATCTTTCCAACATATTGTGCTTGCCAAAGGATAAAATGTAAAAAGGAAAGGTGAAAATCACCACGACTCTTATGCAATGTAGGAGATAAAAGTAAAAGATAGGCCCTTCGCAGAGGGAAGCAGAGGTTGTCATGCGCTTTTATGGTTGGATGCACAAAATCTTAATGCGAAAGAACATCACTTTATATCGCCATTTGCGATATGGATCTTTATTATGCAGGCTGTCCCTTTTATTTCTTCCATAGCACACGATCGTATAAAGCTTATTTTCTCCCACACTAATAAGTCATACATATTTAGAGAGCACTTTTTATTGCTTGCACTGATGACAACTTACTTAGAGGATCTTACTCAATCCATAGGTAGGTATAGTGGACTCTCATGGCAAAACTGGTTTAAGGGTATTTAGAAGCACAAGTAGTATCTCTACTTGGTGCAATGAATTTGGCTAGCATGAGGGGGAAAGGCAAGCTCATCATGTTGGAAGATCCAAGAAAATATAATTCATCTCAGATGTAATAAAACATAACCCAATATGTTGTCTTCCTTGTCCAATGTCAACTCTTTAGCATGTCATATTTTAATGAGTGCTCACAATCATAAAAGATGTCCAAGATAGTATATTTATATGTTAAAACCTCGCTCTCTTTATTACTTACTACTAATTGCAACGAGGTGCCCACGAGGTAGGGGGGCGCGCCTAGTAGGGTAGGGCGCGCCCTCCACCCTCATGGAGGCCTCGTGTCCTTCCCGGACTGCTACTTATTTTTCTATTTTTCTAAATATTCCAAAACGGAGAAATATTGCCTTAAAAACTGTTTTGGAGTCGGTTTACTTACCGTGCCACATACCTATTCCTTTTCAGATTCTGAAATGTTCCGGAAAGTGTCCCTTATATATTCCTTCGGGGTTACGGTTTCAATAACATTGGTTTCAACATTTATGGGATTACCTGAGATATAGTGTTTGATTCTTTGACCGTTTACCACCTACGGATTTGTGCCTTCGAAGTTGTTGATTTTTATGGCACCGGAACGGTAGACCTCCTCGATAACGTAAGGACCTTCCCATTTAGAGAGAAGTTTTCCTGCAAAAAATCTTAAACGAGAGTTGTATAGCAATACATAATCACCTACACTAAACTCACGCTTTTGTATCCTTTTGTCATGCCATCTTTTAATCTTTTCTTTAAACAACTTGGCATTTTCGTAGGCTTGGGTTCTCCATTCATCAAGTGAGCTAATATCAAATAACCTCTTCTCACCGGCAAGTTTAAAATCATAATTAAGTTCTTTAATAGCCCAATAAGCCTTGTGTTCTAGTTCGAGAGGTAAGTGACATGCCTTTCCATAGACCATTTTATATGGAGACATACCCATATGATTTTTATATGCAGTTCTATAAGCCCATAATGCATCATCTAGTTTCTTGGACCAATTCTTTCTAGACCTATTAACAGTCTTTTGCAAAATTAATTTGAGTTCTCTATTACTCAATTCTACTTGACCACTAGACTGAGGGTGATAAGGAGATGCAATTCTATGATTAACATCATATTTAGCAAGCATTTTACGGAAAGCACCATGAATGAAATGTGAACCACCATCAGTCATTAAATATCTAGGGACTCTAAATCTTGGAAAAATAACTTCTTTAAGCATTTTAATAGAAGTGTTATGATCAGCACTACTAGTTGGAATAGCTTCTACCCACTTAGTAATGTAATCAACAACAACTAGAATATGTGTATAACCATTAGAAGAAGGGAAAGGTCCCATATAGTCAAAGCCCCAAACATCAAATGGTTCAATAACAAGTGAATAATTCATAGGCATTTCTTGACGTCTACTAATATTACCAATTCTTTGACATTCATCACAAGATAAGACAAACTTACGGGCATCCTTGAAGAGAGTAGGCCAATAAAAACCAGATTGCAGTATCTTATGTGCAGTTCTATCTCCAGCATGGTGTCCTCCATAAGCTTCGGAGTGACACTTGCGTAGGATCTGTTCCTGTTCATGCTCAGGTACACAACGTCTAATAACACCATCTACTCCTTCTTTATAAAGATGTGGGTCATCCCAAAAGTAATGCTTCAAATCATAGAAGAACTTTTTCTTTTGCTAGTATGTGAAACTAGGTGGTATAAACTTAGCAACAATGTAATTAGCATAATCAGCATACCATGGAGCAGTATGAGAAGAATTTATGACATTTAATTGCTCATAAGGAAAGCTATCATCGATAGGTAGTGGGTCATCAAGTACATTTTCTAACCTAGACAAGTTGTCTGCAACGGGGTTCTCAGCTCCCTTTCTATCAACAATATGCAAATCAAATTCTTGTAGCAAGAGAACCCATCTAATAAGTCTAGGTTTAGCATCTTTCTTTTCCATAAGATATTTAATAGCAGCATGATCAGTGTGAATAGTTACTTTAGAATCAAAAATATAAGGTCTAAACTTATCACAAGCAAATACAACTGCTAAGAATTCTTTTTCAGTAGTAGCATAATTTCTTTGAGCATTGTCTAGAGTTTTACTAGGATATTGAATAACATTTAGTTTCTTATCAACTCTTTGTCCTAGAACAGCACCTACAACATAATCACTAGCATCACACATAAATGCAAAGGGTAAATTCCAATCAGGCGGCTAAACAATAGGTGCAGAGATCAATGCTTTCTTAAGTATTTCAAATGCTTCTACACAATCATCATCAAAAACAAATGGTATATCTTTTTGCAATAAATTAGTCAGAGGCCGAGTAACTTTTGATAAGTCCTTAATGAACCTCATATAAAACCGGCATGACCAAGGAAACTTCTTATACCTTTGATGTCCTTGGGACATGGCATCTTTTCAATAGCATCAACCTTGGCTTTATCAACTTCAATACCTCTTTCAGAAACTTTATGCCCCAAGAAAATACCTTCATTAACCATAAAGTGGCACTTTTCCCAATTCAAGAAAAGATTAGTTTCTTCACATCTCTGTAGATGTTGAAGGAGATTGCCCTCTCCCGATGAGAGGAGCGTTGGTGATGACGATGGCGATGATTTCCCCCTCCCGGAGGGAAGTTTCCCCAGCAGAACAGCTCCACCAGAGCCCTAGATTGGTTCTGCCAAGGTTCCGCCTCGTGGCGGCGGAGTTTAATCCAAGAAGATGGCTTCTTTTTTTTTCTCATCGAAAGACCTCATATAGCAGAAGATGGTCATCGGAGGGCCACCAGGGGCCCACGAGGTAGGGGCGTGCCCAGTGGGGTAGGGCGCGCCCCCACCCTCGTGAGCAGGGTGTGGCCCCCTGGTGAACTTCTTGCTCTCAGTATTTTTTATATATTTGGAAAACGTCTTCTGTGAAGTTTCAGGACTTTTGGAGCTGTGCAGAATAGGTCTCTAATATTTGCTCCTTTTCCAGCCTAGAATCCCAGCTGCCGGCATTCTCCCTCTTTATGGAAACCTTGTAAAATAAGATAGAATATGCATAAGTATTGTGACATAATGTGTAATAACAGCCCATAATGCAATAAATATCGATATAAAAGCATGACGCAAAATGGACGTATCAGCGCCCCCCTTTCCCTCTCCTACTTCTCCTCTCTTTCCCTCTTTGCTATTCCGAAAAAGGAAAAAAGAGAGGGGAATCCTACTTGGACTAGGGAGTCCTAGTAGGACTCCCCACACCTAGCGCTCCCCCCTTGGGCCGGTCACCTCTCCTCCCCCATTTATATACGTGGGAGGGGGCACCCCAAAGGCACACCAAGTCTTCTCTTAGCCGTGTGCGGTGCCCCCCTCCACAGTTACACACCTCGGTCATATCGTCGTAGTGCTTTGGTGAAGCCCTACACTGGTAACTTCATCATCACCATCGCCACGCCGTCGTGCTGATGGAACTCTCCCCCAGCCTCAACGAGATCAAGAGTTCGAGGGACGTCACCGAGCTGAACGTGTGCTGAACGAGAGGTGCCGTACGTTCGGTGCTTAGATCGGTTGGATCGCGAAGACGTTCGACTATATCAACCGCGTTACTAAACGCTTCCGCTTTCGGTCTACGAGGGTACATAGACACACTCTCCCCGCTCATTGCTATGCATCTCCTAGATAGATCTTGCGTGATCGTAGGTAATTTTTTTGAAATACTGCGTTCCCCAACATGTGGCCCACGATGTGGCTCCCCCGGCGGCCTGGTATGGCCCATCTCCAGGATCAACAATGCAAGACCCGCACGAGAGGCCAAGCCTCGCGAGGTGGACGACACCAAGACCTATGAGGGAGCAAGCTCCCTAGGCTCGCTCCTGAGGAGCGGAGACTTCTATGCAAGCGACCACCTCGTGAGGTCCGGATGACGCAAGCCATGACGACCAAGGCCAGGCGGGCGCAGTATAGCAGGTTTCCTCTTTGGTGCTAAAGAGGCAAGTGTAGAAGAGGAGTCCCGAGGAATCAGCCAAAGGTTTCCATTTCCGTCCTACAAGACAAAGACCACCAGGACGACAGGATGGAGGTCATCGCCGAGCCCACCACGACATCACGACCAGAAGCGTTGCAGGCGAAGACCACCTTTCGTCGGGATATGATGTACTATTTGTCTCCCCTCGAACTTGGCCATTGTGGGATCCCTTACCGCCTTCATTTTGAGGGAATAGGACCAAGGCCACTATAAATATAGCATAGCCACCTCCATAGAAGGGGAGGGATGAATCATACCATCCACACCCTCACCCGCTCACACAAGAACACACCTCCTGAGGCTATTCTTCCCCTGTACTAGTTCATCCTCAGCCCACCTCGAGGCTAATCCACCACAAAGTAGGAGTAGGTTTTACACCGCAAGGTGGCCCGAACTTGGGTGAACGGTCGTGTCTCTTTCCTTTCCATGTTGGTAGGCTGGGGAGATTGAGTTCTTCGCACGCACCCCAGAGTTCGAATCTTTCTTGGGTCTGCGGAGCCCCAAATCCGACATTCGGCATGGGTTCGCAAGTGGGGTGGCCGTACCGCCACCGCATGTTCTCCTCTACGACTCCGCTCGTCGCGGCGTCGGCCGCCGTCCCTATGTGCAGGGCTTTGCGCGCGGGCATACACGGGGACAAGGAAGCCTGGCAGAGCTCGTTCATGCCAAGACCGCGTCGCCATGGGCTCCGCGACGGCGTCAAGAGAGCAATCAGGCCTCTTCTTTGGCGGGAGCAGCTCAGGTTCCACCTGAGAGGTTTTTCCCTTCTCCGCAGCGGAAAACCTTCTCACTGGTGCCATGGGCTCCGCGACGACGTCAAGAAGATGGCAGGACAAAGAGCAAGAAGGAGGAGCAAGCAGCGAGAAGACGGAGATGAGCAGGGGGCTCCGCCCCCTCTCCCATTTATAGCAGAGGAAGGCCAACTGCCGACCTCCCACGATCTCGAGTAATGATAGTTTTTCTGCATGCAACAGGAAGTTGTCAAGTCGGATGATGCTTCTCCAACGTATCTATAATTTTTGATTGTTCCATGCTATTATATTATCTGTTTTGGATGTTTAATGGGCTTTATTATACACTTCTATATTATTTTTGGGACTAACCCACTAACCCAAGGCCCAATGCAAATTGCTGTTTTTTGCCTACTTCGGTTTTTCGCAGAAAAGGAATATCAAACGAAATCTAAACGGAATGAAACCTTCGGGAGAGTTATTTTTGGAACAAACATGATCCACGGGACTTGGAGTAGACGTCAAGAAAGAAGCAAGGTGACCACGAGCCAGGGAGGCGCGCCTGCCCCCTAGGCGCGCCCCCACCCTCATGGGCCCATCGCAGCTCCACCGACCTACTTCTTCCTCCTATATATATCCATTTACCCCGAAAACATCGAGGAGCACCACGAAACCCTATTTCCACCACCGCAACCTTCTGTACCCAAGAGATCCCATCTTGGGGCCTTTTCCCGAGCTCCGCCGGAGGGGGAATCGATCACGGAGGGCTTCTACATCAACACCGTAGCCTCTCCGATGATGTGTGAGTAGTTTACCACAGACCTTCGGGTCCATAGTTATTAGCTAGATGGCTTCTTCTCTCTCTTTGGATTTCAATACAAAGTTCTCCTCGATCTTCTTGGAGATCTATTTGATGTAATTCTTTTTGCGGTTTGTTTGTCGAGATCCGATGAATTGTGGGTTTATGAGCAAGATTATCTATGGACAATATTGGATTCTTCTCTGAAATCTTTTATGTATGATTGGTTATCTTTGCAAGTCTCTTCGAATTATCAGTTTGGTTTGGCGTACTAGATTGATCTTTCTTGCAATGGGAGAAGTGCTTAGCTTTGGGTTCAATCTTGCGGTGTGCTTTCCCAGTGACAACAGGGGCAGCAAGACACCTATTGTATTGTTGCCATCGAGGATAAAAAGATGGGGTTTATATCATATTGCTTGAGTTTATCCCTCTACATCATGTCATCTTGCCTAATGTGTTACTCTATTCTTATGAACTTAATACTCTAGATGCATGCTGGATAGCGGTTGATGTGTGGAGTAATAGTAGTAGATGCATAATCGTTTCGGTCTACTTGTCATGGACGTGATGCCTATATACATGATCATGCCTAGATATTCTCATAATTATGCACTTTTCTATCAATTGCTCGACAGTAATTTGTTTACCCACCGTAATACTTATTCTATCTTGAGAGAAGCCACTTGTGAAACCTATGCCCCCCAGGTCTATCTTTTATCATATAAGTTTCCAATCTATTTTATTTTGCAATCTTTACTTTCAATCTATATCATAAAAATACCAAAAATATTTGTCTTATTATCTCTATCAGATCTCACTCTCGTAAGTGCCCGTGAAGGGATTGACAACCCCTTTATTGCATTGGTTGCGAGGTTCTTATTTGTTTGTGTAGGTACGAGGGACTTGCGTGTAGTCTCTTACTGGATTGATACATTGGTTCTCAAAAACTGAGGGAAATACTTACGCTACTTTGCTGCATCACCCTTTCCTCTTCAAGGGAAAACCAACGCAGTGCTCAAGAGGTAGTAAGAAGGATTTCTGGCGCAGTTGCCAGGGAGATATACGCACAAGTCAAGACATACCAAGTACCCATCACAAACTCTTATCCCTCGCATTACATTATTTGCCATTTGCCTCTCGTTTTCCTCTCCCCCACTTCACCCTTGCCGTTTTATTCGCCCTCTTTTTCCATTTGCCTCTTTTCGCGTGCCTCTTGCTGTCTTAATGTCCGAAATTGGGGAGGTTATCATTGATAAGGATAGTGGTAATAACATGGAAAACTTTGATGCTTTTGTTGATCCTCATGAAGAACCTACTATTTTACACACTAAAAAAGTTTTGAATTGGTAGTGGTAATATTATTGGAAAAGGAGTTATTCAATATTTCTTTACTTGTGCCGGTGCTTTACCTACTATGGGAGGGTCTATTCTCCATAGAACTAGTATTTTTGCGGATGCTATATCTTTGCTCATAGTTGAACTTGAAAGACAATTTATTCATATGCACCCTTGCATCCAAAGGATTTTTCTAGAATTTTCTAATATTGAGCATTCTTCTGTTAAGCGAGCAGCTACCATCTTTTTGGCTCATGAGTTCAGATTCATAATAAAAGAAGCCAATGAAATTTTTGTGCATTATAGGGTGGACGCCGGCCGTCCTCCCATAGAAGCAATCTTTTTTTTATCAAGAAGACATAATGCGCTTACGATCTTTAGATCATGTTACTTTTAACGAAAACCTTAGAAAGAAGGTTCCTACCGATGTTCTTGTTGACATGATCTCTAAACTTAATGATAATTTTCTATCCAAAATAATGGGTTAGGTTTTTCCCTTGAACAAAGGCTCATGAGTTTTTTTCAAAAGGAATGCTTATAATGATGAATTGGTTGTGCAATATGAGTGGCCAAAGGAGGAACCAATACCTCTCGAGTTTGATCTTGGGGACTTTTGTCCCGTTAAATTTAGCCCTTTTGATTACTTTTGCTTGCCACAAAGAAATCTTGCTGCTGAACGTAGGGAGTATGAGATGAGTTTTCGCGATTTACCTTATCATTATCATAGTAATACCTAGATCTATTCTTGCTTTTATGCCTAGCTAGGGGCGTTAAACGATAGCGCTTGTTGGGAGGCAACCCAATTTTATTTTTGTTTCTTGACTTTTGGTTCTTTTTAGTAATAAATAATTCATCTAGCCTCTGTTTAGATGTGGTTTTATGGTTTTAATTAGTGTTTGTGCCAAGTATAACCTTTGGGAAGACTTGGGGGAAGTTTTTGCGATCTTGCTGTAAAAAACAGAAACTTTAGCACTCACGAGATTTGCTGCCATTTTTTTACCGAAGAGTGAGATTAGGTTGATTCTTTTTGCAGATTATTAATAGACAAATTCCTCACGTCCACCAATTTATTTCAGAATTTTTGGGTTACAGAAGTATTAGAAACCTACAGATTACTACAGACTGTTCTGTTTTTGATAGATTCTGTTTTTCGTGTGTTGTTTGCTTATTTTGATGAATCTATGGCCAGTATCGGAGGGTATGAACCATAGAGAAGTTGGAATAAAGTAGGTTTAACACCAATATAAATAAAAAATGATTTCATTACAGCACCTTAAGTGGTGGTTTGTTTTCTTATACTAACGGAGCTCATGAGATTCTCTGTTGAGTTTTGTGTTGTGAAGTTTTCAAGTTTTGGGTAAAGATTTGATGGATTTTGGAATAAGGAGTGGCAAGAGCCTAATCGTGGGGATTCCCAAGGCAACCCAAGGTAAAATTCAAGGACAACCAAAAGCCTAAGCTTGGGGATGCTCCGGAAGGCATCCCCTCTTTCGTCTTCGTCCATCGGTAACTTTACTTGTGGCTATATTTTTATTCACCACATGATATGTGTTTTGCTTGGAGCATCTTGTATGATTTGAGTCTTTGATTTTTAGTTTACCACAATCATCCTTGCTGTACAGACCTTTTGGGATAGATACACATGAATTGGAATTTATTAGAATACTCTTTGTGCTTCACTTATATCTTTTGAGCTAGATAATTTTGCCCTAGTGCTTCACTTATATATTTTAGAGCACGGTGGTGGTTTTATTTTATAGAAATTATTGATCTCTCATGCTTCACTTATATTATTTTAGAGTCATTTATAACATCATGGTAATTTGCTTTGGTTATAAAAGTAGTCCTAATATGATAGGCATTCAAGATTGGTATAATAAAAACTATCATAAAAAGTGCATTGAATACTATGAGAAGTTTGATACTTGATAATTGTTTTGAGATATGAGGATGGTGATATTAAAATTGTGCTTGTTGAGTAGTTGTGAATTTTAGAAATACTTGTGTTGAAGATTACAAGTCTCGTAGCATGCACGTATGGTAACCATTGTGTAACAAATTTGAAACATGAGGTGTTCTTTGATTGTATTCCTTATGAGTGGCAGTCGGGGACGAGCGATGGTCTTTCCTACCAATCTATCCCCCTAGGAGCATGCGCATAATGCTTGGTTTTTGATGACTTGTAGATTTTTGCAATAAGTATGTGAGTTATTTATGACTAATGTTGAGTCCATGGATCGTATGCACTCTCACCTTTCCATCATTGCTAGCCTCTTCGGTACCATGCCTTGCCCTTTCTCACCTTGAGAGTTGGTGCAAACTTCGCCGGTGCATCCAAACCCTGTGATATGATATGCTCTGTCACACATAAACCTCCTTATATCTTCCTCAAAACAGCCACCATACCTACCTATTATGGCATTTCCATAGCCATTCCGAGATATATTGCCATGCAACTTCCCACCGTTTCATTTATGACATGCTTCATCATTGTCATATTGCTTTGCATGATCATGTAGTTGACATTGTATTTGTGGCAAAGCCACCATGCATAATTTATCATACAGGCCACTCTTGATTCATTGCCCTTCCCGGTACACCGCCGGAGGCATTCATATAGAGTCACATTTTGTTCTAGTATCGAGTTGTAATCATTGAGTTGTAAATAAATAGAAGTGTGATGATCATCATTAATAGAGCATTGTCCCAAAAAAGAGAAAGGCCAAATAAAAAAGGGAAGGCCCAAAAAAAGAGAAATAAAAAGGGACAATGCTACTGTCCTCTTTTTCCACACGTGTGCTTCAAAGTAGCACCATGATCTTTATGATAGAGAGTCTCTTGTTTTGTCACTTTCATATACTAGTGGGAATTTTTCATTATAGAACTTGGCTTGTATATTCAAACAATGGGCTTACTCAAATGCCCTAGGTCTTCGTGAGCAAGCAAGTTGGATGCACACCCACTTAGTTTCTTTTGTTGAGCTTTCATACATTTATAGCTCTAGTGCATCTGTTGCATGGCAATCCCTACTCCTTGCATTGCCATCAATTGATGGGCATATCCCTAGCCCGTTGATTAGCCGCGTCGATGTGAGACTTTCTCCTTTTTTGTGTTCTCCACATAACCCCCATCATTATATTCTATTCCACCCATAGTGCTATATCCATGGCTCACGCTCATGTATTGCGGGAAAGTTGAAAAAAGTTAGAGATTACTAAAGTATGAAACAATTGATTGGCTTGTCATCGGGGTTGTGCATGATGAGAGCATTCTTGTGTGACGAAAATGGAGCATGACCAAACTATATGATTTTGTAGGGATGAACTTTCTTTGGCCATGTTATTTTAAGAAGACATGATTGCTTAGTTAGTATGCTTGAAGTATTATTATTTTTACGTCAATATTAAACTTTTATCTTGAATCTTTCGGATCTGAATATTCATGCCACAATAAAGAAAATTACATTGAGAATTATGCTAGGTAGCATTCCACATCAAAAATTCTGTTTTTATCATTTACCTACTCGAGGACGAGCAGGAATTAAGCTTGGGGATGCTTGATACGTCTCCAACGTATCTATAATTTTTGATTGTTCCATGCTATTATATTATCTAGTTTGGATGTTTAATGGGCTTTATTATACACTTTATATTATTTTTGGGACTAACCTACTAACCCAAGGCCTTGTGCAAATTGCTGTTTTTTTGCCTATTTCAGTGTTTCGCGGAAAAGGAATATCAAACGGAATCCAAACGGAATGAAACCTTCGGGAGAGTTATTTTTGGAACAAATACGATCCAGGGGACTTGGAGTAAACGTCAAGAAAGAAGCGAGGCGGCCACGAGGCAGGGAGGCGCGCCTGCCCCCTGGGCGCGCCCCACCCTCGTGGGCCCCTCGCAGCTCCACCGACCTACTTCTTCCTCCTATATATCCATATACCCCGAAAACATCGAGGAGCACCACGAAACACTATTTCCACCGCCGCAACCTTCTGTACCCAAGAGATCCCATCTTGGGGCCTTTTCCGGAGCCCCGCCGGAGGGGGAATCAATCACGGAGGGCTTCTACATCAACACCATAGCCTCTCCGATGATCTGTGAGTAGTTTACCACAGACCTTCGGGTCCATAGTTATTAGCTAGATGGCTTCTTCTCTCTCTTTGGATCTCAATACAAAGTTCTCCCCGATCTTCTTGGAGATCTATTCGATGTAATTCTTTTTGCGGTGTGTTTGTCGGGATCCGATGAATTGTGGGTTTATGATCAAGATTATCTATGAACAAATATTTGATTCTTCTCTGAAATATTTTATGTATGATTGGTTATCTTTGCAAGTCTCTTTGAATTATCAGTTTGGTGTGGCCTACTAGATTGATCTTTCTTGCAATGGGATAAGTGCTTAGCTTTGGGTTCAATCTTGCGGTGTCCTTTCCCAGTGACAGCAGGGGCAGCAAGGCACGTATTGTATTGTTGCCATCGAGGATAAAAAGATGGGTTTTATATCATATTGCTTGAGTTTATCCCTCTATATCATGTCATCTTGCCTAATGTGTTACTCTTTTCTTATGAACTTAATACTCTAGATGCATGCTGGATAGCGGTCGATGTGTGGAGTAATAGTAGTAGATGCAGAATCATTTCGGTCTACTTGTCGTGGACGTGATGCCTATATACATGATCATGCCTAGATATTCTCATAATTATGCACTTTTCGATCAATTGCTCGACAGTAATTTGTTTACCCACCGTAATACTTATGCTTTCTTAAGAGAAGCCACTAGTGAAACCTATGGCCTCGGGTCTATCCTTTATCATATAAGTTTCCAATCTATTTTATTTTGCAATCTTTACTTTCAATCCATATCATAAAAATACCCAAAATATTTATCTTATTATCTCTATCAGATCTCACTCTCGTAAGTGACCGTGAAGGGATTGACAACCCCTTTATCATGTTGGTTGCGAGGTTCTTATTTGTTTGTGTAAGTACGAGGGACTTGCGTGTAGTCTCTTACTGGATTGATACATTGGTTCTCAAAAACTGAGGGAAATACTTACGCTACTTTGCTGCATCACCCTTTCCTCTTCAAGGGAAAACCAACATAGTGCTCAAGAGGTAGCATCGGACGATTGCCGAGGCAACATGGGGAAGTGGAGACACCCACGTCCCATCAAGAACCATGCGTCCACTTGGCCCGCGGGCAATTGGGGCCCGCGGCGCTTCATCCTTGCCCTTTGGCTTCGCCTCGAAGCCAAGTCTGAGTGCACCTTGGGCCCGGGGGCTACTATCAGCGTCCTAGGAACCAGGGTACCCAGAATTGCCTGCCTGCAGCCCACGGCATGGCTCCATCGACGGCCTGGTATGGCCCAGCTTCAGCATCGGCAAGACAAGACCCTCGCGAGGAGCCATGCAAGCACCCATCTCATGAGGTTTGGGGTGACGCAAGCCATGACGACCATGGCCAGACAGGCGCCAGGGGGCGCAGAGCAGCAGGTTTCTTCTTTGGTGCTAAGGAGGCAAGTGCAGGTGCGGAGTCCCGAGGAACCAGCCAAAGGTTTCCATTCCCGTGCAACGAGACCAAGGACGCTAGGACGGCATGACGGGTGTCATCGCCGAGCCCACTACAGCGTCACGACCAGAAGCCTTGCAGGAGAAGACCACCTTTCGTCAGGATAAGATGTACTACTTGTCCCCCTTCAAAATTGGCCACTGGGGGATCCCTTCCCGCCTTTGTTTTGGGGGAAGAGGACCAAGGCCACTATAAATATAGCTTAGCCACTACCGTAGGAAAGGGGGAGACGATGGCATCCAATCTGAACCCTCGCTAGCTCACTCACACACACACACACACACACACACACAAGAACAGACCTCTTGAGGTTGTTCTTCCTCGGTACCAGTTCATCCTCAGCCCCTCATGAGGTAATCCACCCCAAAGCAGGAGTAGGGTCTTACACCGCAAAGTGGCCCGAACCTGTGTAAATTGTCGTGTCTCTTTCCTTTCCTGTTCATCGAGCTAGGCCGTGTGAACGACGAGTCGGACGGCTCGAGAGGTTGAGTTCTTCGCACACGCCCCAAAGTTCAAACCTTTCTTGGGTATGCGGAGCCCTGAATCCGTCATTAGACCACTTTATCATTAAGATGACCTTCCTTTTTTGATTGATTAGAATAGTTCTCTAAGATAGCTTTGGATGCACTCTTACTTTTTAGACCCAATTTTCCAAAAACAAACTTTTGATTGGACCCACACCAAGTTTCTAAAATGCATGGGCCAGACCTGACCTAGTCCAGTAACATGATATCTCTCCACTCTAGGAAATGGTGGGAAACCAAAGTATAAAGTAAAAAACCAGCAAATCGAACATGGTTTGCTCCTACTCATGGAGGAAACCATGGGCCGATGCACAAATAGACGTGTTGACATTTCCACGGGAAAACAACTGTAGCTACAACAATTATGGAGTGGAAAGTATGACACATGCAGGGGATGAGGGTCACCTTCCGTCTGTTGACCAAATGATTTCCACTCCTTCCTTGCTACTACCCCTATAAATAGCTCCCTACATCCTTAGCTCTTCGCACTAATTCAACCCTCCTCTCCGACCTCTGCATTGTTCTGCCTGTGGCGAGGAAGCCAATGTAGCCCTATAGGAGGTGAGGAAGGAGGGATGCTTTAGGGTTATGTGTTATGTTTGTTTCTTGGTGTGTGTACTAATGATGTTGACTTTGCTAGGGTGGGAAGTTCGGAAGACACAGTCAAGGTTGGTGAGGACAAAATTCAAGGGATAGAGGCGGTGGGTGAGGACAACTTCACAAAGGGGTTGCGTGTACTCATCCTTGAGGATGACCCCGTCTTCCTGAAGATCCTAGAGTCCCTCATGTGCAACTGCAAATACCATCGTGTGCCTCTCCATCTTCATGCTTTCTCTAATTCATTAGAATTGAGGTTATATGAGTTGTTCTCGATGAATAGTGTTTTTTCTTAGTTTGATTTTGTGCACACAAAACGATGTAGCAATGATGGTGATGGATGCATAGATGGAACTAAAGATGCCCAGGAAGGGGAAGGATGAGTTGGACTTGGTGATCAGCGACGTGCACAAGCCAGACATGGACGGTTTCATGCTCCTTCAGCTCATTAGAGTTGAGATGGATCTCCCTTCCATAAGTAGACTCTGCTCAATCCAATGTCCTACTTTTTTACATGAACTAGTGGTGGTTATTAAGAACATTTATTACTATTAATCACTGAATATACAATGAGTGAATGTTCCTTGATAGAATTTAAGATCAATATATAGAATATTTTTAACATACACCTCCACTCACCCTATTTTTTCTTGGTAAAAATTGAAAGAATGGTCATTAGTTGGTTCCGGATCCCATTCTTATGATTTTTGCCAAAAAATAGGGCGAGTGGAGGTGTATGTGATTTCATAAAAAAATCTTAATATTGGTATTAAATGTTATCAAGGAACATTCACTCAGTGTATATTGAACGCTAAATAGTAATAAATGTTCTTAATGACCACTACTAGCTCATGTGAAGAAATAGGACTTCGGATTATGTAGGGAGATCCATCTCAACTCCGATGAGCTAAAGGAACATGAAAGTGTCCGTGTCTGGCATCTGCACGTCATTGATCACTAGGTCAAACTCCTCCTTCCCCTTCCTGAGCATCTTTAGTGCTGTCTTCACATCCATCACCATGGTCTCTACATCATTTTTTTTCCACAAAATGAAACTAAGCAAGAAGCATTATTAATAGATAACAACTCATACAACCTCAATTCTAATGGATTCGAGCAAGCATGAAGATTGAGAGGCTCACGATGGTATTTGCAGTGGCGCAAGAGGGCCTCTAGGATCTTTAGGAAGACATGGTGGTCGTCAACGGCAAGTACATGCCGCCCCTTTGGGAAGTTGTACTCACCCACCACCTCTATCCCTTTCCATTTGTCCTCACCAACCATCATAGTGTCTTCCGAATATCCCAGCCTATCAAAGTCAACATCGTTAAAATACATACCAAGAAGCAAATAGAAACCTCGCAGATCCAATAACTAAATACACAACCCTAAAACATCCATCCTTCCTCACCACTTACAAGGCTACAATGGCTTCCTCTGCACGGGTAGAAGCCAGGAAGGAGTGGAAAACTTTTGGTCCAAAGATGGAAGGTGTCCCGCAACCACGCATGTGTGATACTTTCCACTCCATAATGGTTACAGCTATAATATTTTCCAGTTGGAAATGTTAACATGTCTATTTACGCATTGAACTATGGTGTCTTCCGTGAGTAGGAGTAAACAACGTTCAATTTACAGGTTTTGCACTTTGTATTTTGGTTTCCCACCAATTCCTAGAATGGAGAGATATCAAGTTATTAGGACATGTTACGGATGGCCCATGCATTTAGTGTTAGCTGAAGAGAAGTTACTTTTTGGGAGAATTTGGTCTAAAAAGTAAGAGTGCATCCAAAGCTATCTTAGAGAACTATTTTAATCAATCTAAAAACAAAGATGATCACAACTATAAAGTGGCATGATGGCTCGAGAATTTGTGATATTTTATTTGGTTTCATCGAAACTTTGTAACTTCTTGGTTATTTCAAACGCTAATCTTCAAAAGAGAAGAAAATTATTTTTCCATTTTTGGCAGGAAATATCATATATGGAAGGAAGCTAAGGAAAATTACTGCATATCAATCCAAATGGAGTAACTTCATTGTGGAAAGCCAAGCCACCAGGCACAATAGATCAAAAGACGATCTTCCATACGACCACATGCGCTCATATGAGCAGTCGTATGAAATGCCAAGAGCTTTGCCATGTCTATACAAGACACTTTCATGAAGGAGCACAGGGGAGAAGATAACCCTAGCCGCTGCCACCATGTCTAGAACAGAAGAAGAAGGGATCCGAAGAACCTTCAGAAATTTTCTTAGTTTTGGTCATTTCATCTCCATCATCCTCTCAGCCTTCACTATTGTAATAGGAATTCAAACTTGTGGGAACAAGTTGTAAACTCTATTCACTCTAATCTGGAGATCAAGACTAGTTGAATTATCCATTTCATCTTATTGTGGATCTTCACGGTATTTTCGATATGGTTTTCATGGGTTTAATCCCTTGTGTGAATGGTTTCTCTTATGATGTGTGATTAATTCCCCATAGGCGTGGGAGTTGTAGGTGAGTGCCAAGATTTATCTATGTCTAATCTATATGTTGGCATTCTTATTTGTAGTAGTATGATCTGTCTAGTACGTTGTTATGCTATGGTGAACTCTATGCATGTTGTCTAATTTAAGGGCCCACACAACATGATCTCAAGACCTACATAGGTAATACATATTGTTTAGGAAATCTGTGACCTTCGCAGTGATAGGTGGAGATATCTATGAGGACCGAAGGCAATATGAGATAACGGTGATCCAGGAAACCTAATGCTTGGTTCCGGTCCAAGGACCTTAATTGTGGAAACGACCACTCTATGGCAACGGTGAAGGAGGACCATAGAATGAAATATAATCCTAAGAGGAGGAGTTTCATAACTTTAGTGTGATCTGCCTATAGAACACACATATCAAATACTATGAGTATGATACAAGGTAAACGGTATTACAGTCGCAATGGAACACTTGATATATTCTTACCATGGACTGAATTCTCTCCACTCCTGATCTCTTCATCACAGGAAACACAATTCTCATTTCCATTTAGTTTATTTACTTTAAATAGTTTTTACCTTCATTACTACAAACATTTTATCTGGTTTATTCGTCCACTAGGACAGTAGCAACATTTGCGGAAGTTTAAGCAGTTACTTCACACAAGAACTGTGACACCTTGTGTGTTGACAGAAGCGCCACCATAAATACTCTCCTCTGCTCTTCATTGGGACAATAATTAATTGGGATACTTCCATGAAAGTGTTGCACAACCCTGTTTGGTTTGCATGCATCAAGAAAATTTCTAGCGCCATTGCCGGGGAGCTAAGCGTAGAGTACTTGTTTCGTAACTGTGTTTGCAGGTATTGTTATTGTAGATGCTTCCTGTAAGTCACAGGGGATTTATGACCCACAAGTATAGGGGATCAATCGTAGTCCTTTTGATAAGTAAGAGTGTCGAACCCAATGAGGAGCAGACGGAAATGACAAGTGATTTTCAGCAAGGCAATTTCTGCAAGCACTGAAATTGTTGGTAATAGGTACTTTGGTAGCAAGATAATTTGTAACAAGTAACAATAAATGCATCAAGGTAGCACAATCCTTTTGATGACAAAGGACAGGCCGGAACAGTCTCAGATAATAAGTAAAGCGTTCTTGAGGTCACATGGGAATTTAATCTAGTCACTTTCAACATGTTGGTTTGATTAACGTTCGCTACTTTGGTAATTTGATATGTGGGTGGACCGGTGCTTGGGTGTTGTTCTTACTTGAACAAGCCTCCCACTTATGATTAACCCCCTCACAAGCATCCTCAACTACAAAAGAAGTATTAAGATAACAACTAACAATAGCATTAAATATATGGATCCAAATCACCCCCTTACGGAATAGCGCATAAATTAGGGTTTAAGCTTCTGTCACTCTAACAACCCATCATCTAATAACTACTCAACAATGCATTCCCTTAGGCCCAAAGATAGTGAAGTGTCATGTAGTCGACGTTCACATAACACCACTAAGGGAATCACAACATACATATCATCAAAATATCGAATGAATATCAAATTCACATGATAACTTCCAACATGACTTCTCCCGTGGCCTCAAGAACAAGGGAAACTACTCACAAATAATATTCATGATCAAGATCAAAGGGATATAAAATATCATAATGGATATGAACATATAATCTTCCACCAAATGAAGCATATAGCATCAACTAAAGATGTAATCAACACTACTAGTCACCCATAGGAACCAATCTGAGGTTCTAGTACAAATATTGAACACAAGAGATAAACTATGGTTTTGAGATGAGATGGTGTTGTTGAAGATGTTGATGAAGATTGGCCTCCCAAAGATGAGAGGGTTGTAGGTGATGACGATGGCTTCAATTTCCCCCTAGGGGGGGTACCCTTGGCGTAATCGCTTCGCCAGAGGGCAAAAGTGCTCCTGCCCAAGTTCCGCCTTGAAACGGTGGCGCTCCATCCCGAAAGTCATCTCCTTATTTTTTTCTAGGTCAAAAGACTTTATGTACCAGAAGATGGGCACCGGATATGGGCTGAGGGGCCCACTACACACCAGGCACGCTAGGGGGTCTGGCGCGCCCTGGTGCCTTGTTGCCACCTAACAGCCCCCCTCCAGTAGTTCTTCTCTCCAATATTTATTACATATTCCAAAATAATTCTCTGTAAAATTTCAGCTCATTTGGAGATGTGAAGAATAGGTATCTCTAACATAGCTTTTTCAGGTGCAAAATTCCATCTGCCGCTATTCTCCCTCTTTGTGTAAACCTTGCATATTATGAGAGAAAAGCCACTAGAATTACTCCACAAAGTATTATAAAACATGATACAAAATGGATGTATCAGGGATCTACTCGTTCCGGAAGAATGTATTTACCAAATAATATTACTCGTTTTCTTCAGGAGCAACAAGCTTCATTAATATAAAAATGCAAAAATAATTAAACAGTTGAGCTTAACACTTTGCTTGCAGAGATGTCGCTTACTCCGAAGCCAAAGAAGACTGTAAGAGATTACTGTGCTCCAGTTATAACTTCAAGATCTCCTATAGTATATCCTACAAATTATGCGAAACAGTATTCGATTGACTATATAATCTCATTATGGAAGTTAAAAGGCATGCCTTTGTAGGAACCGAGGACGAGGAGGACCCTCAAGCACATCTCATGTTCTTTGATATTCTATGTGGAACTTTTAAATTGAAGGACGTGTCACGGGAATACCTAGGCCCGTCTACCTTCGGCCCAGGGCATGACGCATATCAAGGGCCCAGCAGATGGTCCACCAGCAAGCTTCACAAGCAAGACTCCTCGTGAGGCCCGTCCCACGCGAGGCCCCCATCAGCAGTGATGACCCACAAGTATAGGGGATCAATCATAGTCCTCTCAATAAGTAATAGTGTCGAGCCCAACAAGGAGTAGAAGGAAATGACAAGCGGTTTTCAGCAAGGTGTTTTTTGCAAGCATTGAAATTATCGGTAACAAATAGTTTGGTGGAAGGTAATTCGTAAGAGAGCAACACGTAACTGTTGGAAATATGCCCTAGAGGCAATAATAAAATCGTTATTATTATATTTCCTTGTTCATGATAATTGTCTATTGTTCATGCTATGATTGTGTTATCCGGGAATCGTAATACATGTGTGAATACATAGACCACAACATGTCCCTAGTGAGCCTCTAGTTGACTAGCTCGTTGATCAATAGATGGTTACGGTTTCCTGACCATGGACATGGGATGTCGTTGATAAGGGGATCACATCATTAGGAGAATGATGTGATGGACAAGACCCAATCCTAAGCATAACACAAGATCGTGTAGTTCGTCTGCTAAAGCTTTTCTAATGTCAAGTATCTTTTCCTTAGACCATGAGATTGTGCAACTCCCGGATACTGTAGGAATGGTTTGGGTGTGCCAAACGTCACAACGTAATTGGGTGGCTATAAAGGTGCACTACGGGTATCTCCGAAAGTGTCTGTTGGGTTGGCACGAATCAAGACTGGGATTTGTCACTCCGTATGACGGAGAGGTATCTCTGGGCCCACTCGGTAATGCATCATCCTAATGAGTTCAATGTGTCTAAATAGTTAGTCACGGGGTCATGCATTACGGAACAAGTAAAGTGACTTGCCGGTAACAAGATTGTACGAGGTATTGGGACACCGACGATCGAATCTCGGGCAAGTAACGTACCGATTGACAAAGGGAATTGTATACGGGATTGATTGAATCCTCGACATCGTGGTTCATCCGATGAGATCATCGTGGAACTTGTGGGAGCCAACATAGGTATCCAGATCCCGTTGTTGGTTATTGGCCGGAGAGATGTCTCGGTCATGTCTACATGATTCCTGAACCCGTAGGGTCTACACACTTATGGTTCGGTGACGCTAGAGTTGTTATGGGAAATAGTATGTAGTTACCTAATGTTGTTCGGAGTCCCATATGAGATCCCGGACGTCACGAGGAGTTCCGGAATGGTTCGGAGGTGAAGATTTATATATGGGAAGTCATCCTACGGTCACCGGAAGTGTTTGGGGGTTTATCGGTATTGTACCGGGACCACCGAAGGGGTTCCGGGGGTCCACCGGGAGGGTCCACCTGCCCCGGAGGGCCCTATGGGCTGTATCTGGAAGGGAACCAGCCCCTAAGTGGGCTGGGTGCCATCCCCCTAGGGCCCATGCGCCTAGGGTTGGGGGGAACCCTAAAGGGGGCGCCCCCTTGGCTTGGGGGGCAAGCCACCTCCCCTTGGCCGCCCCCTCTAGATCTCATCTAGAGGGGCTGGCCCCCTTCCCACTTCGCCCTATAAATAGAGGGGTGGAGGGAGGGCAGCAGCACCACATCCAAGGCGCAACCCTCCCTCTCCCAACACCTCCTCCTCCTCCATTGAGCTTGGCGAAGCCCTGCCGGAGAACTGCGAGCTCCACCACCACGCCGTCGTGCTGCCGGAGTTCTTCCCCAACATCTCCTCCCCCCTTGCTGGATCAAGAAGGAGGAGACGTCCCCGGGTTGTACGTGTGTTGAACACGGAGGCGCCGTTGTTCGACGCTTAGATCAGAATCAATCGCGATCTGAATCGCTGCGAGTATGACTCCTTCATCTGCGTTGTCAGGACCCCGATTCTAAGTCACACCGATCTAGCCTGTAACACCTCATATCACTTTGCGGCCTCACACACGGTATTCCCACGGGTGTCGCCTTACCATGGCCCGGGACCATTTGCGCCTTTTGGCTCATGTATATGATAGTGTCGCTAGCATCCATATGACAGAGAACCCTGGCCGACATGACTAGTCGTGAACCCAAAGTGGCACTAACTTACGGGGACATGCATACATGAATCAACTTCGAGCATGTCGGTCAACAGCGTGCGAATTCGGGCTGTAGCACTGGGCTAACAGGACTCTGGTGAACCGGGCTGTAGCAGGCTAGGCAGGACTCTGGATGTCACCATGTGACATTTCCCCGAAGGGACAGACACAGGAACGAAGTGAATCACATGCCAGCCAGTCAAGTGTTCCGGAGTAGTAGTGCTGGGCTAGCAGGACTCCGGTGAACCGGGCTGTAGCGGACTACTATGGCTCATGGAAGCACAAGACTACATTTCCCCATAAGAGAGGCTACCAAGGATGAACAACTAGGTTGTCGGATCCCACACATACCAAGCATTTCAATCATACACACATTATGCTCGATATGTGTAAATACAACATGGCATCACAACATAACTCTACACTCAAGTATTTATTCATTAGGCTCCGAGGAGCTAGGATATTAAAATCATGGGTCTCATGACCCAACATACAGAGCATACAAGCAACAAGCACATGCGGAAGCTTAACTTGTCTGAGTACAGACAACTACAAATGAAGAAGGCTGAGAAGCCTGACTATCTACAAGACCCTCCCAAGTGTACAAGATCATAGCTGTGGTAACAAGCTAAACTTTGAAGTCCACGTGATACTACTAGTGAGATTGAACTCTCTCTGCAAAACATAAATTAAGCAAACGTGAGTACAAATGTACCCAACAAGACTTACATCAGAACTAACTACATATGCATCGGTATCATCAATGGGGTGGTGGAGTTTAACTGCAGCAAGCCAGCTTTGACTCGGTGGCTATCCTGAACTACGACTGCAAATAACTCTTTGAGGTGGCGCACACGAGTCCGCATATTCACCATATCAATACACCACTATGGATCCGCTCCCGTCTCCCTACGAGAACGCCATCCATAGCACTCACGCTTATCTTGCGCATCTTAGAGTATCCACTTTCACTTATCTATGAACTACGCAAGGGGTCCAAGTTTCCATATCCGAGGAATCCGGCTATTCGAATAGATAATGATAACCCTGCAGGGGTGTACTTCTTCACACACGCTCTCACCACTTACCACCATGTACACGTCGTGTATCTCGGCAACCTTCAAGCAGAAGCCTGGTGAGGGAGTCGGCCACGACCTGACTAATCACACAAGTCTTTTGTCCAGGTTTATCGCCTATTCGGGTTCCATCCGCAAGGAGATCCGGCCGGGGTGTCGCTCACGGCCCCAAACGATGTGTACAGGGTTCCCAAGCCCACCATCCGGGTGCCACTTGGTACACCGGGCCACTATGCCTAGTCTGTCCCAAGCCCACCTATACCGGGTGCCACTTGGTAGACTACTAACACTAACTACAATCACCAGAAACTAGTTGCAACTCCTGGACAGAGATCGAGTTGATTAATAAGTCCAGAGAGCTTGGAGCGCCCGGAGCCCAATGTGTGGTAGTAACTGTTCATGGATCACAAACACAGAACTCAGTTCCTGAGGACGGCTGCAATGAGACAACTGTAACGCCCCGAGACCGATGTGCCATGTGTCTTTCAGTTATTCGCTGTCGTTGCCATGTCATTTGCTTGCGTGTTGCATATTGTCATGTCATCATGTGCATTGCATCATCATGTTTTCGAAACTTGCATCCGTCCCGGCCTCCTCGTTCTCTCCGTTGTCCGTTCTGAGCCCAGACACACTTGCACGCGCCCGCGACACGTCCGAAATATTATTTTATAAGTGACCGGAAAATGTTCTCGGAATGGGTTGAAAGTTGGTGTGTGGTCTTATTATAGTGTAGGAAGACCTCCTGCCAAATTTCATCGCATTCGGAGTCCGTTTGACGCCCCAACGGATAACTATAGCGGCAATAGTAGCCGGTCTTTACGTCGGACGTTTTCGGTCTCCGGAAACAGCCGCCGGGCCTCCCTCTCTTCTCTTCTCTCAGCTCGAGACCGTCTACGCAGCCCACTACTCACCGCCAGGCCCTATTTAACCTCTCTCGTCAGCCCGCGACCCTCCTCGCGCGCGCCCGAAAGCTGTCCCGGACCCGACTCGGGCTGTCGCTACCGTTGTGTCCGGATCATCTCCAAACGTCTACAAAACGTCACCATTTTCTTATTTGGACTCCCTAGATATTTTATTCGCGACCGTCCGATTACGATCGGAGGGATCCGATAGTCCCTAACTATTTCCACCTGCCATATATATACTAGGTCCAACCCTAATAATCAGGAGCCTTGTCCCATCCATCCCATCATGCGCCGCCACCCACTCAAATCTCTCGGGATCCATTCCCCAACCCCCCGCTCCTCCTCAGTTTCCACGCCCGACCAATCAACCTTTTTCTGCCCGATTCTCAGATCGAGCTCGGCTCGATCCCGAGCTCCTCAACGTCGCCGTCCGGTGAGTCACCAGACCAGCCCCGACGGAGTTGCCTCGTCCCGCGTCTCCTTTCTCTGCTGCCCCTCCTCCCATTTTCCTTCTTCCCCTACCTCTCTGTGTAATCTCCCTCTCTCTCTCTGTACTTCATCGCTGCAGGAATGACGCCATGGCCATTGAATGAAGCTTCTCCTCCATGGATCCTCGCCTCTGCGCCCCTGATCCGGCCGCCCATCCTCGGATCCATCCTCCCGCGTCCACCCCATGCCTCGTTCGTCCCTGGGGACTCCTGCTACACCAGGTCCACCAGCTCCGTCGCTGCAGGGAACGAGGAGCACGCCGCCCCGAGGCATGGACCCCAGCGCCAGGTCCCATGCCGCCGTCATCCGAAGCCTCGCTGTCATTTTTCTTCAGATACGAGCAGGCCAGTGCCACACCACTGCTTCCTCTCCGTTCCCCTTGCCCATCCACTCGTCGCCGGAGACCCTAGGCTAGCCGCCGCCGCGCTACGGTACCTGCTCCATGCCGGACTCGGCTTCCTCATCGCCCTCCAGCAACGGCCAGAGCGCCAAGTCCCTCTGCATCGACCCCGCGGCCCTGGCCTCAACTCGCCGCCGGATCCGCTTCCTCTCGGCGCCCACGATGAGCTCCGCCCAGTCTCCCCGCGCCTCGCCGCCCGCTATCTCCTCTACATCGCGCCGGCGCACCTGACCTCTTCGTCGCGTTGTTCCCCTGTTTCTGCGTGCGAGGAGGACCCCAGCGCCAAGTCCCGCAGCGCTCGTTGACCGCGTCGTTGCCTCGTTCGATCCAGCCTGCCAGCGCCAGATCGCACCAAGGCCCAGCGCGCCAGCCTCCCTTCTGCCCGGCCTCACCTCACCGTCGAACTGGGCCGAAGCCCATGGTGAGCCTCCCCAGCGCCTCCTTTGTTTTCCTCTGATTGGCCCTTCATGCACTAGATTCGGCCCAGTTCCTGTTTTTTTTCAGATCTGCGATTTTAGCAATTTTTCTGAGACTGCAGTTTTACAGAAAAGTCCCCCTGGTTCATGCATTTAATAACTCACTAACCGTGCATCGGATTAAAATGTTTTATATATGAAACTTGCTTAGAATTGTGTCTAGTTTCATAATATGTCATTTTCATCCATGTTTAAAATGTTTAAAATGCTGTTTGGTTAAATTTGCTCCTATGCCATGTTAAAATGCTTTAATTCATAACTAAATAACCGTAGCTCCAAATTTAATAAACTTTATATGTAAACGGGGTAAAATTTTTCCTAGTTTAACATGGTGCACTCATCTTGCATGTTAAATAACTCTAAAATATGGTTTAGGGCAGAACAGGACCTAACCTAATATATGCACATGAGGAGTTTCCGGATTTGTTGTTCGTTGCTTCCGGCCTCATTTAACCTTGACTAGATACGTAGTTTTCATTTTTTTCACCCTATTGCCATGTTTAACAACATTCAATATTGTTGGGTACATAAACGAGATCGAACTAAATGATTGATGTGGTGTTCCGTCAATATGCAACTCGTTGCATATTGAGCTCCACTTAATTTGTAGTATTGCTTGTGCATTTTGCCATGCCATTTATCATTAAACCGGACATGCATCATACTTGTTTGCGCATCGTGCCATGCTTATGTGATGTTTGTTCACCATGATTGTTTGCTTCTTTCCGGTGTTGCTTCTTCGGGTTGGTTCCGATAACGTCGTGTTGTGAGGATTCGTTCGACTACGTTCGTTTGTCTTCTTCATGGACTCGTTCTTCTTCCTTGCGGGATCTCAGGCAAGATGATCATACCCTCAAACTCACCACTATCTTTGCTATGTTACTTTGCTCGCTCTTTTGCTATGCCTATGCTGCGATACCTACCACTTGCTTATCATGCCACCCATATTGTTGAACCAAGCCTCTAACCCACCTTGTCCTAGCAAACCGTTGATTGGCCATGTTACCGCTTTGCTCAGCCCCTCTTATAGCGTTGTTAGTTGCAGGTGAAGATTGAAGTTTGTTCCTTGTTGGAACATGGAGATGTTGTTCCTGTTGGAACATGTTTACTTGTTGGGATATCACAATATATCTTATTTAATTAATGCATCTATATACTTGGTAAAGGGTGGAAGGCTCGGCCTCTCGCCTAGTGTTTTGTTCCACTCTTGCCACCCTAGTTTCCGTCATATCGGTGTTGTTTTGCGTTCCTTACGCGGTTGGGTTATAATGGGAACCCCTTGATAGTTCGCCTTGATTAAAGCTTTTCCAGCAATGCCCAACCTTGGTTTTACCATTTGCCACTTAGCCTTTTCTTTCCCTTGGGTTCTGCAGACTCAAGGGTCATCATTGTTTTAACCCCCCTGGGCCAGTGCTCCTCTGAGTGTTGGTCCAAACTGTCAGCCGCCGGTGGCTACCAGGGGCAACTCTGGGCTGGCCTACCAGAAGATTAGACAATCTGAGTGTGCACTGAGAAAGAGATATGTGCAGCTCCTATCAGGATTTGTCGGCACATTCGGGCGGTGTTGCTGGTCTTGTTTTAACCTGTCGAAGTGTCTTGGATTACCGAGATACCGAGTCTGATCGGAACATCTTGGGAGGAGGTCTATTCCTTCGTTGACTGTGAGAGCTTGTCATGGGCTAAGTTGGGACTCCCCTGCAGGGATTTGAACTTTCGAAAGCCGTGCCCGCGGTTATGGGCAGATGGGAATTTGTTAATGTTCGGTTGTAGATAACTTGAACCTTAACTTAATTAAAATGAATCAACCGAGTGTGTTACTGTGATGGCCTCTTCTCGGCGGAGTCCAGGAAGTGGACACGGTGTTGGAGTAATGTTTGCGCAGGTTGCTCTCTAGTTTCTCGCTCGCGCTTTGCCTCCTCTTCTCGCTCTCTTTTGCGAATAAGTTAGCCACCATACTTGCTAGTCGCTTGCTGCAGCTCCACTTATATTTACCTTGCCATACCTATAAGCTTAAATAGTCTTGATCGCGAGGGTGCGAGATTGCTGAGTCCCTGTGGCTCACAGATTACTATTACACTAGATGCAGGGCCTGATGATTCCGCTCCAGGAGACGCGTATGAGCTCAAGTGGGAGTTCGACGAGGACTCTCAACGTTACTATGTTTCCTTTCCCGATGATCAGTAGTGGTGCCCAGTTGGGGGTGATTGGGACCGTGTCGCATGTTGGGTTCTCTTTTATTTTGGCGCCGTAGTCGGGCCATGAGTGTTTGGATGATGCAATATTATTTATGTACTTGATTGACGTGGCGAGTGTAAGCCAACTATGTTATCTCCCCTTTATTATTTATATTACATGGGATGTTGTGAAGATTACCTAACTTGCGACATATGCCTTCAATGCGATTATGCCTCTAAGTCGTGCCTCGACACGTGGGAGATATGGTCGCATCGAGGGTGTTACAACAACCCACCATGTACTCCTACATGGCCTCTCACCGCTACCTTTACCAAATCATGTTCACACACTTAGCTCTCAACAGTAGGACATGTTCACAACTTCCCAATTCACCCCCGATGAATCAGACCTGACACAACTCTAAGCAATAGCAGGCATGACAAACAAGCATGAATTAGTAGGCACATCAGGGCTCAAACAAATCCTACTCATGCTAGTGGGTTTCATCTATTTACTGTGGCAATGACAGGTCATGCAGAGGAAAGGGGTTCAACTACCGCAACATGTAACAGTTGAATCGCTGTTGTCCTAATGTAGTAAAAGAGAGCAGGAGGGAGAGAGTGGGGTTGTATTGGAATGAACAAGGGGTTTTTGCTTGCCTGACACTTCTGAAGAGGAACACAATTCATTGGTGTCATCATTCTCGTTGTCGGTACACGTCTACCGAGAGGGGACAAACACCGGCAACTGAGGAAGAACACAATCAATGCAATGCCACAATATGATGCATGATCATTACATGGCAATATGCTGTGATTTGGACTAATGCAACAGGAAGTCATTTTGGTTGAAGTGGAATTCAAAGCTAGATCAAATTCCAACTCCAAATCTATTATCAAATTTGTCCTAATCATGTTTCATCCTAAATAGTGAGGTTAACTTGCTCAAACATGCATGAAAACAGTATAGATGGATATCTTGGATTTTTCTGATCATTTTTCATATATAATTTATCTTATTTGGAGTTATAGATATTTTTCTATGATTTTTAGAAGTTTTGGGCATTTTCTGGAATTTCCTGAATTAAGTTAAATCCAGAATGGCCTAGAAATATGTGCATCATTTTTGGCAGAGGTTTTCACCTTTAAAAAAATCATGGACTTTTCTAAAGGGCATTTGGGTTCATTGAAATATTTTTATTGAACCTACTTGAATTCATTTGGTGTTAGGGTTTCAACAATCCCCATTTCAAGTTTCTGACAAATTTAAACATGATGCAAGATGATGATGCAATGACAAGAAAGGCCAATGCTAGGGCTGTGACAACTCACCCCCACTAAACAAGAATCTCGTCCCAAGATTCAAGACGTGAGGTAAGAAGATAGAGGGATACAAAGCTAGCACGATCTTCATGATCCAAGTGCCCTCATCAAAGATGTTGATTCGTTCTACCACATGATCTTGACGTCTTGGCCTTCGAGATCTTTGTCCAACACGACACGAAGGAGAAAGGGAAACTCTAGAAGGATCGATCTTCTCGAAGATCGAACAACTCAGGATCAACTCACGGAATGAGACGTATGAATATCTCTTGAGCTAAGACATGAGACACTCATCGGGGTGATAGGAAATAGAAGGCGGTGGATCGATTTGGTAGGAAACAATTCCACGCTCGATAACGACGTAGCGAGGAGTTGAGTTGCCATGATATCAAAACGAGACATCTTAAGGAAGGTGACTCGCAGAAACATTCCCTTAAGTGGAAAAAAGAATTACTTTTGATTCTGAGATCATTGAAACTCTCTATACCAGCCTAAGGAAAATCACAAACGACCGTTTGAAGGAGTTCGGAAGAACGACACGCTCGGGCTAAAATGGATGATGTGGACTACCTTGTTGAAGACAACGAAATGGATGATTTCTGCTTATCATCGGAAATGGATGGGACTCATGGTAAGTCCAGCTTTGAAGATGAACCTGGATAGCCACTGCTGAGAAGGGGAAGCCCATGGAAAATTGGCATGATGGGGTGCAAGCTGGGAACATAATGCAAATGTTGGGAATGTTCCAACCATCATATCTGCCCGAGATTCAGATCTGGTTGGTATCAGGATATTCCAGACTCATCAAGTCTAGAGAGAAAATGGAATTTTGCAACACAAATCGATGAGATGACGTTGCGAGATTCTCGGGGAGTGAACTACAATAGCAAGCTCCACAACATGAGCTGGTTCTGCTACATACATGTGAACACGTTGTCCAAGACAAGCACGACCACATAGTAGTCTTACAACAAAACACTACCGAGTTCTGATTGGGAACCATCATTGCAGAGAGTGAAGTCCTGCGCATGTACCTTTGGGTCCTTAAGGGTTAGCACTTAAGAACTTCTTTGCCTTGAACAAATCAATAAGTGGCTTGGTGTGCTAGGAAACACATATGGAGTGGAGGCGGCCAACCTATCAAACCATAGAGTACTTCGCACATATGCGTGACTAACTTGGGATGATTCCAGAGGGAGCGAAAATAAGCTTTCTCGAATTCACGGTGGTAACTTACATCAAGTGCACGTGAATTAGAGGAAGTCACTTATTCCATCCAAACGTATACCTCGTGAGCGGAACACGAAGGCATTGTTTACAAAGTTTCCAACACTAGCTTAATGTCAACAAAATCATGGAGAGGATAAGGATGTTGTCGATGGGCTCAACAACAATTCATCCAGGTTTCCATAAAAATGGAATCCCACAACTATGTGAACAAGGAGATAGTATTGGTTAGACACAAAAGATATAATGGTGTATGCTCGAGGAGACAACAACACGTAAGACAACATTACGAACATTGTTGGTTCTGATCTGACTTGATGATAGCCCATACCCAAGTCAAAGTTTTGACAAGGCAATAGATCCAACAGCTGATCACGAGGACCAATCGATGGAGATATCATCTCTCTTCTACACACACACACACACACCAAGAAGATATCCCTTAACATGAACTAAGTCAGACAAGCTTTTATCTTCCAACTCTCCAAGTTGTTGTTTGGCTTAACCAACTAGCTCAGGGGTATCCCACAGAGATTCTTGGAGAATGGGTGGTTTGGAGGAAAAACCAACATGATCACAAACTCAACATAGCCGTCAGGTGACAACCTGGTAATACTTCTGAGAAGATATTCGAAACATCACGAACCACCAATATGTTACTAAGCTCACGACCAATATTGCTTTTCAGGGCAAGACGATATGATCAAATGAGCGAGGATTTGACAAAATCCTAACTCATCAATCAAAGAGTGCACCAGAAACAAGGACTAGGTAGCACAATTTATCTTAGAGCGATGATTCAATAACCAACACGCTAAGAATGAAATTATTGTCCTTTAACTACAAAGCAACAAGGCTGCTAGGAGTATTGATTTCACACATCACGATTCACTTGTCGGCATTCCAGTTACAATAACACGGGAATCGAGGAATGAACAATGATGGCAAGAAGTATCACTGCGTCAAGAATTCATAAGAGGTGGTGCAATTCCCACGACATTCTTGATATAAAGATGGTAATACCCCAAGGTAGAACAGAACAAAAACTGGATTGGCATTTTGATCTGTGGAATACAACTACTTTGACCCAATCCTGGATATGGATGAGGTACTGGAGTTTATTTCTCCTAGTCATTCTGAACTAGAATGGCTTGACGGACCACAAGAATGATAGGCACCAATGAATGAATGCTCACATACTCTTAACTATCAATTGATAGACGAGGTCAGAAGAGAACTAAAGAGAGACAACCCAAAAGAACATATGATTTTCTGAGTTGTGGATGCATGGGCTGGCATGTCGGACGAGTTCAACATATTTCTTCTGGATAACCCATGCAGAATGGTAGAACTGGCAGAGTCACAATATAGAATTAAGAACTCGTCAAGAGCACTCTGGTTGTGATCTTTCGGTTCAACGATGAACTTCTGCCATAAGCAGCTCATGGTATTGGAAGAAGGAAATACCATGGACCTCGAGGACTATCGCAAAGGTTACTAATAACCTAAAGGAATGAGAAAACACTAGCAACATGAAGTAGGTAGGGTGAATCTCGGGTTCAAAACCCAGGAGTAGAATACCTACTAACTAAATTGCATCACGGTATGCTTTCAAGAATAATGTCCAGAATCATCACACTGGGAACACAAAACATGGCTAGCTTACTAGATGATCCCCTAAGACACCTAGGGTCGTAATAATAATTCCAACATATATGTCGAGGCAATAGAATACCTCAACTCAGCAATTAGTGTGATTAACCTGGCCTAAAAGAACAACAAAACTAGAGGGAAAGGATTTTGCAAATGCATTAGATGGTTTAGAAACCTGGGATGACTCGGACAACATAACGGCTGTAAATGCTCAAAATTATTTGAGACATCCTGCAAAATGGTGGCATAACCACTCAACATCACAATATCAAGGTTCTAAGGCTAGCTATGAACATATGGAAGTAGTAGGAACCGAACTGAGACTTGAACTCAACAATCCTAGGCAACTATGGTTTAGTAACACGTCATCCTGAGAGATAGAAGAGAAGCCTAGTTCTTAACCCCGTAGAAAAGAAGAGGTTGACTCAGAGCAGAAGGGCATAAGGTAAAGGAGTAAAAAGAGCCTTACGTTCCCATCCACAATCAATTCCGTTATATAACTAAAGCATTTCTAGACACGACTTTGACCACCTTGGCTTGGTAATCCTACACGCAGTCAGGCTCTGATACCAAAGCTGCAAGGACCCCGATTCTAAGTCACACCGATCTAGCCTATAACACCTCATATCACTTTGCGGCCTCACGCACGGTCTTCCCATGGGTGTCGCCTTACCATGGCCCGGGACCGTTTGCGCCTTTTGGCTCATGTATATGATAGTGTCACTAGCATCCATATGACAGAGAACCCAGGCCGACATGACTAGTTGTGAACCCAAAGTGGCACTAACTTATGGGGACATGCATACATGAATCAACTTCGAGCATGTCGGTCAGTAGCGTGCGAATCCGGGCTGTAGCACTTGGCTAACAGGACTCCGGTGAACTGGGCTATAGCAGGCTAGGCAGGACTCCGGATGTCACCGCGTGACATTTCCCCGAAGGGACAGACATAGGAACGAAGTGAATCACATGCCGACCAATCAAGTGTTCTGGAGCAGTAGTGCCGGGCTAGCAGGACTCCGGTGAACCGGGCTGTAGCGGACTACTATGGCTCATGGAAGCACAAAACTACATTTCTCCATAAGAGAGGCTACCAAGGATGAACAACTAGGTTGTTGGATCCCACACATACCAAGCATTTCAATCATACACACAATATGCTCGATATGTGTAAATACAACATGGCATCACAACATAACTCCATGACTCAAGTATTTATTCGTTAGGCTCCAAGGAGCCAGGATATTACAATCATGGGTCTCATGACCCAACATACAGAGCATACAAGCAACAAGCACATGCGGAAGCTTAACTTGTCTGTGTACAGACAACTACAAATGAAGAAGGCTGAGAAGCCTGACTATCTACAAGACCCTCCCAAGGGTACAAGATCGTAGCTGAGGTAACAAGCTAAACTTCGAAGTCCACGCGATACTACTAGTGAGACTAAACTCTCTGCAAAACATAAATTAAGCAAATGTGAGTACAAATGTACCCAGCAAGACTTACATCAGAACTAACTACATATGCATCGGTATCATCAAAGGGGTGGTGGAGTTTAATTGCAGCAAGCCAGCTTTGACTCGGTGGCTATCCTGAACTACAATTGCAAATAACTCTTTGAGGTGGCGCACACGAGTCCGCATATTCACCATACCAATACACCACTATGGATCCGCTCCCGTCTCCCTACGAGAACGCCATCCATAGCACTCACGCTTATCTTGCGCATTTTAGAGTATCCACTTTCACTTATCTATGAACTATGCAAGGGGTCCAAGTTTCCATATCCGAGGAATCCGGCTATTCGAATAGATAATGATAACCCTGCAGGGGTGTACTTCTTCACACACGCTCTCGCCACTTACCACCATGTACACGTCGTGTATCTCGGCAACCTTCAAGCGGAAGCCTGGTGAGGGAGTCGGCCATGACCTGACTAATCACACAAGTCTCTCGTCCAGGTTTATCGCATATTCGGGTTCCATCCACAAGGAGATCCGGCCGGGGTGTCGCTCACGGCCCCAAATGATGTGTATAGGGTTCCCAAGCCCACCTTCCGGGTGCCACTTGGTACACCGGGCCACTGTGCCTAGTCTGTCCCAAGCCCACCTGTACCGGGTGCCCCTTGGTAGACTACTAACACTACCTACAAACACCAGAAACTAGTTGCAACTCCTGGACAGAGATCGAGTTGATTAATAAGTCGAGAGAGCTTGGAGCGCCCGGAGCCCAATGTGTGGTAGTAACTGTTCATGGATCACAAACACAGAACTCAGTTCCTGAGGACGGCTGCAATGAGACAACCCACCATGTACTCCTACATGGCCTCTCACCGCTACCTTTACCAAATCGTGTTCACACACTTAGCTCCCAACAGTAGGACATGTTCACAACTTTCCAATTCACCCTCGATGATTCAGACCTGACACAACTCTAAGCAATAGCAGGCATGACAAACAAGCATGAATGAGTAGGCACATCAGGGCTCAAACAAATCCTACTCATGCTAGTGGGTTTCATCTATTTACTATGGCAATGACAGGTCATGCAGAGGAAAGGGGTTCAACTACCGCAGCATGTAACAATTGAATCGCCGTTGTCCTAATGCAGTAAAAGAGAGCAGGAGCGAGAGAGCGGGATTGTATCGGAATGAATAAGGGGTTTTTGCTTGCCTGACACTTCTGAAGAGGAACACAATTCATCGGTGTAATCGTTCTCGTCGTCGGTACACGTCTACCGAGAGGGGACAAACACCGGCAACTGAGAAAGAACACAATCAATGCAATGCCACAATATGATGCATGATCATTACATGTCAATATGCTGTGATTTGGACTAATGCAACAGGAAGTCATTTTGGTTGCAGTGGAATTCAAAGCTAGATCAAATTCCAACTCCAAATCTATTATCAAATTTGTCCTAATCATGTTTCATCCTAAACAGTGAGGTTAACTTACTCAAACATGCATGAAAACAGTACAGATGGATAGATTGGATTTTTCTGATCATTTTCATATATAACTTATCTTATTTGGAGTTATAGATAATTTTCTATGATTTTTAGAAGTTTTGGGCATTTTCTGGAATTTCCTGAATTAAGTTAAATCCAGAATGGCCTAGGAATATGCGCATCATTTTTGGCAGAGGTCTTCACCTTTAACAAAAACCATGGACTTCCCTAAAGGGCATTTTGTCACATCCCCAGTTCAGGCCTTGCTTGTTTTAGCTTTAGCATCCATGCATCATGTTTAAATTTTATGAAACTTGAAATGGGGGCTGATAAACCCTAGCAACTAATGAATTCAACTAGGGTCAAAATAAAATCTTTTTCAATAAACCCAAAATGCCCTCTAGAAATGTTCATGATTTCTGGTAAAGGTGAAAACCTCTACCAAAAATGATGCACATATTTTTAGGCCATTTTGGATATTTGAATTAAATCATTACTTATTTTCATTTGGGTATTTAAATACTATAAAATATTTTAAATGCTCAAATAATCCCAAACTGAAATGTTTACTGTAGGATATATTTCTAACAGTGGTCATGAGCAGTTGCATGATTTTTGGGATTGATTTAGTATTTTTAATAAAGCCACAAAGCTGCAGAAAAATAGAAAAACAGAATTTAAAAAAAAGGAAAGGACTTACCGGAGCAACTTACCTGCACAGCCCACCACTGTAGCAACCCAACCGGGCAAAGCCAGTGCGGCCCAGCTCGCTGACCCAGCCCACCTGGCTCCTTGTCGTCTTCCTCCTCTTGCCAGAGCAGGTAGGCTGCTCGCTGTCGCGCGCGCTCGCCGTGGCCACCTCCTGCTTCCACCGAGGCGTTCCCGAGCCTCCCCCTCACGCCACCACGATGCCACGAACCCCCCTGGTGGCCCTCTCTCCTCTCCCTCACTCGCTGCTCTCCTTCCCCTCTCCCTCTTCGTTCTTCGCCCGAACAGAGAGCCGCCGCCGTCGTTCGCTGCCACCACGCCCACCATGCTCCTCTCGCCTCCCCGTGCAGTCTGCAAGCTCCGCCACCGCCCGTTACGCCGCCTCAAGCAAGCCCCGAGCGCTCGGACGCCCCAACTCGACCGCCTCGACTTGTCTTCAAGCTTCGGTCGCCGGAGATCGCCGTCGCCGTCCCGTCGCCCCAGGCCTTCCCCGAGCACGCCGACCGTCTCATCGTGAGCTACGTGAGCCCCTGCTTCGTTTCCCCCTAACTCCATGTCCGATTTCGAGCTCTAGCCGCCCCCTCCACCGGAGCCAAGACGCTCCGCCGCACGGGCTCGTCACCGGCGAAGCCCCTGTGACCTTTTGGCCCCACGCGTGCGTCCGTTGCACTCGCAACGTCCCGTAGAGTAAAACTAGCGCGACAACCGTCTCGTTTGCACACCGCAGCGCCGGTCCCGCGAACTCCCGAACTCCGGCGGCCGCTCGGCTCGCCGCCGCCGCTGCTACACACACCCCCAACACACCACGCGGCCACCACCGGATGCGCCTCACTGCCAGCGTCCCGTAGCCGCAAACCACAAGCGAAACGATGCTCCGTAGCTCCGTCCCCGAGCATCTCCGGCGAGCCACCGCCGTGCTTTTGGTCGCCGGCGTCGACCGCTGACGTGGCCGTGATTAGGGACTAAACACACCGCTAACCAACCCCCTGGGCCACTGACGAATGGGCCCCGCGCCCTAATTATTCCCAGTTTAGTTTCTGTTTAGGTTAGTTTAAAACCCAGCGGGACCCACATGCCTGAGTTGACCCACTGACTTGGCCGTTGACTGGGCCCACATGTCAGCGACCTAACCAGCACCGTGACACTGACTAGTGGGACCCCCTGGTCAGGTTTGACCCGGGGCAGCCCTGTTGACTCTGCTGACGTCATGATGATGTCAGGCTGACGCAGTATTCCTTTTCTGGAATTTAAATAGATCTTAAATGATTTGTTTAATTTAGAAAATATCCAAAACTTTGAAAAATCATAGAAAATAATCTATAGCTCAGAATGAAATAATTGATATATGAAAAATGATCAGAAAAATCCAATCTATCCATCTGTATCATTTTCATGCATGTTAGAACAACTTATAGCTGTTGTTTAGGACAAATCATAGGAATGGCATTTAAATAATCACATGTGGAGTTTGAATTTGAACCTAGGGTTCAAACCAACTCCATTTAACTTTCTGCTAGTTGCATTAGCTCAAACCACATCATATTGCCATGTCATGATCATGCATCATATTGTGCATTGCATTGATTGTGTTCTTCCTTGTTTGTCGATGTTGTCCCCTCTCGATAGATGTGACTCCGACGATGAGATCGTTGACACTGATGAAGACTCAATGCTATCTTCAGAAGTGCCAGGCAAGCAAAACCCCCTTGTTCATTCCGATAAAATCCCACTCTCTCGCTCGTGCTCTCTTTTACTGCATTAGGACAACCACGATTCATCTGTTACTTGCTGCGGTAGCTGAACCCCTTTATCCTCTGCATGACCTGTCATTGCCACAGTAAATAGATGAAACCCACTAGCATGAGTAGGAGTTGTTTGAGCCCTGATGTGCCTACTCATTCATGCTTGTTTGTCATGCCTGCTACTGCTTAGAGTTGAGTCAGGTCTGATTCATCGGGGATGAATCGGAAGTGTGTAAACATGTCCTACTGTGTGTGAGCTAAGTGTGTGAACACGATTTGGTAAAGGTAGCGGTGAGAGGCCATGTAGGAGTACATGGTGGGTTGTCTCATTGCAGCCGTCCTCAGGAACTGAGTTCTGTGTTTGTGATCCATGACCAGCTACTACCACGCATTAGAATGCTTAAGTGCCCCTCTCGACTTATTAATCAACTTGATCTCTGTCTAGGAGTTGCAACTAGTTTCTGGTGTTTGTAGGTAGTGTTAGTAGTCTACCAAGTGGCACCCGGTACAGGTGGGCTTGGGACAGACTAGGCACAGTGGCCTGGTGTACCAAGTGGCACCCGGATGGTGGGCTTGGGAACCCTGCACACATCGTTTGGGGCCGTGAGCGACACCTCGGCCGAATCTCCTTGCGGATGGAACCCGAATAGGCGATAAACCTGGACGAGAGACTTGTGTGGTTAGTCAGGTCGTGGACGACACCCTCGCTGGGCTTCCGCTTGAAGGTTGCCGAGTACATGTCGTGTAAACGGCGGTAAGTGGTGAGAGCGTGTGTGAAGAAGTACACCCCTGCAGGGTTAATATGATCTATTCGAATAGCCGTGTCCGCGGTAAAGGACTTCTGGGTTGCCTGTACAGTTCATAGACAAGTGAAAGTGGATACTCTAAAATACGCAAGATAAGCGTGAGTGCTATGGATGGCGTTTTCGTAGGGAGACGGGAGCGGATCCATAGTGGTGTATTGATATGGTGGATATGTGGACTCGTGTGCGCCACCTCAAAAGAGTTACTTGTAGTCGTAGTTCAGGTTAGCCACCGAGTCAAAGCTGGCTTGCTGCAGTTAAACCCCACCATCCCTTTATTGATAGTGATGCATATGTAGTTAGTTCTGATGTAAGTCTTGCTGGGTACATTTGTACTCATGTTTGCCTATTTTATGTTTTTGCAGAGAGACTTCAGTCTCACTAGTAGTTCCACGTGGACTTCAACGTTTAGCTTGTTACCTCAGCTACGATCTTGTGCCCTCGGCAGGATCTGGTAGATAATCAGGCTTCTTAGCCTTTTTCATTTGTAGATGTCTGTACTCAGACATGTTAAGCTTCCGCTTGTGCTTGACTTGTTTGCTCTGAATGTTGGGTCATGAGACCCATGATTGTAATATCTCGCTCCTTGGAGCCTATTGAATAAAATACTTGAGTTGTAGAGTCATGTTGTGATGCCATGTTGTACTTGCACATATCAGGCATATTGTGTGTATGTTATTGAAATGCTTGATATGTGTGGGATCTGACTATCTAGTTGTTTATCCTTAGTAGTCTCTCTTACCGGGAAATGTCTCCTAGTGTTTCCACTAAGCCATGGTAGCTTGCTACTGCTCCGGAACACTTAGGCTGGCCGGCATGTGTCCTTCCTCGTTCCTGTGTATGTCCCTTCGGGGAAATGTCACGCGATGAATACCGGAGTCCTGTTAGCCCGCTACAGCCCAGTTCACCGGAGTCCTGCTAGCCCAGTGCTTCAGCCTGGATTCACTTGCTGATGACCGACACGTTCGATGTTGGGTCATGGATGTCTGTCCCTGTAAGTTTGTGCCACTTTGGGTTTACGACTAGCCATGTCAGCCCGGGCTCCTTATCATATGGATGCTAGCGACACTATCATATACGTGTGTTAAAAGACGCATACGGTCCCGGGCAAAGGTAAGGCGACACCCGTGGGGATACCGTGTGTGAGGCCGCAAAGTGATATGAGGTGTTACATGCTAGATCGATGTGGCATTGAGTCGGGGTCCTGACAGCTTTGGTATCAGAGCTTGACTGCCTGTAGGATTACCAAGCCAAACTGGTCGAAGTTGAGTCTAGAAATTCTTTAGTTATATAAGGGAATTGATTGTGAGATGGAACGTAAGGCTCTTGTTACTCCTTTACCTCATGCCCTTCTGATCTGAGTCATCTTATCTTTCCTATGGGGTTAAGGAACTAGGCTATCTCTTCTTTCTATCAGGATCACGTGTTACTAATCTGCAGACTTGTAAGATTGATGGACTCAAGCCTCAGTTCAGTTCCTACTGCTTCCGTATGTTAACTGTTGATCTTGAAACCTCGATATTGTGATGTTGAGTGGCTATGCCACCATTTTTCCGGATGTCTCAAATCTTTTTGAGCATGTACAGCCGTTATGCTGTCCGAGTCATCCCAGGTTTCTTAATAGTCTGAAGCATTTGCAAATCCCTTCCTCCTATTCCTGATGTTCATTTGGGCCATGTTAATCACACTAATTTCTGACTTGAGGTACTCTATTGCCTTGACATATATGTTGGAATTATGATTATGGCCCTAGGTGTCTTGGAGTATTACCTAGTGATCTAGCCATGTTTTGTGTTCCAGTGTGATGATTCTGGCCATCATTCTCGAAAGCATCCCGTGATGCCACTTAGTTAGTAGGCATTCTATTCCTGGGTTCTTGACCCAAGATCCACCCTACTTACTTCATGTTGATAGTGTTTGCTCGTTCCTTTAGGTTATTAGTACCCTTTGAGATAGTCCTCGAGGTCCGTGGTATTTCCTTCTTCCAAATACTATGAACCACTTATGGCAGAAGTTCTTTAAACCAAGGATCACAACCAGAGTGATCTCGATGAGTTCTCCATTCTATATTGTGACCCTGCCAGTCCTACCTTTTCTGCATGGGTTATCCAGAAGAAATGTTGAGCTTTGCTCGACATACTAATCTATGCATCCACAACTCAGAAAATTATATGTTCCTTTGAGTTGCTCTTTCTAGTTGTTTTCTGACCTTCGTCTATCAATTGATAGTCAAGAGTATGTGTGTCTTCGTTCATCGATGCCTATTATACTTGTGTTCCGTCAAGCCATTCTATCCCAGAATGACTAGGAGAAATGAACTCCAGTACCTCATCCATATCTAGGATTGGGTCAAAGTAGTCATACTCCGCAGATCAAATACTAATCCAGTTTTTGTTCTGTTCTACCCTGAAGTATTACCCTCTTTATGTCAAGAAAGTCATAGGAATTACACATCATCTTATGAATTCTTGGTGCAGTGATACTTCTCACCGTCATTATTCATTCCTCGGTTCCCGTGTTGTTGTAACCGGAATACCGACAAGTGATCTATGATGTGTGAAATCAATACTGCTAGTAACCCCGTTGCTTGGTAGTTAAAGGACAATACTTCATTCTTAGCGTGTTGGTTCTTGAATCGTCATTCTAAGATAGATTGTGCTACCTAGTCCTTATTTCTGGTGCACTATTTGATCAATGAGTTAGGATTGTGCCAATCCCTCGCTCTTTTGATCATATCATCTTGCCCTGAAAAGCAAGATTGTTCTCGAGCTTAATAGCATATCGGTGGTTCGTGATTTTTCGATTATCTTCTCGGAAGTATCACCAGGTTGTCACCTGACTGCTATGTTGAGCACGTGACCAAGTTGGTTTTCGAAACCACCCTTTCTCCAAGAATCAGTGTTGGATACCCCTGAGCTAGTTGGTTAAGCTAAACGACAACTTGGAGAGTTGGAAGATAAAAGCTTACCTAACCTAGTTCGTTTCAAAGGGATATCCTGGTGTTGGTGTGTTTTGAAGAAAGATGATATCTTCATCGATTGGTCCCTGTGATCAGTTGTTGGACCTATTGTCTTATAAAAACTTTGATTTGAGTATGGGCTATCGTCAAATCAATTTAGAACCAACAATGTTCATAATGTTGTCTTACTTGCGGTTATTCCTCGAGCATACACCATTACATCCTTTGGGTCTGACCAATGCTATGTCCTTGCTCACATAATTATGGAATTCCATTTATATGGTCATCTGGATGGATTGTTGCTGAGCCCATCAGCAGTATTTTGTCTTCTCCATGATTCATGTTGAACATCTAAGTTAGCATTGGAAACTTTTGTAAGCATTATCTTCGTGATCCATTCATGAAGCATATGTTTGGATCAAAGAAGTGACTTCCTCCAATTTATGTGCATTTGGAGCAAGTTGCCGCCGTGGATTCGAGAAAGTCAATGTTGCTTCCTCTGGAATCATCCCAAGTCAGTCATGCATATGTGCGAAGTATTCTGTGGTCTGGAGACTTGCAACCTTCATTCCGTATGTGTCCCGAGCACACCAAGCCACTGACTGATTTGTTCAAGGAGAAGAAGTTCCTTCATAAGAGCTAATCCGGACTTATGTAGGGACTTCGATATCCTCGATGATGGTTCCCAACCTGAACTCGGTAGTGTTATATTATAAGACTACTGCGTGGTCATGCTTGTCTGGGACAGCGTGTTCACATGTGTGTAGCAGAACCAGCTCATGTCTTGGATCTTGCTATCGTAGTTCATTTCCCGAGAATCTCGCAACATCATCTCGTCGAATTGTGTTGCAAACTTTCATTTTTATTCCTAGACTCGATGAGTCTGGAATATCCTGACACCAACCAGATCTGAATCTCAGGCAGATATGATGGTTGGAACATTTCCCAAGAACTATAATATTGGTCCCTCGAAAACCGGTGAAGTGGATGTCGTGGCCAACACACCCAGCCGGAAGACCTATTATTGTAGTATCTTGATTGAAGAAGTTGGCCACCTCCCCATAAGGATTTCGTAGGATTTACTCCCTAGTCATTCCTTATAGATTTTTGTGTTTCCGAAGTCCGACCTTTTACTTGGTGTTTTAGATATCAAACCATATCTATGAATGGGTTACACTAGTACATCAAGGAGAACATTAGAAGCGGAGTGCTAAATGTCTCTCGGTCGATCATCCAGATTTTGTCCCCTTGGCACCGCCAAGGTGAAATCTGAGAAGGTGTTATCTTCCTTTGCATGTGCATCTTCTACCGGCATTCATCATGGTAGTACGTTGTGTTGCCAGGATCCTTGACACGGATATTGGTAATACCTTGATGAATATGGAAATGCTCAAGTTCTTGAGAGCACGCACAAGCACTAGGTGTTATCATGGGCACTAACTGGGTTTGCTCTCAGCTTCCTCGGTTATGCTATAACTTCTCAAACAGTGGACTCACTCTCTACTGTTGAGCTTCTCCCCAGTTACTAAATCATCCCCTATGTTGTTTTCAACAAGGTAATCCACATCATCCATTCTGGTCCAAGTATACCATTCTACCGAACCCCTCCAAACGATCACTCAAGAATTGCCTTAGGCTGGTATAAAGAGTTTCAATGATCTCTGAATCAAAGGTAATTCTTTTTGCCACCTAAGGGGATATATCTACGAGTCACCATCCCTAAGGTGTCTCGTTGTGGTATCATGGCAACTCAACTCCTCGCTACGTTGACAACCGCTCACCACCCTCTTAGGTGTGGAATTGTTGTCTACCTAGTGAACCCTCGTCATCTGTTCCACTCCATCCCTCTAGATGTGTGCTTCGTGTCTCAGCCCGGGGATGCTGCTATGTCTCATTTCATGAGTTGATCCTGAGTTGTTCGATCTTCGAGAAGATTAATTCTTCTAGAGTTTTCCTTCCCTCTTCTTGTCATGTTAGTTGGAGTTCTCAGAGCAAGACTTTGAGACAATGATGGTGATCGAATCAACGCTCTTATGAAGTGCACCCTGGATCGTGAAGATTATACTAGTTTGCGTTTCCCCTTCATCTTACCCTACGCTTGAATCTCGAGACGAGATTCTTGTTTAGTGGGGGTGAGTTGTCACATCCCCAGTTCAGGCCTTGCTTGTTTTAGCTTTAGCATCCATGCATCATGTTTAAATTTTATGAAACTTGAAATGGGGGCTGATAAACCCTAGCAACTAATGAATTCAACTAGGGTCAAAATAAAATCTTTTTCAATAAACCCAAAATGCCCTCTGGAAATGTTCATGATTTCTGGTAAAGGTGAAAACCTCTGCCAAAAATGATGCACATATTTTTAGGCCATTCTGGATATTTGAATTAAATCATTACTTATCTGCATTTGGGTATTTAAATACTATAAAATATTTTAAATGCTCAAATAATCCCAAACTGAAATGTTTACTGTAGGATATATTTCTAACAGTGGTCATGAGCAGTTGCATGATTTTTGGGATTGATTTAGTATTTTTAATAAAGCCACAAAGCTGCAGAAAAATAGAAAACCAGAATTTAAAAAAAAAGGAAAGGACTTACCGGAGCAACTTACCTGCACAGCCCACCACTGTAGCAACCCAACCGGGCAAAGCCAGTGCGGCCCAGCTCGCTGACCCAGCCCACCTGGCTCCTTGTCGTCTTCCTCCTCTTGCCAGAGCAGGCAGGCTGCTCGCTGTCGCGCGCGCGCTCGTCGTGGCCACCTCCTGCTTCCACCGAGGCGTTCCCGAGCCTCCCCCTCACGCCACCGCGATGCCACGAACCCCCCTGGTGGCCCTCTCTCCTCTCCCTCACTCGCTGCTCTCCTTCCCCTCTCCCTCTTCATTCTTCGCCCGAAGAGAGAGCCGCCGCCGTCGTTCGCTGCCACCACGCCCACCATGCTCCTCCCGCGAACTCCCGAACTTCGGCGGCTGCCCGGCTCGCCGCCGCCGCTGCTACACACACCCCCAACACACCACGCGGCCACCACCGGATGCGCCTCACTGCCAGCGTCCCGTAGCCGCAAACCACGAGCGAAACGATTCTCCGTAGCTCCGTCCCCGAGCATCTCCGGCGAGCCACCGCCGTGCTTTTGGTCGCCGGCGTCGACCGCTGACGTGGCCGTGATTAGGGCCTAAACACACCGCTAACCAACCCCTGGGCCACTGACGAATGGGCCCCGCGCCCTAATTATTCCCAGTTTAGTTTCTGTTTAGGTTAGTTTAAAACCCAGCGGGACCCACATGCCTGAGTTGACCCGCTGACTTGGCAGTTGACTGGGCCCACACGTCAGCGACCTAACCAGCACCGTGACACTGACTAGTGGGACCCCCTGGTCAGGTTTGACCCGGGGCAGCCCTGTTGACTCTGCTGACATCATGATGATGTCAGGCTGACGCAGTATTCCTTTTCTGGAATTTAAATAGATCTTAAATGATTTGTTTAATTTAGAAAATATCCAAAACTTTGAAAAATCATAGAAAATAATCTATAGCTCAGAATGAAATAATTGATATATGAAAAATGATCAGAAAAATCCAATCTATCCATCTGTATCATTTTCATGCATGTTAGAACAACTTATAGCTGTTGTTTAGGACAAATCATAGGAATGGCATTTAAATAATCACATGTGGAGTTTGAATTTGAACCTAGGGTTCAAACCAACTCCATTTAACTTTCTGCTAGTTGCATTAGCTCAAACCACATCATATTGCCATGTCATGATCATGCATCATATTGTGCATTGCATTGATTGTGTTCTTCCTTGTTTGTCGATGTTGTCCCCTCTCGATAGATGTGACTCCGACGATGAGATCGTTGACACTGATGAAGACTCAATGCTATCTTCAGAAGTGCCAGGCAAGCAAAACCCCCTTGTTCATTCCGATAAAATCCCACTCTCTCGCTCGTGCTCTCTTTTACTGCATTAGGACAACCACGATTCATCTGTTACTTGCTGCGGTAGCTGAACCCCTTTATCCTCTGCATGACCTGTCATTGCCACAGTAAATAGATGAAACCCACTAGCATGAGTAGGAGTTGTTTGAGCCCTGATGTGCCTACTCATTCATGCTTGTTTGTCATGCCTGCTACTGCTTAGAGTTGAGTCAGGTCTGATTCATCGGGGATGAATTGGAAGTGTGTAAACATGTCCTACTGTGTGTGAGCTAAGTGTGTGAACACGATTTGGTAAAGGTAGCGGTGAGAGGCCATGTAGGAGTACATGGTGGGTTGTCTCATTGCAGCCGTCCTCAGGAACTGAGTTCTGTGTTTGTGATCCATGACCAGCTACTACCACGCATTGGAATGCTTAAGTGCCCCTCTCGACTTATTAATCAACTTGATCTCTGTCCAGGAGTTGCAACTAGTTTCTGGTGTTTGTAGGTAGTGTTAGTAGTCTACCAAGTGGCACCCGGTACAGGTGGGCTTGGGACAGACTAGGCACAGTGGCTTGGTGTACCAAGTGGCACCCGGATGGTGGGCTTGGGAACCCTGCACACATCATTTGGGGCCGTGAGCGACACCCCGGCCGGATCTCCTTGCGGATGGAACCCGAATAGGCGATAAACCTGGACGAGAGACTTGTGTGGTTAGTCAGGTCGTGGCCGACACCCTCGCTGGGCTTCCGCTTGAAGGTTGCCGAGTACATGTCGTGTAAACGGCGGTAAGTGGTGAGAGCGTGTGTGAAGAAGTACACCCCTGCAGGGTTAATATGATCTATTCGAATAGCCGTGTCCGTTGTAAAGGACTTCTGGGTTGCCTGTACAGTTCATAGACAAGTGAAAGTGGATACTCTAAAATACGCAAGATAAGCGTGAGTGCTATGGATGGCGTTCTCGTAGGGAGATGGGAGCGGATCCATAGTGGTGTATTGATATGGTGGATATGTGGACTCGTGTGCGCCACCTCAAAAGAGTTACTTGTAGTCGTAGTTCAGGTTAGCCACCGAGTCAAAGCTGGCTTGCTGCAGTTAAACCCCACCATCCCTTTATTGATAATGATGCATATGTAGTTAGTTCTGATGTAAGTCTTGCTGGGTACATTTGTACTCATGTTTGCCTATTTTATGTTTTTGCAGAGAGATTTCAGTCTCACTAGTAGTTCCACGTGGACTTCAACGTTTAGCTTGTTACCTCAGCTACGATCTTGTGCCCTCGGCAGGATCTGGTAGATAATCAGGCTTCTTAGCCTTTTTCATTTGTAGATGTCTGTACTCAGACATGTTAAGCTTCCGCTTGTGCTTGACTTGTTTGCTCTGAATGTTGGGTCATGAGACCCATGATTGTAATATCTCGCTCCTCGGAGCCTATTGAATAAAATACTTGAGTTGTAGAGTCATGTTGTGATGCCATGTTGTACTTGCACATATCGGGCATATTGTGTGTATGTTATTGAAATGCTTGATATGTGTGGGATCTGACTATCTAGTTGTTTATCCTTAGTAGTCTCTCTTACCGGGAAATGTCTCCTAGTGTTTCCACTGAGCCATGGTAGCTTGCTACTGCTCCGGAACACTTAGGCTGGCCGGCATGTGTCCTTCCTCGTTCCTGTCTCTGTCCCTTCGGGGAAATGTCACGCGATGAATACCGGAGTCCTGTTAGCCCGCTACAGCCCGGTTCACCGGAGTCCTGCTAGCCCAGTGCTACAGCCTGGATTCACTCGCTGATGACCGACACGTTCGATGTTGGGTCATGGATGCCTGTCCCTGTAAGTTTGTGCCACTTTGGGTTTTCGACTAGCCATGTCAGCCCGGGCTCCTTATCATATGGATGCTAGCGACACTATCATATACGTGTGTCAAAAGACGCAAACGGTCCCGGGCAAAGGTAAGGCGACACCCGTGGGGATACCGTGCGTGAGGCCGCAAAGTGATATGAGGTGTTACATGCTAGATCGATGTGGCATTGAGTCGGGGTCCTGACACATTTGGGTTCATTGAAATGTTTTTATTGAACCTAGTGGAATTCATTTGGTGTTAGGGTTTCAACAATCCCCATTTCAAGTTTCTGACAAATTTAATCATGATGCAAGATGATGATGCAATTACAAGCAAGGCCAATGCTAGGGCTGTGACATGCGGTCTTGCAATGCTTCCGTTTCACGATCTTCAAGGGTATGAAGATACACTCCCCTCTCTCTCGTTGCTAGTCTCTCCATAGATTGATCTTGGTGATGCGTAGAATTTTTTTAATTTCTACAACGATCCCCAACAGTAACAAGTGTAACAAAGGTGTAGCAAGGTGGCCCAATCCTTTTTATACCAAATGACAAGCATGGACGAGCTCTTATATGAAGCAAAGTGCTGCCGAGGACACATGGGAATTATCGTCAAGCTAGTTTTCATCATTCTCATATGATTCGCGTTTGTTACTTTGATAATTTGGTATGAAGGTGGACCAGTGCTTGGGTGTTGTCCTTACTTGTACAAGTGATGTCTACTACAAGCAAATTCTAACAAAATAAAATGATGCACCAAACAGAACTTATAGCATGTGATGAATGAAAATTTATCTCCAAGTGAGGTTACCGATAATGTTGGAGATGATAGAGGGGATGCCTTCTGGGGCATCCCCAAGATTAGTTGCTAGGATCTTCCTTGGATATTAACTTGGGGTGCCTTGGGCATACCCAAGCTTAGGGTATTGTCAATCCTTATTCTCCTCATATCGATGTCTCACCCAAAACTGGGAAACTTCAATCACACAAAACTTAACGGAACTTCGTGAGATAGTTAGTATGATAAAGAGCAAACCATTCACTTTGGTACTATCAAAGAAAAAATTCATAATTTTTATCTCACAATGCCTACTATAGCATATCATTTCCACAATTCATATTGAGCAATATAAGCCATAGAAACTAGAAAACAAGCAAGCTATGCATTGAAAACAGAATCTGTCAAAAACAGAACAGTCTGTAATGATCTGGAAAACAACCATACTTCTGCCAGTCCAAAACTTCTGAAATATTAGTAAAACCTGGGAAATTTGTATATCAATCTTGTGAAAAAAGAACCAGGATTTTATCACGCTTCTGTACAAAATGAAAATTATTTTACTGGGCGCAAAAGTTTCTGTTTTTCAGCAAGATCAAATCAACTATCACCATAGACCATCCCACAGGTCTTACATGGCACTTTATTGAAACAAAAGATATAAAACATGATTACTATAGTAGCTTAATCATGTGAACACACAAAAATAGTAGGGGTAAATGTTGGGTTGTCTCCCAACAAGCGCTTTTCTTTAATGCCTTTTAGCTAGGCAAGATGATTTCAATGATGCTCACATAAAAGATAAGAATTGAAACATAAAGAGAGCATCATGAATCATAAGTTACCCTATCATAATAATTTTCAGTAGCATCATGAATGGATTCATCAATATAACCATCACATAAAGCATTCTTTTCATGATCCACAAGCATAGAAATTTTATTACTCTCCACATAAGAAAATTTCTTCTCATTCACAATTGTGGGAGTATCATATGAAACTCGAATACTTTAAATTTTTTCCACATTAAAAGAGTAATGTTCAGGAAAAGGGTAATCAGAACCATGACAAGTTTTATAAATATAATCATCACTACTTCTTATAACATAAGTATCATCACAATAATCATCATAAGTAGCAACTTTGTTCTCATCATAGATAGGAGGCATGCAATCATCATAGCAAATTTGATCATTCATAGTAGGGGGGTTAAAAAGATCATATTCACCAAGCATATCATCCCCAAGCTTGGGACAAACATTAATTGTTGCAAATAAATCCTCAAACATGTCATTCTTATCAAACATAGCATTCCCAAGCTTATGGCTTTGCATATCATTAGCATCATGGATATTCAAAGAATTCGTGCTAACAACATTGCAATCATGCTCATCATTTATACTAAACATTCTGTTGAATTCTTCTTCTATCAATTGAGCACAATTTGCCTTTCCATCATTTTCACGAAATACATTATAAAGATGAATAATATGATGCAACCTCAATTCCATTTTTAGTTTTCTTTTTATAAACCAAACTAGTGATAAAACAAGAAACTAAAAGATTCAATTGCAAGATCTAAAGATATACCTTCAAGCACTCATCTCCCTAGCAACGGCGCTAGAAAAGAGCTTGATGTCTACTACGCAACTTTATTCTTGTAGACACGTGTCGGGCCTCCAGGCGCAGAGTTCTGTAGGATAGTAGCAATTTTCCCTCAAGTGGATGACCTAAGGTTTATCAATCCGTGGAGGCGTAGGATGAAGATGGTCTCTCTCAAACAACCCTGTAACCAAATAATAAAAAGTCTCTTGCGTCCCCAACACACCAAATACAATGGTAATTTGTATAGGTGCACTAGTTCGGCGAAGAGATGGTTATACAAGTGTAATGTAGATAGTAGATATTGATTTTTGTAATAAGAATAATAAAAAACAGGAAGGTAGCAACTGATAAAATGCAGCACAAACGGTATTGCAATGCTTGAAAATGAGGCCTAGGGTCCATAATTTCACTAGTGCATCTCCCAACAATGCTAATATAATTGGATAATATAATCATCCCTCAACGTGCGATGAAAAATCACTCCAAAGTTCCTATCTAGCGGAGAACATAAGAAGAAATCGTTTGTACGGTACAAAACCACCTCGAAGCTATTCTTTCTGATCGATCTATCCAAGAGTTTGTACTAAAATAACACCAAATAATTTCAGATTCATAATACTCAATCCAACACAAAGAACCTCAAAGAGTACCCCAAGATTTCTACCGAAGAAACAAAGACAAGAACATGCATCAACCCCTATGCGTAGATTACCCCAATGTCACCTCGGGGATCCACGAGTTGAGTGCCAAAACATATATCAAGTGAATCAATATAATACCCCATTGTCACCACGGGTATTCATATGCAAGACATATATCAAGTGCTCTCAAATCCGTAAAAGTATTCAATCCAATAAAATGAAATCTCAAAGGGGAAACTCAATTCATCACATCAAGATAGAGAGGGGAAAACACCATATGATCCGACTATATTAACAAAGCCCAAGATACATCAAGATCATGACATCTCAAGGACATGAGAGAGAGAGAGATATTTAACACATAGCTACTGGTACAAACCCTCATCCCCGGGGGTGGACTACTCCCTCCTCATCGTGGTGGCTGCCGGGATGATGAAGATGGCCACCAGTGATGATTCCCCCCTCCGGCAGGGTGCCGGAACGGGGTCTAGATTGGTTTCTTGTGGCTACAGAGCCTTCCGGCGGCGGAACTTCCGATCTAGGGTTACCCCCGAGGGTTTTGGAATATTTGGCAATTTATAGGGCGAAGAGGGGTATGGGAGGCCATCGAGGTGGGCACAACCAACCTGGGCATGCCTGGTAGGTTCTGCCCCCCTCGGGGCACCCCCCATGTACTTCTCTCGCCCATTGGATGTCTTCTAGTCCAAAAAAATCCAGAAAAAGGTTTCGCGGTGTTTGGACTCCGTCTGATATTGATTTCCTGCGATGTAAAAAACAAGCAAAAAACAACAACTGGCACTGGGTCAATAGGTTAGTCCCAAAAAATGATATGAAGTTGCTATAAAATGATTATAAAACATCCAAGAATGATGATATAACAGGATGAATACTTCATAAATTGTAGATATGTTGGAGACGTATCAGCATCCCCAAGCTTAATTCCTACTCGTCCTCGAGTAGGTAAATGATAAAAGAAATAATTTATGAAGTGTGAATGGTAGAAAAGTGCACAAGTTTGATCCATGACAATTTCAATCACTTTTCCTAGCATCATAACAACAATTCTTTCTGATAAAACTTCTTATGTTAAAGTAGGAACCAATTCACATAATGAGGTTCAAACAATGAATTCTCTTGAAACTCAACAACCTATGTTCTCAGTCACCAAGCAATTGCAATTCAACTTATTCAACAGAGTCTAAGTAAGAGCTCTAGATACTCAACCATCATATAGCCTTCTATGATTGCTAACACTCACCGCATACACATCAGCAAAATGTTTCAATTGGACACATAGAAAGATAGGGGCTTATGATTTCGCCTCCCAACATATTCACCTCAAGGGTGATGTCAACAATAATAACTCATGCTACCCATATCCAACTGGATATATGTGTTGATAGGTCTCCAACGTATCTATAATTTTTGATTGTTCCATGCTATTATATTATCTGTTTTGGATGTTTAATGGGCTTTAATATACCTTTTAATATTATTTTTGGGACTAACCTATTAACCGAAAGCCTAGTGCAAATTACTGTTTTTTTCCTATTTCAGTGTTTCGCAGAAAAGGAATATCAAACGGAATCCAAACGGAATGAAACCGTCGCGAGGATCATTTTTGGAACAAACGCAATCCAGGAGACTTGGAGCGGACGTCAAGGAAGCAGTGAGGAAGCCACGAGGCAGGAAGGCGCGCCCCCACCCTCATGGGCCCCTCGAAGCTCCACCGACCTACTTCTTTCCCCTATATATACTCTTATACTCTGAGACCTCCGGGGAGAGCCACGAAACACCTTTTCCACTGCCTCAACCTTCTGTACCCGTGAGATCCCATCTTGGGGCCTTTTCCAGCGATCTGCTGGAGGGGGATTCGATCAAGGAGGGCTTATACATCAACACCATAGCCTCTCCGATGATGTGTGAGTAGTTTAACATAGAACTTCGGGTCCATAGTTATTAGCTAGATGACTTATTCTCTCTCTTTGGATCTCAATAAAAAGTTCTCCTCGATCTTCTTGGAGATCTATTTGATGTAACTCTTTTGCGGTGTGTTTGCCGAGATCCGATGAATTGTGGGTTTATGAACTTGATTACCCATGAATATTATTTGATTCTTCTCTGAATTCCTATATGCATGATTTTATATCTTTGCAAGTCTCTTTGAATTATCGATTTAGTTTGTCCTACTAGATTGATCTTTCTTGCAATGGGAGAAGTGCTTAGCTTTGGGTTCAATCTTGCGGTGCTCGATCCCAGTGATAGAAAGGGAAACGACATGTATTGTATTGTTGCCATCGAGGATAAAAATATGGGGTTTATATCATATTGCTTGAGTTTATCCCGCTACATCATGTCATCTTGCCTAATGCGTTACTCTGTTCTTATGAACTTAATACTCTAGATGTATGCTGGATAGAAGTCGATGTGTGGAGTAATAGTAGTAGATGCAGAATCGTTTTGGTCTACTTATCATGGACGTGATGCCTATATTCATGATCATTGCCTTAGATATCATCATAACTATGCACTTTTCTATCAATTGCTTGGCAGTAATTTGTTCACCCACCGTAATACATGCTATCTTGAGAGAAGCCACTAGTGAAACCTATGGCCCCGGGGTCTACTTTACATCATATAAGTTTCCAATCTACAGTTCTAGTTTACTATTTATTTTGCAATCTTTATTTTCCAATCTATACCACAAAAATACCAAAAATATTTATCTTATTATCTTTATAAAATCACACTTTTGCAAGTGGCCGTGAAGGGATTGACAACCCCTTTATCGCATTGGTTGCAAGGTTCTTATTTGTTTGTTCAGGTACTAGGCGATTGGTGTGTAGTCTCCTACTGGATTGATACCTTGGTTCTCGAAAACTGAGGGAAATACTTACGCTACTTTGCTGCATCACCGTTTCCTCTTTAAGGGAAAACCAACGCATGCTCAAGAGGTAGCAGGAAGGATTTCTGGCGCCGTTGCCGGGGAGATTTGCACCAAGTCAAGTCAATATTTGATCTCCCGTCAACTAGCTATTTCTGGCGCCATTGCCGGGGAGATCTACACACAAGTCAAGACATACCAAGTACCCATCACAAACTCTTACCCCTCGCATTAGATTATTTGCCATTTGCCTCTCGTTTTCCTCTCCCCAACTTCACCTTTGTCGTTTTATTCGCCCTTTTTTTTGTTCGCTTCCTTCCACTTGTTTCTTGTGTGTCCATGTGTTAGATGATTTGTTTTGCCATTATGGCTAGTCCTTCTATCATTGTTAGTACTCCCGATCATGAAGTTCTTAATTTTAAACAAAGGGAGGGAGAAAATCTAAAAGATGCTTGGCATAGAATTTGCAATGCTCAGAATAGATCTACTAGGAAGCAATCTACTTCCGTTCTTCTTCGCAATTTTTATGTAGGCATCACTCCTTGAAACAGATATATTCTTGATACCATTACCCGAGGGAATTTCTTGGGTAGCCATACTTTTGATTCTTATAATGCTATGTTGGATTTGTTTGGCCCACCACATCTTTTGGTCAATGGAACTATTTTAACTTTGGAGCATGTGATGCAAAGGCTTGAAATTATATCGAAAATAAAGTTGCCACTGTAGAGTTGATTGAGAATTTGGATGAAAAGATCCACAACAAAATTACCCAATATGGATCTAAGGTAGGAGTTACTCTGAATTTTTTTCGAGAAAAAGAACCCATAGTTAATGAAAAGATAGATCAAGATTCCACTAGAATTGATAAACTTGAGGATATTATTACCAATTTAGGGTCTGCCTTTTCTGCCGTAAGAAACACTTCACAAAGTTGCCAAATTTATGTATGTTCCTAATAATAAGGGTGAATCTTCTAGTAAGGAAAATACGGATCTCAAATCAATAAGTGTTCACCCCAACCTTTTCGCTATCATTAAGGAACCTTTCGCTACAAATGAATGTCTTGATTTCTTGCCTAGGAGTTTGATCATTAATAAAAAGAAGGAAACTCCTAAAGGTTATAAGTGTTCAATTGAATAATTGCATACCAAAGATGACAATACCTAGATCGATTCTTGTTTTTATGCCTAGCTAGGGCGTTAAACGATAGCGCTTGTTGGGAGGCAACCCAATTTTATTTTTATTCCTTGCTTTTTGTTCCCGTTTAGTAATAAATAAATCATCTATCCTATGTTATGATTGTGTTTTTATGTTTTAGTTAGTGTTTGTGCCAAGTAAAGCCTTTAGGATCTTCTTGGGTGATTGTTATTTGATCTTGCTAAAAAAACGGAAAGTATGCGCTCACGAGAATAATTTTCATCTTTTACCAGAGAGCAATAAAATACCAATTCCAACTGTAGTAGATCAATATACAAATTATTTAGGACTTCCTCATTTCTCAGGAACTTTGGAGTTACAGAAGTATTCGAAACCTACAGATTGCTACAAACTGTTCTGTTTTTGACAGATTCTGTTTTTCGTGTGTTGTTTGCTTATTTAGATGAATATATGGCTAGTATCTGTCGGGGTTCTAGGAACGGGGGTCCCCAGACTTGCCTGCCTGCGGCCCATGGTGTGGCTCTGCGAGCGGGCCCGTGCGGCCCATCTTCACCGGCAAGGAATCAAGACCCTCGCGAGGGGCCAAGCCTCACGAGGCGGACGACACAATACCTCCTCAGGAGCGGCCTCACCAGGCTGGCTCGGGAGGGGTGGCGAGATCAAGGCCAGGCAAACCTCACGACGCTCCGGTGACATGAGCCATGACGACCAAGGCCTGGCGGGCGCCAGCGAGCATAGTGTCCTTGTTTCCTCTTTGGTGCTAAGGAAGCAGGCACAGGCGCGGAGTACCGAGGCATCAAGCAAAGGTTTCCATATCGGTGCAACGAGACCAAGACCAGCAGGACGACAAGACGGAGGTCATTGTGGAGCCCAAGATGGCGTCACCACCAGAGCCTTTGGCAGGCGAACACCACTTTTGTCAGGATAAGTTGTACTGGCTGTCCCCTTTCAAATTGGCCGTTGTTGGCTCCCTTCCCGCTCAATATTTGGGGAGAGGAACAGGGCCTCTACAAATAGGACTAGCCACCCCCGTAGCTAGGGGGATCGATTGGACGGATCGAGAGAGACCAGAGCTACCACAAGTTCACCGAGCACAAGAACACCTCTCCTCAGGAGGCCGTTCTTCCCCTTGTATTGTTCATCCTCAACCCAAGAGGCAATCCACCACCACCACACCGGAGTACGGTATTACACCACAACGGTGGCCCGAACCAGTATAAATCTTGTGTCCTTTGTATTGCGAGTTCATCGAGTTAGCCTGTAAGATCTTAGCGAAGCTAGGACGTGGATCGGTAGGGGAAGATCTTCGCGCGCACCCCAGTGTTCGAACCTTGAGGGTTTTGCTGGAACCCGTGATCTAACATTAGGCGCTCCAGGTAGGGGTGCACCGGAGCCTCTCTCCCGCCAGTTGATTCACCGATGCTCCACAGTTCAAATGTTCGGCGACTCAAGGACCAACGCCGACCACTGGGCAGCCTAGCCAGCCCGGGCGGCGCCGCCTGCCCAGGAAGACCTCAACCCCGCACTCCAGGCGGCACGAGCGCCACCTCACACTGCGGGGCATGGGCGGCACGGCCAGGCGCCATCCACCCTCACCCCACGACAGGTGCGAGCTGCTGCAAGGGCTGCAAGCCACGCCGCGGTAACGGCGCCGGACACCCGGAGGGAGCAGGCAAACATGCGACCTGCACTCACGATGGAACGGGAGCTACTACGGTGCCGGCTGATGGAGAGCGGCCGGGATGCGCTGCTGGAATGCGTCGCCGAGCTACTGGACGCTGCGGCTTCAGGAGTACCACCCTTCTGTTCTTTGCTCATGCCACAAGCTGTGGTCGGGTCGCATGGCGTGCCACGCCACGCCCGTGCGCCTATAGGTGCACCGCCAGGCTTTATCGACACCGGCGCAACCAACGGAGCTGCATGCCTGCTTGCGCCGCGCCACCTCCGCTGGGCGCGGGCACAAGCGCTACCACCTACGGTCCGAGCATGATGCAACCCTACCGTCCTCGAGGCGGCACGCTAGGTCGAGCGACATGGAGTGTGGGGCACTACGGCGAGGTATTTGAGGCGGCGGCCTTGGAGGTCTACATGCCCCGCATGGTGGACCAAGAGTACGTGCTGGAAGACGACCCTGGCTCGTTCCTCAAGCCGGACTGGGAGGAGGAGGCGCTAGAAGCTGGCGCCTTTCAGGACCCCTCCGGATGCCTCGCCAACCGCGCTGGCGACAACTGCTACATGGTACCACTAATTCCTCAGGAGCAGGCTTACGCTAACCATGGTACGCAGGGGGATCAGGTCGCAGTAGCAGATGGCGGTCCCAGCTCGCCGGCCTCCCTCCCGCTAGGGGGGCACGCTGGGGGCTGCAGGAAGGAAGCCGGGATGAAGGCCCTCCCCAGCGCCGCGCGGAACAAGGTGTCCCCCGGAGGTAGGCTCTCTGCCGGGGAGGTGCTCCAGAGCCTACCCCCGGCAGAGGACCCGTGGTCACCGAGGGTGCCGCTGGCGTCCCCTCTGCCCTAGTTGGTGCCGTCCTGGTCTCCGGTCGTCCCAACGGTGGTAGGGGGTGGCGCAAGGTGGGGCCCTCATCTGGCGATATGAAGTAAGGCTCACGCATGTGAAGATCACCGCCCGTGACACTCTCACGTAATAACGAGTGGGGCTGTACACGCCCCGGAGTCTCAGGAGTACCGCCCTTGGGCCTCGGGGCCTCCCTCCCACGTCCTAGTGGCAGCACTTAGCTCTGCGCTCGTGAGAAGACTTTAAGACAAGAAGACTAGACTAGGTGCCGGACGCGGCCATTTGCTTTTAACCTCTTTTCTGTAGTCCTACTTTCTAGCTTTGGATTTGAGTTGGAGTTGAGTTTTCATTTGATGCGCGCGGGGGGTGCCTTTTCTCGTTCGAGCGATTTCTTGCTGTCTGATTCTTGGCTTATTTCGGAGTTTGCGCCTATTGCTCCCCCCTCGCGGGCTCCTCGCAAGTGGGGCTGGGCAAGACGCACACGCGCCAAGCGCATGTCGTGCCGCGGCTAGGGCTCGCTTATCACACGGCCCCTTCAGGCGTCTCGGCGGGTTCCTCCGAAGCTTCCAACCTCGCCCTGCTCTTTCGGAACCGCAATAGCAACTTCGCCCCAGGGCACGTGAGTCCATGAAGATACATATTCAACTCGACCTAACAAGATAAAGGCAGTAGAAAATTTATAAGAGGGGCTTCCCCTCCAAAAATGCTCTTACAACTTCAAGGGCTACGCCCGAGCTTCTGTGTGCAGGACAAATAGCCGGGAAGCACGGGATCCGTCAGACATGTCACTCGCCGCGTCCCCCAGATCACCCTCAGACGCGTCGCTGGCATCGCCGCCACCATCGCCAGCGTCACTGCCACCATCGATGGCATCACCATCACCTCCACCAGCGCCGCCATCACCGTCGTCGACCACGTCGCCCGTGTCTGCCGTGACCACCACCCCATCATCATCGGAAGTAAAGGCCCTGACCAGCACGTCCACATTGTTTTCCACCCATCATGACAGGTCGCCCCGGATGGCCTCGGGTACGGGAGCGATGGCGGCATCAAAGTCGAAGTTGGGGTCAGCGTTCTGGAGATGGCTGAAGACTCGGGAGAACGCACATCCGAGCAGGTCGTGGCTCCTCTCTTCAACAAGTTGGCGAGCCCTTTCGGAACGGCTCTCCAGGCACATCACCACGTCAACGAAGAAGCAGAGGTGGCTGGCGTAGTCGTTTGCATGAGGATGAGGAGCATTCTCATCGCAGATATGGCCCAGGGAAGTGTTGGCCCTGTTCCTGAGGTCTTGGAGCATGGGGGCATGCACACGCTCCAACGTCCGCCGCTGAAGCACTACTTCCTTGTTCTGCCACGTGAAGGACTCAGCGTCGGCGACCCGCTGCTAAAGAGGGAGCAGCTCGGCGCGGGTGGAAGCCAGCTCAGCCTGCACCGAGGCTAGGGTGGTTGTGGCGGCCTCTTTGCACCGCTCCACCTCGATCAACCTGGACTTGAGGGCAGCAGTCCTACCAGCGGCCCAAGCTTCCACGAGCTTCAGCTTCAGGTCGTACCTGCTCTCAAGATCCGTGCGAGCCTCGGCCACCCGGTGATCAACCTCCTCCTGGGCCTTGGCCTCGCACGCGCCGACGGCACCCTTCATCTGGGCAACTTAACGCTCCCTCGTCTCCAGTCGTTCGAGCTCAAGGCTACGCTCCACGGCTTCCAGTGCCAGCACCTCCTCGCGCTTCCGGATCTCTTCCTCTTCGGTGGGCGTCCCCCTCAACGACGCAAGGGCGGCCCTGCGCGCCTCCACTTGCTGATCCAAGACGGCGCTCCAGGCTTAGATCTCCCATGCGCGCTTCTCCGCGGCCTCGTGACGGCGGTCAGCTTCCCGGGCCTCTTCCAGAGCTCGGGAGTAGGCCTCACGGGAGGCTGCGACGGAAGCCTCGGCCTTCACATTATCGAGCTCGCGCTGGTGGTGCCCGAGGTTGATGGCCACCTTCAGCTTATGCCGCTCCTCCACCAGCCGAAGACCCTCGGCCACGAGGCGTGCATCCACATCCACGAGCTCTTCACCAAGCCGGTTCATCGCGCCCATCACCTCCTGAAAGAGCTTGTGGAAAACGATGCTCCTTTCATGCGCCGACTCGAGCATGCTCCTGACTTCATCCTCCGCCGCGGGGACCACGGATGGGGCCCAAAGCGGCTCGCCCCCTTTCAGCAGGGGGCTAGGGGATGGCATCCACCCATTTGCGGGATGGGCCTCGTGAGGGGCCCGAACGAGTGAAGGCCCGCTGCTTGAAGAAGACCCCAGGATCGAAGCCAACCAGTCGCCATCCATGACTAGGGGAGGAACCCTTGGCATGCTTGCTGTGCTCCGAACAAGTCCGCGAAGAAAAGACGGCGAAGGCGCGAGCTCGAGACACCTTGTCGACGGGCCGGCTTCCCCGGTTGACTCCACACCGTGAGCAGAGCACGGGCTTGAAGCGCTCAAGCCTAGTAGGAGAAGCGAGGCGAGAGGAGGCTGCTCCTCAGAAGGTCTTGCGGCCTTGGCAGAAGGAATCCTGAAGAGATATCGTCAGGAAGGGAAGCAACATGCGGAGAATCACCAAGATAAGGTACTTACTCATCAATGGCGATGTACTTTCTCCGCTTTAACGGCCCAAAGGCGCCGCTGCTTGGGGACCCCTTTTTCTTGCGGAGCTCCTCGAAGTCCACGCAGAGCCGACCGAAGCGCTGGACATGGCGGCCAACACGAGGCGCAACTGGAGAAGTGCTTGAAGGGGCAGTCTCAGGAGCGCCAAGCTGAGGGGAGCCATCAGGCCCTGCCTCACAATGGCCTGTCGAGGTCTCAGGAGCCCCAGCCTCGGGAGACGTGGGCTGCGTCACCTCCACAACCGCCGCCCCGGGGCAAGAGTCGCGAGTTCCTGAGGATGACGCCTAAGGAGCCCTGGGCGGCATCAGCATCTCGGCACCTTCGCCATCAGCCCCCAATGGTGCTTGCCCCCCTGCGTCCACACTTGGGGCGAGCTCGGCGCCAGCAGCAGGAAGAGGAACCATGATGATGGGGTTCTCACGAGGCCCCACGAGGCCGACTAGGCGCAGCCCCCACTCATCAAAGGCGGGTATCTGCTCCACGAATGTCTCCTTGTTCAAATAGTGGTACGGAAGGCAGCTCTTCCTTGGCATGCCTTCTAGCAACAGGACACCCATCAGGACCTCGAGCACCGTTCGCCGCGCTTCAAGGGGATCCCGGACTCCTGAAGTCTCATGTGGTCCTTGATGTTGAGCAAGGCCCACATTGGTTGAGAATGGCGCTGAAGCGGAGCGATGCGGTGCCGGATGAACTCCTTCACCACCATAGGCGCAGTCATATCAAGGTCCTTAAGCTACCTCAACCTAAGCCAGACAGGGGCGGGCGCGAATCGGTGAGCCTCAGATGGCACCAACCGGAGCTGGGAATAGCGGGCGCTGACAGAGAAAAGAGCAGGGCGCTGTGCACTCCGACATCGACAAATACCCACTGTGTCCGAAACCCGCTCGTGGATGGTGGGAGCTCGAAGTCAATCCCCGCGCCAGCCGTTGCCTCCATGGCTTGAAAGCTCAGGCATCCTGAGCTCTGCCGGGGATCAACCAGGTGCAATGAGAAGAAGTGGCGAAGAAGGGCCACTGAAGGGGCAATGCCTACCATGGCCTTGCAAACAAAGACGAAGACGGCGAGAAGGGTCACTGATTGAGGATCAAGGTGCAGCATGTGGATCTGATAATGCGCAAGCACAGCAATGAAGAAGGCGGAGAAAGGAGGGACCAGGCCGGCCCAACGGGCGTCGATGAAGAATGGGACCTCGGTGGCTGCCCGGTCAATGTGAGCACGAGACGCAGGCCAAGCCACCGTCTTTCCACACTCATTGAAGCCGGAGGCGAGCATGGGACGCACCTTGCCCATGGCCTCATCGTCGAGCACCAGTGATCGGCCGACTGCGGGCTCGGTGGCCGGAGACGCACTAGCCGAAGACAGAGGATTCTTCCCCTTATCCGCTTGTCGGCGCCATGGCAATGGAGTGAGCAGAGCTCATGTCAGATTGGAAAGAGGAGCGGAGTTCGGGGAAAGCAGAGGAATTGGAGTAGTATGGCGCATGCGATGGAAGAATAACTGTGTAGGTTGCGGTGGCCTCATAGCCAGGCAGATTCCAAGGCAGCGTGCGGAAGCGGAGACGCCCACGCCCAATCAACCGCCACACGTCGACCGAGGCCACAGGCTATTGGGGCCCACGGCGCTTTGCACTTGCCCCTTGGCTTCGCCTCAAAGCCAAGCCCGAGCGCGCCTTGGGCCCTGGGGCTATTGTCGGCGTTCTAGGAACGGGGGTCCCCAGACTTGCCTGCCTGCGGCCCACGGCGTGGCTCTGCGAGCGGGCCAGTGCGGCCCATCTTCACCAGCAAGGACTCAAGACCCTCGCGAGGGGCCAAGCCTCGCGAGGCGGACGACACAAGACCTCCTCAGGAGCGGCCTCACTAGGTTGGCTCACGAGGGGCGGAGAGATCAAGTCTAGGCATACCTCGTGAGGCTCCGATGATGTGAGCCATGACGACCAAGGCCTGGCGGGTGCCAAGCGGGCGATGGCGCGCACAGTGTCCTTGTTTCCTCTTTGGTGCTAAGGAAGCAGGCGTAGGCGCGGAGTACCGAGGCGTCAAGCAAAGGTTTCCATATCGGTGCAAGGAGACCAAGACCAGCAGGACGACAAGATGGAGGTCCCCGTGGAGCCCAAGACAAGGTCACCACCAGAGCCTTTGGCAGGCGAACACCACTTTTGTCAGGATAAGCTGTACTAGCTGTCCCCTTTCGAATTGGCCGTTGTTGGCTCCCTTCCCGCTCAATATTTGATGAGAGGACAAGGGCCTCTACAAATAGGACTAGCCACCACCGTAGCTAGGGGGATCGATCGGACGGATCAAGAGAGACCAGAGCTACCACAAGTTCACCGAGCACAAGAACACCTCTCCGCAGGAGGCTGTTCTTCCTGTTGTACTGTTCATCCTCAGCCCAAGACGCAATCCACCACCACCACACTGGAGTAGGGTATTACACCACAACGGTGGCCTGAACCAGTATAAATCTTGTGTCCTTTGTGTTGCGAGTTCATCGAGTTAGCCCGTAAGTTCATAGAGAAGCTAGGACGTGGATCGGTAGGGGGAGATCTTCGCTCGCACCCCAGTGTTTGAACCTTGAGGGTTCTGCCGGAACCCGTGATCCGATAGTATCAGTGGTTATGAACCATAGAGAAGTTGGAATACATTAGGTTTAACACCAATATAAATAAAGAATGAGTTCATTACAGTACCTTAAGGTGGTGATTTGTTTTCTTATACTAACGGAGCTCATGAGATTTTCTGTTGAGTTTTGTGTTGTGAAGTTTTCAAGTTTTTGGGTAAAGATTTGATGGATTTTAGAACAAGGAGTGGCAAGAGCTTAAGCTTGGGCATGCCCAAGGCACCCCAAGGTAAAATCCAAGGACAACCAAAAGCCTAAGCTTGGGTATTCCCCGGAAGGCATCCCCTCTTTCGTCTTCGTCTATCAGTAACTTTACTTGAGGCTATATTTTTATTCACCACATGATATGTGTTTTTCTTGGAGCGTATTGTATGATTTGAGTCTTAACTTTTTAGTTTACCACAATCATCCTTGTTGTATACACCTTTTGGCAGAGACACACATGAATCGGAATTTATTAGAATACTCTATGTGCTTCACTTATATCTTTTGAGCTAGATAATTTTGCTCTAGTGGTTCACTTATATTTTTTAGAGCACGGTGGTGGTTTTATTTTGTAGAAATTATTGATCTTTCATGCTTCACTTATATTATTTTGAGAGTCTTTTAGAACAGCATGGTAATTTTCTTTGGCTATAAAATTAGTCCTAATATGATAGGCATTCAAGATGGGTATGATAAAAACTTTCATATAGAGTGCATTGAATACTATGATACTTGATAGATGTTTTGAGATATAAAGGTGGTAATGTTAGAGTCATGCTAGGTGGGTAATTGTGAAATTGAGAAATACTTGTGTTAAAGTTGGCAAGTCCTATAGCATGCATGTATGGTAAACGTTGTGTGACAAATTTGAAGCATGGGGTGTTCTTTGAGTGCTTTCCTTCTGAGTGGCGGTCGGGGATGAGCGATGGTATTTTCCTACCAATCTATACCTCTAGGGGCATGCGTAGTAGTACTTTGCTTCGAGGGCTACTAAACTTTTGCAATAAGTATATGAGTTCTTTATGACTAATGTGAGTCCATGGATCATACGCACTCTTACATTTCCGCAATTTGCTAGCCTCTACGGTACCATGCATTGCCCTTTCTCACCTTGAGAGTTGGTGCAAACTTCGCCGGTGCATCCAAACCCCGTGATACGATATGCCCTATCACACATAAGCCTCCTTATATCTTCCTCAAAACAGCCACCATACCTACCTATTATGGCATTTCCATAGCCATTCCGAGATATATTTCCATGCAACTTTCCACCGTTCCATTTATTATGACACGCTCCATCATTTTCATATTACTTCCCATGATCATGTGGTTGACATCGTATTTGTGGCAAAGCCACTTTCATAATTCTTTCATACATGTCGCTCTTGATTCATCGCATATCCTGGTACACCGCCGGAGGCATTCACATAGAGTCATATTTTTGTTCTAGTATCGAGTTGTAACATTGAGTTATGAGTAAATAAAAGTGTGATGACCATCATTATTAGAGCATTGTCCCATGTGAGGAAAGAAGGATGGAGACTATGAAATAAAAAAAGAGGCCAAAGAAGCCCAAACAAAAAAATGAGAGAAAAAGAGAGAAGGTACAATGTTACTATCCTTTTTCCACACTTGTGCTTCAAAATAGCACCATGATCTTCATGATAGAGAGTTTCTTATTTTGTCACTTTCATATACTAGTGGGATTTTTTCATTATAGAACTTGGCTTGTATATTCCAATGATGGGCTTCCTCAAAATGCCCTAGCTCTTCATGAGCAAGCAAGTTGGATGCACACCCACTTAGTTTCTTTAGATGAGCTTTCATACACTTATAGCTCTAGTGCATCCGTTGCATGGCAATCCCTACTCCTCGCATTGACATCAATTGATGGACATCTCCATAGCCCGTTGATTAGCCACGTCAATGTGAGACTTTCTCCTTTTTTGTCTTCCCAGATAACCCCCATCATCATATGCTATTCCACCTATAGTGCTATATCCATGGCTTGCGCTCATGTATTGCGTAAGGTTTGAAAACGCTGAAGCGCGTTAAAAAGTATGAACCAATTGCTCGGCTTGTCATAGGGGTTATGCATGATGGGAGAATTTTGTGTGACAAAAATGAAGCATGGCCAAACTATATGATTTTGTAGGGATAAGCTTTCTTTGGCTATGTTATTTTGATAAGACATAATTGCTTGGTTAGCATGCTAGAAGTATTACTATTTTTATGTCAATATTAGACTTTTATCTTGAATCTTTTGGATCTGAACATTCATGTCACAATAAAGAGAATTACATTGAAAATTATGTTAGGGAGCATTCCACATCAAATATTCTGTTTTTATCATTTACCTACTTGAGGACGAGCATGAATTAAGCTTGGGGATGCTTGATACGTCTCCAACGTATCTATAATTTTTGATTGTTTCATGCTATTATATTATCTGTTTTGGATGTTTAATGGGCTTTAATATACCTTTTTATATTATTCTTGGGACTAAACTATTAACTGAAAGCCCAGTGCAAATTGTTGTTTTTTTGCCTATTTTAGTGTTTCGTAGAAAAGGAATATTGAACGGAATCCAAACGGAATGAAACCTTCGCGAGGATCATTTTTGGAACAAACGCAATCCAGGAGACTTGGAGTGGACGTCAAGGAAGCAGTAGGAAGCCACGAGGTAGGAGGGTGTGCCCCGGGGGGGTGGTAGTGCCCCCACCCTCATGGGCCCCTCGCGGCTCCGCTGACCTACTTCTTTCGCCTATATATACTATTATACCCTGAAACCTTCGGGGAGAGCCACGAAACACCTTTTCCACCGCCGCAACCTTCTGTACTCGTGAAATCCCATCTTGGGGCCTTTTCCAGCGATTTGCCAGAGGGGGATTCAATCACGGAGGGCTTCTACATCAACACCATAGCCTCTCTGATGATGTGTGAATAGTTTACCACCAACCTTCGCATCCATAGTTATTAGCTAGAGGGGTTCTTCTCTCTCTTTGGATCTCAATACAAAGTTCTCCTCGATCTTCTTGGAGATCTATTCGATGTAACTCTTTTGCGGTGTGTTTGTCGAGATTCGTTGAATTGTGAGTTTATGAACTTGATTATCTATGAATATTATTTGATTCTTCTTTGATTCTTATATGCATGATTTGATATCTTTGCAAGTCTCTTCGAATTATCGGTTTAGTTTGGCCTACTAGATTGATGTTTCTTGCAACGGGAGAAGTGCTTAGCTTTGGGTTCAATCTTGTGGTGCTCGATCCCAGTGACAGAAAGGGAAACGACATGTATTGTATTGTTTCCATCGAGGATGAAAAGATGGGGTTTATATCATATTCCTTGAGTTTTTCCCTCTATGTCATGTCATCATGCCTATGTGTTACTCCGTTCTTATGAACTTAATACTCTAGATGCATGCTGGATAGCGGTCGATGTGTGGAGTGATAGTAGTAGATGCAGAATCATTTCGGTCTACTTGTCACAGACATGATGCCTATATTCATGATCATTGCCTTAGATATCATCATAACTATGCGCTTTTCTATCAATTGCTCGACCGTAATTTGTTCACCCACCATAATACATGCTATCTTTAGAGAAGCCACTAGTGAAACCTATGGCCCCCGGGTCTACTTTACATCATATAAGTTTCCAATCTACAATTCTAGTTTACTATTTATTTTGCAATCTTTATTTTCCAATCTATACCACAAAAATACCAAAAATATTTATCTTAGTAACTTTATCATATCTCACTTTTGCAAGTGGCCATGTAGGGATTGACAACCCCTTTATTGCGTTGGTTGCAAGGTTCTTATTTGTTTGTGCAGGTACTAGGTGATTTGTGTGTAGTCTCCTACTGGATTGATACCTTGGTTCTAAAAAACTGAGGGAAATACTTAAGCTACTTTGCTGCATCACCCTTTCCACTTCAAGGGAAAACCAATGCATGCTCAAGAGGTAGCATGTGCCTAGATGTTTCCTCACCATGATGCTTGCCAAAAGAGAAAAATAAAAAGGAATAGTGAGAATAACTTTGACTCTTTCATGAAAGTAAATACATAAAAGTAAAAGGTAGGCCCTTCACAGAGGGAAGCAGAGGTTGCCATGCGTTTTTTTGTATGCTCAACCCCTTAGTGCAAAAGAACATCACGTTATATTGCCCCTTATGATAGCACCTTTGTTATGCAGTATGTCGCTTTTATTCTTTTCCATCACAAGTTCGTACAACGCTCAATTTTCTCTTATACTAAATGATCTAACAGTTTTAGAAGCAATTTGGATTGCCTTATTGCAATGATGACAACTTACTTGAAGGATCTTACTCAATCCTTAGGTAGGTATGGTGGACTCTTGAAAATAAGATTTGGGTTTAAGGGTTTTTGGATGCACAAGTAGTTTCTCTACTTGGTATGGAATTTTTGGCTAGAAAAGATGGGGGGCAAGCACCACATGTTGAAGGATCTATGACAATATAACATCTATGTGAATATGAACAAACATAAATCATTACACTGTGTTCCTTGTCCAACGTCAACAATTTTGGCATATAATATTTTGATGGGGGCTCACAATCACAAAAGATTTCCAAGATAGTGTATTTGCATGTGAAAGTTCTCTTCCTTCTACTAATCATTCATGAATTGCTTGTATGGCCAATATTCTGATTGTCAAGCTTCAAAAGATTTCACTTTCTAAACCCAATGTGAAGCTACCACTAGGCATGATATGACCATATAATTTCAGCTTCATTAAATTCAGTTCATTCAACAATTTACTCATAGGATATAAGTGAAGCACAAGAGTAAATGACAAACTACTCCAAAAAAGATACAAGTGAAGATCAAGCGAGTAGTTATGTAAATGGGTAGCTATTTGAGGACTCTCTTTTATTTAAAAACTTTCAGATCTAAGCATTTTATTAAAACATCAAGCAAAAAGCAAAACAAAATAAAATGACAATCCAAGAATAGCACACATCATGCGAAGAAGCAAAAACTTAGGCTCAACCGACACTAATGATAATTGTTGAAGAAGAAAGGTGGGATACCTACCGGGGCATCCCTAATGTTAGATGCTTGAGACTTCTTCAAATATTATCTTGGGATGCCTTGGGCATCCCCAAGCCTGACCTTTTGTGTCTCCTTAATTCCTTTTATATCACGGTTTCCCTAAATCTTAAAAACTTCATCCACACAAAACTCAACAAGAACTCGTCAGATAAGTTAGTATAAACCAATGCAAAAACCTCATCCTTCTCTACTGTAGAAAATCGCTAAAATTATTATTCAACATTCCATACTAAATGCCTCTGCATATTTAATACTCCTATCCTCAAATAGGATTAGTAAACAAGCAAACATATGCAAACATAATAACAATCTACCAAAATAGTACAGTTTGTAAAGAATGCAAGAGTATCAATACTTCTTTAACTCCAAAAATTATGAAAATTTACCACATTGTATAACATTTATCATAGCATTTTTTGCAAAAAGTTTCAACATTTTATCACATTCTGACTTTTCGAGGGAATTTTTGCAACAGCGATAAACTTTCTGTTTTGAAACAGCAACATGTAGACTTGCAAAATAACCAGGGCAAAGGCTATACTTGATATTTTTATTGAAATAAAAGATGAAGAACAAAAAAATAACAAAATAAAATGATGCACCAAGCAGAACTTATAGCATTTGACGAATGAAAATATAGCTCCAAGTGAGGTTACCGATAATGTTGGAGACGAAAGAGGGGATGCCTTTCGGGGCATCCCCAAGCTTAGTTGCTTGGATCTTCCTTTGATATTAACTTGGGGTGCCTTGGGCATCCCCAAGCTTAGGGTATCGTCACTCCTTATTCTCCTCATATCGATGTCTCACCCAAAACTTGAAAACTTCAATCACACAAAACTTAACGAAACTTCGTGAGATAGGTTAGTATGATAAAGAGCAAACCATTCACTTTGGTACTATCAAAGACAAGATTCATAATTGTTATCTCACAATGCCTACTGTAGGATATCATTTCCACAATTTATATTGAGAAATATAAGCCATAGAAACTAGAAAACAAGCAAGCTATGCGTTGAAAATAGAATCTATCAAAAACAGAACAGGCTGTAATGACCTGGAAAACAACCATACTTCTGCTACTCCAAAAATTCTGAAACATTAGGACAACCTGGGAAATTTGTATATCAATCTTGTAAAAAAAGAATCAGGATTTCATCACGCTACCGTAAAAATGAAAATTATTTTACTCGGCGCAAAAGTTTTTGTTTCTTAGCAAGATCAAATCAACTATCATCGTAGACCATCCCAAAGGTCTTACTTGGCACTTTATTGAAACGAAAGGTATAAATCATGATTACTGCAGTAGCTTAATCATGTGAAAACACAAAAACAGTAGGGGTATATATTGGGCTATCTCCCAACAAGCGCTTTTCTTTAATGCCTTTCAGCTAGGCATGATGATTTCAATTATGCTCGCATAAAAGATGAGAATTGAAACATAAAGAGAGCATCTTGAATCATAAGTTCCACTCTCATAATAATTTTCAGTAGCATCATGAATAGATTCATCAATATAACCATCACATAAAGCATTCTTTTCATGATCCACAAGCATTCAAATTTTATTACTCTCCACATAAGAAAATTTCTTCTCATTCACAATGGTGGGAGTATCATATGAAACTCGAATACTATAAATTGTTTCCACATTAAAAGAGTAATGTTCGGGAAAAGGGTAATCATAACTATGATAAATTTTATAAATATAATCATCACTACTTTTTATAACATAAGTATCATCACAATAATTATCATAAGTAGCAACTTTGTTCTCATCATAGATAGGAGGCATGCAATCATCATAGAAAATTTGATCATTCGATGTAGGGGAACTCAAAAGATCATATTCATTAAGCATGTCATCCCCAAGCTTGGGACAAACATTAATTGCAGCAAATAAATTCTCAAACATGTCATTCTCATCAAACATAACATCCCCAAGCTATGGCTTTGCATATCATTAGCATCATGGATATTTGAAGAATTCATACTAACAACATTGCAATCATGCTCATCATTTATACTAAACATTCTGTTGAGTTCTTCTTCTATCAATTGAGCACAACTTTCCTTTCCATCATTTTCACAAAATACATTATAAAGATGAATAATATGATGCAACCTCAACTCCATTTTTTAGTTTTCTTTTTATAAACCAAACTAGTGATCAAACAAGAAACTAAAATATTCAATTGCAAGATCTAAAGATACACCTTCAAGCACTCACCTCCCCGGCAACAACGCTAGAAAAGAGCTTGATGTCTACTATGCAACTTTATTCTTGTGGACACGTGTTGGGCCTCCAAGCATAGAGTTTTATAGGACACTAGCAATTTTTCCTCAGGTGGATGACCTAAGGTATATTAATCCATGGGAGGCATAGAATGAAGATGGTCTCTCTCAAACAACCTTGCAACCAAATAATAAAAAGTCTCTTGTGTCCCAACACACCAAATACAATGGTAATTTGTATAGGTGCACTAGTTCAGCGAAGAGATGGTGACACAAGTGTAATATAGATAGTAGATATTGATTTTTGTAATAAGAACAATAAAAAATAGGAAGGTACCAATTGATAAAACGGAGCACAAACGGTATTGCAATGCTTGAAAATGAGCCCGAGGGTCCATAATTTCACTAGTGCAATCTGCCAACAATGCTAATATAATTGGATCATATAACCATCCCTCAACGTGCGATGAAGAATCACTCCGAAGTTCCTATCTAGGAGAGAACATAAGAAGAAATCGTTTGTAGGTATGAAACTACCTCGAAGCTATTCTTTCCGATCAATCTATCCAAGAGTTCGTACTAAAATAACACCAAATAATTTCAGATTCATAATACTCAATCCAACACAAAGAACCTCAAAGAGTGCCCCAAGATTTCTACTGGAGAAACAAATACAAGAACATGCATCAACCCCTATGCGTAGATTAACCCAATGTCACCTCGGGAATCTACGAGTTGAGGGCCAAAACATATATCAAGTGAATCAAAATAATACCCCATTGTCACCACGGGTATTCAATGCAAGACATATATCAAGTGCTCTCAAATGCATAAAAGTATTCAATCCGATAAAACGAAATCTCAGAGTGAAAACTCAATTCATCACATCAAGATAGAGAGGGAAAAAAACCATATGATCTGACTATATTAACAAAGCCCGCGATACATCAAGATCATGACATCTGAAGAACGCGCGCGTGAGAGAGAGAGAGAGAGAGATTTAACACATAGCTACTAGTACAAACCCTTAGTCCCGAGGGTGCACTACTCCCTCCTCATCATGGTGGCCGCCAGGATGATGAAGATGGCCACCGGTGATGATTCGCCCCTCCGACAGGGTGTCGGAATGGGGTCTAGATTGGTTTCTCGTGGCTATAGAACCTTGCGGCAGCGGAACTTCCGATCTAGGGTTACCCCCGAGGGTTTTGGAATATTTGGCAATTTATAGGGCGAAGAGGGGGTACGGGAGGCCACCAAGGTGGGCACAACCCACCTGGGCGCGCCTGGACCCCCAAGCGTGCCCTAGGGGGTTATGCCCCCCTTGGGGCACCCTAGGTATTTCTCTGGCCCACTAGATGTCTTCTGGTCCATAAAAAATCCACAAAAAAAATTCGCGGTGTTTGGACTCCGTTTGATATTGATTTCCTGCGATGTAAAAAAGAAGCAAAAAACAACAACTGGCACTTTGCACTGGGTCAATAGGTTAGTCCCAAAAAATGATATAAAGTTGTTATAAAATGATTGTAAAACACCCAAGAATGATAATATAATAGCATGAATACTTCATAAATTATAGATACGTTGGAGATGTATCAACAAGCCTCCCCCTTATGATTAACCCCTCCCGCAAGCATCCGCAACTACGAAAGAAGAATTAAGATAAATCTAACCATAGCATTAAACATGTGGATCCAAATCAGCCCCTTACAAAGCAACACATAAACTTGGGCTTAAGCTTCTGTCACTCTAGCAACCCATTATCTACTTGCTACTTCCCAATGCCTTCCCCTAGGCCCATATCATGGTAAAGTGTCATGTAGTCGACATTCACATAACACCACTAGAGGAAAGAAAACATACATCGCATCAAAATATCAAACGAATACCAAATTCACATGATTACTTATAACCAGACTTCTCCCATGTCCTCGGGAACAAAAGTTACTTCTCACAAAGCATGTTCATGTTCAAGATCAGAGGGGTAATAAAAATCATTAAGGATCTGAATATGTGATGTTCCACAAAATAAACTAACTAGTATCAACTACAAGGAGTAATCAATAGTACTAGCAACCCACGGTACCAATCTGAGAGTTTTGAAGCAAAGATTGAATACAAGAGATGAACTAGGCTTTGCGATGAGATGGTGCTGGTGAAGATGTTGATGAAGGTTTGTCCTCCCATGATGGGACACTACAAAAAAAAGACACCGAGACATTTAGGCCCGAATGAATTTTTCTCTGTCATACTTATGACAATTCTATGACGATAATTGTGACAAAACACGGTATCATCATAGATGTGGTGGGGTCCTACTTCTATGACAAAAAATCATGACAGAAAATGGGCTTTTCGTCCTGGGCGGGCCGGAGACGCAGCTCCATGACATTCTTTAGGCCGTCCATGACGGAAAAAACCGTGGTAGAAGCGAGGACGTGGAAAATATCGAGGAGTTCCCAGTTATGTTGGGTGGTCGAGGGCCGAGCAGTGCGCGTTTCTCTCGTACGTACGCGCGTGTGTGCGGGGCGTTGGGCTCTAACTAAACCCGAGCGAGGCGTTGGGCTCTAACTAAACCCGAGCGATTGCACTGCAGGCTACACGTTACTGAACCTGAGCGATCAATCGATCCCTTACTGTTAACTGAAACCGAGTGTGATTCCTTCGCTACTGCTGCTAACTGAAGCCGATCGATGCTGCCTCTGGATGAACAGTGAGCGTTGTTGAGGGGGTTTGGATGAACAGTTCCTGGTGGGGGGTTGGATGAATAGGAACCCGTGGTAGTAGAGGTCGTTGCCGCTGGATGAATAGTACCCCGATCGATCGAGCCGGTGGATGAACAGGACCCCATGGAGGGCTGGATGAACAGGACCCGTGGACAGCTGGTTGAATAGTAGCCGGTGGATGGCTGGTTGAACAGTAGCCGGTCGAGGGCTGGTTGAACAGTAGCCGGTGGAGGGCTGGATGAACTATAGCCCGTGGAGGGGTGGTTGAACAGGACCCCCGTGGGGAGGGCTGGTTGAACAGTAGCCGGTGGAGGAGCGCGCAGTGGAGGCTGGATGAATAGGAGCCCGTGGAAGAACAGTCACAGGTGGAGGCTGGTGGAGGTTGACGGTGGATGAACAGTACCCCGTGGAGGCTGGAGGAGGTCGATGGTGGAGATGAACAATATCCCATGGAGTCCCATTTTGCGGTACTCCACACCCCTCCCGATGAACAGCACCCCCATTTCGACTGTAGAACTCCAACACAAGTCTGTTTCCTCCGTTTTGTGGTACGCCACACCCCTCCCGATCAACAGGACCCCGTTTCCACCGTAGAAGGTCCATTTCCTCCGTTTTGCAATACGCCAGACCCCTCCCGATGAACAGGATCCCGTTTCCACCATGGTCGGTCGAACACAAGGCCGTTTCCTCCGTTCTGCGGTACGCTAGGCCTCGTTTCCATCGCCTATTCCGTCCAAGCCGGTTGGCTCCCGATGAATAGCACGCGTTCCGTTGCCTCCGGATGAACACGACGCATTCCGTGGGCTCCCCATGAACACAACGATGATGCAGTTTCTCCATTCCGATGCAGCCATGTACACGAGCCCTGGCCGTACGTATGCACGAGTAGGCGTTCGAGACCCCGCCCGTATGTACGTACGTGGCCGTATTTTCTTTCTTGCACCCTAGGCACTGTACATACGTGTACATGCTACGTGCGCGCCTCTACTACCACACGTGCCCTTCCTTACACGGCCACGATTCATCGCTGCAGCCTGCAGACAGACCGATTAACCAGTATGTACGTACACTTTCGTGACCAGAATGACAACGCTACGTACGCTTCGACCAAGTGAGTCCCAACTGTCAGGCACTTCCTTGCGTGTGAAGATTTAGTTGGTGGGTCCCAGCAGTCAGGGGGGAAATGTCTTTTCGCAAAATACGGTGGCCCGTCCGGTGGGTCCCTGCTGTCAGGTGGAGGAACCATTATTTTGCGCGTAATAAGGAGGCACTTCCTTGCTGCGGCTGTGGACCCAGCTGTCAGCCTCTCCACGTATAGTACTCTTCCGATGGAAGTCGTTCCTTGACCATGTTGACCACGCCGCGCCGAGAGCCCCAGGGCGGTGGACGACGGCGAGGCCTAGGAAGGGGATGACGCGGAGCCGGGGAAGATGCGGTAGTGGAAGCCCACACGGAGAGGTGTAGGAGGGTTCACTAGTTCGGCTACGGTGTGAGGCTGCCATTGCCGCAGGGCCTGGCCAGCGGTGGGAGTAGTAGGCGGCGGTGAGGCCACCGCGGCAGCACAGCCGGCCACGGGAGACTGGAGCAGGAGGCACGACCGGTGCTGCTCTGGGCGGCTAGAGCAAGAAGACTAGAGGTTGAAGAAGCACTACGGCCATTGGATGGACATCGTATGGTCACTGGAGCTAGAATCGTTCATATTGACTAAGTTGACAAATCCCTCAGTCCCCGTCATCTTAGTAGGCCAACAAGTCAGCCTCCCACTATGGTGGGCCCAGCTAGCAGGGGGAGTATTCATTTTTTTGCGTGCGAAGATATAGCTGATGGGTCCGACCTGTCAGTGGGGGAACATTTTTTTTTTGTGAAAAATAGAGGCCCTTCCGGTGGGTCCCAGCTATCAGGTGGAGGAATCATTATTTTGCGTGTAACAAGGAGGCATTTCCTTGCGTGCGGACATGGACCCAACTGTCAGCCTCTCCACGTACAGTCCACTTCCGATGCATGTCGTTCGTTGACCATGTTGAACACGCCACGCCGAGAGCACCAGGGCGGTGGACGACGAGGAGGCCTAGGAAGGGAACGACACGGAGCCAGGGAAAACTCAGCAGTTGTTTCTCACACGCAGGGGAGTGCGAGGGTTTACTGGTTCGTTTGCCGTTGCCAGAGAATGACAGCAGGTGTGGGTGAGTAGAGGGATGGCTAGGCCAGTGATGGGAGAACGATGGGGCGGTGAGGCCTGCGCGGCAGCATAGCCGGCCGCGGGATGAGGGAGCAGGCAGTCCCGCCGGCGCTTGTTTGATCTGCTGGAGCAGGAAGAGCAGAGATTGAAGAAGCACGACGGTCGTTGGATGGACATCCGACAATCACTACTCTCGTGTGTTGACTAAGTTGACACGATGTTGTGTGTGCGTCAACCTTATTTTTTAGGAAAGCATACGCGTCAACCTGTAGTAGGTGCACAAGTCAGCCTCAAATCTATGGAAAACAGCATACAACCCATCTGCCATTATTTCTAATAATTTACAGCCCATTTGCCAATTCTTAAGAATTTTTTTGGAGCCCATCTTCTTTTTGTTAGCATTACACCCCATATTGTGGCCATAGTTAAACATTATACGAAATTTTGCATATTTCGGTGCAGTCAACTGTTTTAATCCCGAAATATCGAGTCACATTCAAACTATTTTGAAAAATAATTTATATAAATATAAAATCCAAATAATTGTCCAGGCATAAAAATCAATGGAATTTAAAATTTGGTAATTAAAAAAATGAAACTAATTCCCGGTTTGATGTGTTTAAAAAATGTACAACCCATTTCTGGGCAAGCCGAATGAAACTCTCTCCTCGTCTTGAAAGATTTGCAGCCCAGCAGGGATGATAAAACAAGTAGGCCTCGTTTGGGTGTTTCTTTAAAAAATAGAACCGGGCTAGCCATTTTCAGCAAGAAAAAAACACAACTGGGCTCATGATGTGGTAAACATAAATAAAACCCTGGCTAGACGACCCACAGCCCCCGCACAACCCCGTTGTTACCCTGATCCGTCGCTAAAACTAGTATAAATAACAACTGCTTGTTCCTAAAAAAGTAAATAACAACTGCGCGACCTGCTGGGTCCCTGGTGTCAGCCGCTTGTTGTGTAATTCTCTCGCGTGAGCCCCAGATGTCCAACCATTAGGAGGAACCTTTTTTGGGGCTTGTAATAACGAAGCACTTGCTTGCGTACTGCCATGACGCTGGTGGGTCCCTACTGTCATACTCTCCATGTATAGTCATATCCTTGTTCCTCTTGGTTGTTGACGGTGTTGACAATGCAAGAGGGCGCGACACCGCGCACGGCGAGCGAACCAAGGCCGAGGACGACGACGAGTCCTCGGACGGAACAAACAGGAGCCGTGGAAGATGCACCGGTCCAGTCGCAGGCGGAGGGGAGTACGAGGGTTGACTGGTTCGGGTGCGGGTGCGTGTTGGGGCTGACATCGCCGGAGAATAACAGGACGTGCGGGGGAATAGATGGAGGGACTGACCAACGTTGGAGGGTCCGGTAGGGCGGTGGAGGCGCAACCATCCATGGGAGGCGGGAGCAGGCAGAGCTGACGGGGTGGTTTGGTTTGGGCGGCTGGAGGAAGAAGACCAGAGATAGAAGATACACGACAGATGTTGGATGTCAATCCAATGGCTGGCCAGCAGAAATGTTTGTTGACTAGCTAGTAAGTCGACGCCACCTTGGATATGCTATTTCCTTGTGGGTCCCAAATGTCAGAATCCAAATCTGTCACGGTCATGCAACCTTTCCTATGAAAATTTACAGCCCATTTAGTGTGCTAGTTCAAAATAAGTTTGTGGGTGCTGGTGGGGGCTAATCACTTGGCTTATGTAATGCACAGTGAGCTCAAGTAGCCGGCGAGAGTGATGTTATTTCCCTTGGTTGGGAATTGTTACAATATTTCACTCTAAATTAAACGAATGGCAAGCCATTTGCCTTGTTTCAAAGAAAATATGACAGTCACAACCAAGTTGAAAAGGGCAAGAACATCTAACTCCAGCTTACAAACTGTACAAAAGCACGAGGGTTACAGCCGAGTTGAGAATGGACATCGGTGCTGAGGGCGCAGGTAGATGGCGTTCAGTATCTGGTAGGTGATTTCCAGGGGAATAGTAGAACTCAAGAAGCTGTAGCTCTGTGAATTCAGGGGATTTCAGCCAGGCATCCACCATGCAGGGCATGGTATGCTTGCACGGGTAGCATGACGGGATGCAAAGTCTTTGAACGGATCCCTGGTGGGAGGAGATGATGGCTCTGGGGATTTCAAAATCATTGAAGAGAGATAGCTGACGACAGTCAAGATTAAGGGGCACGGCACACCATAGAGGGCACCACCGAATTGAGAGCACTTGGGTGCGGCAACAATCCTTGGTGGGGAGAAGCGAGATGATCTCCCCAAGGACGGCGTCCAGAAGATCGCTGATGCGGTCCACCCGAGATTCTATGGGTTCCTGGGATTCGGTGGGGGCGGGGTCACCGCTTCTCCCCGCGCTGCCGGGTGCGGGATCTACAACAGGCGTCGCCGCTGGCGGAAGCCTCATCTTCTTGGCGCTCGGGTCAGTCGACTCCATTTTCCTCGAGAGCGTCATGTCGCACTCACGGATTTAAGCAGAGTAACGAATGACGAGCCTAGTTGTAGTGCGAGTGAAGAAGAAGGGGAGCTGAGGTTTTTCTATAGTAGTGAGGAAGAAGGGGAGCTGGGGTTTTCTGTAGGAGTGAGGTGAGGAATTTGGGGGTACGAGTGGAGGGAGCTGACATGAGGTTGGTGGGAGTGAGGAGGAAGAAGAGCACCTATGTTTTTTTGGGGGCGGTGTGCTGGGTGTGGGTAGCGCCTCTCATTAAGTAAATATATGGGCTTTTGAATTGATTTTATTATTTACTAGGGTGGATGGGCTATTTTGTCTTGGGCCCAGAGAAACAATTACTACTAGTACAGTGGAGACACTCTACAGCTACCAGAAAAACAATTACTACTAGTATAGTGGATACACTACCACTTTTGGCTCCTCCGGTCATCGAAATGTCTCCCTCTACTGAATGCCGTTTTACTTTTGTTCAGCGACATGCGGGCCATGCCACACACGGGCCCAAATGCCATCCACCAAATTAGAAGGCAGTATGCAGGCGGAAAGTCACCCCGGTCGTAGCGCGGCAGTAACGAGCCGTCGTATCACAAAACCCCACCTCCCCGCAGTGTAAGTTTGATGGACAAAGCAACCATAATTTCACTCTTCGTTGAATCCCCTTCTCCCTCACCATCTTCAAGAAAGCCAACACTCACGTCTGCCACTATTCTTCTCTCCCAACGAAGGGAAGGTAAGAGGATCCGTGATATTGGTATATTTTCGTTTAGAGAAAAAAAAGAACTTTTGCGAAGCAGTAACCGATCCTCACTCCCTTTTTTTCATTGTCATTGCGATTGTGTTTTCCTTTCAGCGGTCTCCTAGTATTCGTCAGTTTCATGATGGACCAAGGAGAACCAGGCAAAGATCTGCCAATATTGGAGCAGACGCGGGAGGTTGATCCCCACGAGACAGAGAGCTCCAGGAAGATGGAGGCAGCCACCGAGCCGACCCTAGACACGCTCACGACCACTACTGAGATGGTCAATGGCCCGTTTCAGGTTACAACCCCCTTGGCACCACAGGAGCAGTTTTCCCCCTTCGAGGATGTGTCCTCCCCGCTGAGCTGCCCAAGGTGATTTTCTTCTTTGCCGATCTCGATTGTGGTTTTTCATCTAAGTATGTGGTGATGAATAATGCAAAATTTTATTAGCTTTGATGCCATACTATACATAGTGGTTTAAAGAACTTGTGTTTCTTATACTGGAAAGTAATTCATAATTTGTTTCTGTTTCAATTAGAGCCTTGATGCAGACAAGGATTGTGTGGTTGTACATGTCACTCGCTATGAGGCGGATGACCTGAATATACGCACTGGGAAAATAGAGTTCTTAAGCTGTTGGATCCTGGAAGCCATTTGCGCTTATACCGATGTCGATTTGTATTCCAGCCTCACTGTTGTCAGGCGTGTTGTCTAGGGTGTACTGAAGCACAAGAAGTTCAAAGCTACTCCTTTGTTTGTGAGGCATACTGTTCTTGTCAAGCTTACACAGGAAGATGATGTGGCATGCCCCCACAAACAAGTTTATGAGTGGCAAGGCCACAAGGTTATCTTCATGAAGGTTCACAGGATTGAGCTGCCACCGGACGTCCTCGATGATGTTCATGGCAAGGTTCGTCTTGTGTCCAGCCCAAATTAGATCGAGGCATGAAATAGTTGCCCCATCTAGTGTTTAATACTAGTTTGTATTGTGTCTACTTATCCGAACCTTGCCTATTATGAAGCCCTCTAGGGCTAGTACTCTGTTTGAATCCGTCTATGGGAACTGCTCCTACTTTTGTGTGCCTGTGAATCATGGGAGAACCATCGTAATTTTTTCCGAAACAGATGCGTCCTCACTAGTTTTTTCATGAATATAACATGGTAAGATATAAGCTGTCACGGTTTATCATACGAGCAGTGTGTGTTTGATGAACTAGAGTACTCGTTCGAGAAATGTGCGCCGACGTATACATAAGTACTTGTAAACACCGTTGGTGCTACCCCACTTGTAAGCAGTTGTGCAAAGGACGACACATTGGCTCAGCTCGCTTCAACACTAGGCTATCGACCAGCTAACAATCAATAATCTATTGTCTGACATATAAGAAACTATGTATCTTGTTACAGTGGTTCATGCAGTTAACTGAGGCCAGAATATAAATTCCAAATATTCACACGCTCCAGCGTTCATGTGGAACACTCACATTAAACGTGGCTTCATAAAAAACTTGAAAAGCATAAGTTAAGCAATTTTATACATCTCAATGATTCATAGAACATAACAAACATATACTAGTTCACAGCAAAAGACAAAGTTGTGAGAAGGTTTACAAATCAGGAAAGAACAAGCAAGGCTTCTCTGAGCAAAGGGCCTCCCGGCAGGCTTAAATTTCCCGGATTTCACTCTGGTTTTTTCTTGTTGCCACCATCCAGGGTTAGGTTCTCTCATTCCAGAATAACCAATTATAATTGTGTTCTCAGCTGGAATGATGAACTGAACCATGTAGTGTACTGACCAGCTGAAATTCTTGTGCATTCCACTAAATTTAAGCACCGCTATTTGCAGAAATAAGCAGACCAGAATGCCTCTTGTCCGCGCACCTACCCCAAAAAACCCCGTGCATCCGTGCCAACTAGTCCTCGGTCCATGGATGAACTGGAAGAAAGTGCATTCTGGACTAGGATGCCGTTGTTTTTGCTCGCCCCTACACAGCATTCAGGAAGTAAAACGTACGAATCAGCTTCTTTTAGATTGCGTTGGTCATTCTACCTAGTTAGAACCAATGTAGGAATACCTGGAACACTGGTGGTTAGAGGACGACAACTAGGAATAGCCATCTCATTTTGTGCGGTTGTAATAAAACTGAGGTGTGTACTTTTGATTGCGCAGATAGAAACGATATGGAGACAGACATCCCTGTTTCGCAAATACGAAATACGGTTATTTAAATAGTGACAGATATTTGCAGTGGCATATGATTAATAGCATCATCTATTGTGTTATAATTGCTACTAGATTGACAGTATGAAAGTGTCCTTAAGTAAGTAGCATCACATTGAAAGTGCGTTATATCGACTAGAGGGGGGGTGAATAGGCAATTTTTATGAAAGTCTTCAAAACGTGGAAGTTTCGAAGACAAACGATAGAAATAAACCTATTACCATGCAGCGGAAGGTAGACTACACTAGGCAAACCATAGTCAAGTATTCAATAAAGTGAAAGCACAATGACTAATAGCAGCTAGGTAGTAAGGATCAGGTAGGAAGATATTATGAAGCCAAACAGAATACGCAGTCACTCAGTGAAGACAAAAGATAGTGCAATCATACAATGAGTTCACAAGGACCAACAATAAGTAAAGGGAAGGGAAGGATGAAACCAGTGAATTGTTGAAGATAATGATTTGTTGGACCAGTTCCAGTTGCTGTGACAACTGTACGTCTGGTTAGGGCGGCTAGGTATTTAAACCTGAGGACACACAGTCCCGGACACCCAGTCCTGAACACGCAGCTCAGGACAACCAGTCCTCACCGTATTCCCCTTGAGCTAAGGTCACACAGACCTCGCCCAATCACTATGGTAAGTCTTCAAGGTAGACTCCCAAACCTTCACAGACTTCGTTCACCGGCGATCCACAATGTCTCTTGGATGCTCAGAACGCGACGCCTAACCGGCTGGAGGATTCACAGTCCTCAAGTGTAATAAGTCTTCAGATCACACAGACAAGAAGACTTAAGTGATGCCTAACACTCTTTGGCTCTGGGTGGTTAGGGCTTTATCCTCGCAAGGAATCTCTCTCAAAGGCTTCGAGGTGGGTTGCTCTCAAACGATAAAAGCCGTACTATAACTCTGAGCAGCCAACCGTTTATGGTTGTAGGGGGTGGGCTATTTATAGCCACTAGGCAACCCGACCTGATTTGTCCGAAATGACCCTGGGTCACTAAGGAACTGACACGTGTTCCAACGGTCAGATTTCAAACTCACACGACAACTTTACTTGGGCTACAAGCAAAGCTGACTTGTCCGACTCTGGACAAGATTCGCTCTCATAGTCTTCACTCGAAGACATAGGTTTTGGTTAAGCATCACTTCAGTCATTCTGACTGGTTCACTTGGACCCCACTTAACAGTACGGTGGTTCCTATGACTCAACAAAGAAGAAACAGAACTACGAAAGATCTAAGTCTTCAAGCTCCATAGGCTTCATGCGATGTCTTCTCTTGTCATAGTCTTCAATGAGAATATCTTCATAAACCACCTTTGACATCAATGTCTTCATACATTTTTAGGGGTCATCTCTGACAGGAAAACCGAATCAATGAGGGACTTCTACCTGTGTTATCCTGCAATTCTCACAAACACATTAGTCCCTCAACTAGGTTTGTCGTCAATATTCCAAAACCAACTAGGGGTGGCACTAGATGCACTTACAATCTCCCCCTTTTTGGTGATTGATGACAAACTAGTTGAAGTTTTCAACGGGGAATACAATATGTGAAATTGTAAGAGGATAGGGAATTGTCTTCATAAGCTGTGAGGGCTCCCCCTAAAGATGTGCATATAAGTAATTTGCTTTTGGAATGCAAATGCACATGGCAGGTTGTGCTTGTGGAGATCCTCTTCAACTTATGATGACAATCCACTATGCATGTGAAGGTATGTGAAGATAATGACATGCATAATGGAAAATGGACGTCTGCAAAATGATCTAAGTGCGGAATTTATCGTGGCACATGCGGAATTTATCATCGCATCACAAAGTGGCAAATAAGTAGCAGACGACCATTGAGTTTAAGTGTTACAACTCAAAGAACCAAATGTATCAAAACAAGAGTTGTAAACACGAAGCAAAATATAAAGCAACCGCCCACATGGACCCGCTTGAAGACTATCAAACTCTTATGCTTCTCCCCCTTTTGTCAGTAAGGACCAAAAAGGTTTGAAGACATAGAGCATCTACTCATTCCCATGAAGAGTAGGTGAAGCAGCAGGTTCGTCGGTGGTGTTCAGCGGTGCAGAAGAACTTGGAGCAGTGTCAACGCGTGCTGAAGGAGGTGGCGGTGAAGTAGCATCGTCTTCATCCTCGATCACTCTGGCATTCACAGTTGCAGCAGAGGAAGAGAACTCAGAGTCTTCAAGAGATGGAGTTCGTCGCAGCACTGCCCTTCGAGGAGGTGTGGAGTCAAACTTGAAGCATTCAGAGAAGCCATCCTCTTGAAGATCATCTTCAGAGCACATAAGCGTCAGCCCTTTCCATGTGCGTCGAGAGGTTTCATGTGCAACAAAGGAATTCTTGGTGGCAAGATTGCCAATGCGGTTAACATCCACCAAGAGGCTTTGCATTTGGCGCTTCAGCCAGTCATGATGCCTATCCTGTTTCTGATGAAGAGCCACCAGAAGCTCTCGATCGTTGAGAACACGAGTGCGCTTCTTGGGTCGTTGGGCAATTGTGCTATCGGTGGCTTCAGTAAGAGCAGGATGTGGTGCACGTGTGGTTCCGGCCAAAGGATACACACGAGTGACTGCTTCAACTCCTTCAATGTTCTGAGAAAAACTTTGATGCTCCACATTCTGAAGACTTAGAGGTTCCTTGGCAGGCTCAGGATAAATGTCTTCAACAGACATATCCACATCAGGTAGAAAGATCCGATGATTGCGGGCAGATGGCTGATATGAGATAGCGGAGTGGAGTTTGATCAGCCGCATTATCCATGGAGCATAGAACTTCAAGCCAAAAAGATCAGAGCCTGAGGCAGCAAGTTGGCGGATGAAGAAGTCTTGTGCATTGAAGCATTTGCCATGAAGAATATAGAAGACCAAGGTCTTCATTGCACCTTCTAGCTTTGCATGTGGAGAATGTCCTTTGATGGGCCAGAGAGTTCGCCTTATGATGTGATAAATAGTCCTTGGCAGATACTCAAGGTCTTTAACAAGGAACTCCTTAGGATATGCAGCATCGTGTGGCAATGGCTTCATCATACTGAGCATCTGACTCATGTTTGGTTCAGGCTTCTGAAAGATGCTCTCCATAGCTTCACTGTGAAGCTGACAGCCAGGTTCGTAGAGATCGCCAGGAGTGGGCAGACCAGTGAGCTCAATGATGTCAAAGGCTTTGGCTTCATGATGAACATTTCCTGTCATCCACTCTAGGACCCAAGTCTTCGGATCTCTGTTGTATCCACGGATGTGAAGTGTGGCATAGAATTGGAGCAGCAACTCTTCATTCCAGTGCTCTTGGTCGGTGACAAACGGCAGCAATCCAACCTCTTTGAAGCAATCTAGAGCTTCTTCCAAACAGGGCAGACCAGCTATTGCTTCAATGTCAAGACGCTTATGTGGGAAGATGCGACCTTGATTGTATAGAATGCAGGAGTAATAGCTTCGCTGCGGATAGCTCCAGAACCGATCAGATGATATTCTTTCCCTTGAGTAGGGGTTCCTGGAGCTATTGAAGAAGGTGTTGTCTTCCTTGAAGCCATTGACATTGAAGGATCCAGGTGCTGATGCAGGACTTGGAAACCTGGGCAATCTGGGGATTGGCTTCTGTACCTGAGGCCTGTGCTCAACATGGTAGTCGAACTGAGGACCAGCAGCAGGCGCAGGAACAGAAGCAGTAGCGTCATTGGCTTCACTGACTTCTGGTGCTTGGGTTGGTGAAGGCTCCACATTGGCTTCAGCCATGACAATGTCAGTGGCGTCGGTGGCCGCCTCAAAATTCTCAACCTCCACTTGATGAGCTGGAGGGTCGGTCACAGTCACGTTCTCCTCGAGAACAACTTCTTGGTGAGACGGGGGTGTAGCAGCACTTGGGGTTTCTTCTTCATCGGCTGATGCAGCCGGAATGTCTTCAGCAGCTTTAGCTTCAGACTCAGAGACTGGAGGCCTTGGTCCTTTGCGAAGCCTGCGTAACGCTGGCGACGCTTGTGGAGTTGGAGTTGGCTGGGCCTCTAGGTCTTCTTCCTCTTGTGCTTGTGGGTGATCAGCCCATGATGCATCCTGAGCAATTGGCGTCAGAGGATGACCAATGCTGATGAGCTCGCTATGCGTTAGCACAGGCGATGATACCTGTTGGTGCTCGAGCTGAGGAAGAACTGCATCATCTTCAACATGGTCATGGTGACCAATGTCTTCAGCAGCGATGGGATCAGCTGCTGGAAAGTCTTCAGCTTCATGAGCCTCTGTGAAAGCAGGCTCATGGACAGTCAGTTGGCGCTCTTGAGGTTCAGCATCAGGGCGAACCACGGAGATGGTTTCAACAATCAAGGGCTCTGTGGGAGCAGCCCGTTCCTTCTTGGTCTTCCGCTTCTTCTTGGAGGGAGCAGTAGCAGAGGCTTCAGGATGTTTCCTCTTTCTGGCTTCAGCCTCAGCAGTCCTCGTCTTCTTCAGCTCTGAAGCGGTTGACCGGGCCTTTGGCTTCGAGCCAGTCATGCTAGTTGGGAAGACAATGGGATCTGCTTCCTGCCTTGGTGCGTCGGGTTCGGCCATAGCGGGCTTCTTCTTCTTCTTTGCAGCCATCCTGGGGTCGATGCCAGGATGCCCAAGGGCCTTGTGCTTCTCAGCCTCATTGTAGGCTTGCACACACTTGTCAGCCAGGCTCTTCATGCGCTCACGAGAACCTTGAGCTTCTTCACGCTTCTTGAGAAAAGCTTCTTTAAGCTCGTGCAGCATGAGCTTGAAGTTCTTGACCTCTTGTACGCTGAGCTTGGCCATATGCTTCTTGAACTGAGCTTTTTCATAGTCTATCTTTTGCTTCAATTCAACGATGTGCTGAGCTAGAGCTAGCTCTGAAGCAATGGCGCCATGGAAGGCGACACTGAGACCAATGGGAAGTTGTAGGTCTTCAAAGCTGAGGCTGGGCGTTTCAAACCACTCATCGATGAAGTCGTGGATGATTGCCACGTCAAAGAGAGGCAAATTGTTGAAGATTTTTGCTTCTTCTTTGCTCTTGATCAGCTGCTCAAGAGCGTCATCTACAAGATCTTCATCACTAGACAGATCAATGGCATCGTTGCGCAGAATAGCAGCAGCTGTCAGTTCTTGGCCGGTGTGTGGCAGAGGCATCTTGACCTTCTGGGGCTTGGAGATGCGTGACAAATCTTCAGACTGCACACTGTCTTCAGGAGGTGCAGTGGCTAGTGGCTTCGCCCGTGAGATTTTTGGTGCAGAGGCAGGCTTTGAAGCTTTTGGCTGCTTCAGTTTCTTTGGCTTCGGCGCTGCAGGCGCTTCATATGATTTAGCGTCATCTGCAGGCTCATTCACGGCAGTCCCTTGAACCACGATATGGGTGATGAGACCTTCAAGGTTGTAGAAAGGACCGATGACATTGGGTTCTACATCGCGTGTGCCGTCAGCCTGGGGAGCAGAAGGACCAGGGTTGAAGTCTAGTCCCAATGACTTCTTGTTTTCCTTGGCTGATGCCTTTGCATGCTGGAAGTTGCGCTTGAAGAGATTATCGTCACGACACCATAGCAATGATGATGGGTCGGCATCTTCAAGCTGAGGTCCACGGACCATACAGGGATAGAAACCCTGAGCAATAGCTTCATCTTTGGTCTTGGGTGGAAGGCCTCAGAAGAGAATATCACCCCAAGGACTTTTGATAGCACTCTTCTCAGCATATTCCTTGGTCATGAATCTGTATTTGTACCACTGTTCTGCCCAATATCTTCGAATCCACTGGATTCAGGTCTTGCGCTGATTATAATCCTCTTCAGGGTCTGTCTTGTAAAGCTCAGAGAGGTCATCAGGCAAATCTCTTGATGTTCCCCCACGACGCTGTCTGCCTCCCTTCCTTGCAGATTTCTCTGAAGCCATGAACTTTAAACTGAAAGGCTTCAATATGTTCAAAGGCTTCAAAGGCTTTCGCTTGCTGGACAAACAGGAACTGGCTTCGGGAGAATTTATATGATGCTGTAAGAATTCTGCAAATGAATGCAGACTATGAGAACCAAGGGATTCTCCCATGGACATGTACCTGTGACAGCATTAAGGTGTGAGGGAAGGGGAAGAGGTCATATGCATTCTCAGAAGATTTTGAAGATAAATCAGTTTAGAAGACATTGACCTCATCGTGCGAAGACATTCACTCATAGATAAGGAGTTGGTTCTAGATTTGTATGAATCCATGGATCAGTACAAGTGAGGAATCTAACTACTTTGTGAAGCATAAGTGAATATACTAGGCATATTATGAGATGCAGAATGAAAGAGATCCAACTTGTGTGAATAGAAACTGCTTGTGGTAGAAAATGACGAAGCTATAGGATCAAAGGGGCCCGTAAAAAGGAAGTTTTATTTACCACATGAAGAACTGCTAGACGGAGTGGAAGAGGAGGCCGAGCAGTTCGATCATCCGTGCCCTAACTTGGTGACGGAGGACACCTACGGCGACGAGGGAGAAGACGATGTCCGCGGTCGGCGTGAAGATGGCGTCGGAGAGGTTGCGGCAGCGAAGCGCTTCGTCGCCGGCGTCGTCGAGGGCTAGCGGTGGCGCTAGGGTTCGTGCGAGAGTGGAAGAAGATATAATGACTGCGGTGAGGCGTGTATTTATAGGTACAGGGGCGGATCAGTGTTATTACACAGGTGCCCCTGGCGATTCACATCTGAGGAACACATGGCCATCATGCAGCATGTTGGAGGTTGTTCCGCGTCCCACGCACGCCTGGATTGTCGGGTGGTCGTTCCCACTTCTCCGAGTTTTAGGTGAAGGAATGAGCATTGAAAACGGACTTAATGTTTGTCTCTGTATCTTCTGCTGACAAGGACGCAGAGAAGACATTCGACAGTTTCAATAGAATGCATATGATTTGGAGAGATAGAGTTTGAGATAGAAAGCATAGAGAGGTTAGGGTCCGATCACATTCACTTAGTTCAAAAGATTCAACAAGAAGACATAGCTATAAGTGAATGCTGTAGAGGACAGAACACTAGTATATATATATAATCAACATAGCGAAGATAATCATGAAGACATGTTGAGATTGAAGCCAAACCAAATGTGAAGACATAGCAAATGTAACGCCATGAGTGAAACACTTCAAGCAGAACCTTTGGTGGTGGCGTTACCCACCGTATAGGAAGTATTAGACACAGACACGACGCACAATTATCGTGGCGCTCCGAAGTCAAATTCCACATTAATGTATTCACACTTAGAATGTATGTCTTCATTGATTGAAGATATACTTTACTTCGTGTGTTGCACATCTAAGTCATCAATATGCATAAGTGTTAGGATGTGTGCCTGATCACAGGGCATTTGAGGATTCCAAGATATTTAGCTCACACCGTAACTTGCAAAATCTCTTCTCATCCAAGGGCTTGGTGAAGATATCTGCCAATTGCTCTTCAGTGTTGACGTGTATGATATCAATATCTTCCTTCACAACATGATCTCTGAGAAAGTGATGACGAATTTCAATGTGCTTTGTCTTCGAGTGCTGAACTGGGTTGTTGGCTATCTTGATGGCGCTTTCGTTGTCGCAGTAGAGTGGCACTTGCTTTAGATGAATGCCATAGTCCTTGAGTGTTTGCTACATCCATAGAAACTGAGCGCAGCAAGATCCAGCAGCAATGTATTCAGATTCAGCAGTGGAGAGAGATACACAGTTCTGCTTCTTTGAAGACCAACATACAAGTGATCGTCCCAGAAAATGACATGTGCCTGATGTAGACTTGTGATCCACCTTGTCACCAGCATAATCAGCATCCGAGAATCCAACCAGATCAAACTCTGAGCCCTTTGGATACCATAATCCTAGAGTTGGGGTGTGAGCCAAATATCGAAGAATTCGCTTCACAGCTAAGTGATGCAACTCCTTTGGTTCCGCTTGGAATCGAGCACACATGCAAACACTAAGCATAATATCTGGCCTAGATGCACATAGATAAAGTAAAGAACCAATCATGGAGCGGTATACCTTTTGATCGAACTCTTTACCATTATCGTCGGGACCCAGATGATGTTTGGCTGGCATTGGCGTCGTGAAGCCTTTGCAGTCTTGCATACCGAACTTCTTCAGGCAATCTTTGAGATACTTCTCTTGAGATATGAAGATGTCGTTGCGTTGCTGTCGTATTTGAAGACCGAGGAAGAACTTTAGCTCTCCCATCATGGACATCTGATATTGCTCTTGCATCATATATCCAAACTCTTCACTGTACTTCTGATTGGTGCAGCCGAAGATGATGTCATCCACATATATTTGGCACACAAACAGTTCACCATCATATGTCTTCGTGAAGAGAGTGGGGTCGAGGGAACCAGGTATGAAGCCTTTGCTCTTCAGGAAGTATTTGAGTGTGTCATACCAAGCCCGAGGGGCTTGTTTGAGGCCATACAGTGCCTTGTTGAGCTTGTATACCATGTCAGGATGTTTTGGATCTTCAAAGCCAGGTGGTTGTGCAACATACACTTCTTCTTCAATCTTGCCATTGAGAAAAGAGCTCTTCACATCCATTTGATATAGAAGTATGTTATGATGATTTGCATAGGCCAGGAGTATGCGTATGGCTTCAAGTCGAGCCACAGGAGCAAATGTTTCATCGAAGTCAATTCCTTCCACTTGAGTATATCCTTGAGCAACGAGACGAGCTTTGTTTCTGACAACTTGACCATGCTCATCTTGCTTGTTGCGGTATACCCATTTGGTGCCTATTATATTGTGCTTCCGAGGATCAGGACGCTTAACCGGTTCCCATACATTATTCAGCTCAAACTGTTGAAGCTCTTCTTGCATGGCTTGAATCCATTCAGGTTCCATGAAGGCTTCTTCAACTTTCTTGGGTTCTGTTATTGAGACGAATGCGAAGTGCCCACAGAAATTTGCTAGCTGTGTTGCCCTTGAATGAGTGAGCGGACCGGGTGCATTGATGCTATCAATTATTCTCTCAATCTGCACTTCATTGGCAACACGAGGATGTACAGGGCGAAGATTTTGCTCTTGTCGATCATTGTCATTGTTAGTGGGATTGTCTTCAGGCTAAGCATTGTCTTTAGTTTGATCAGGTGCGGAGATGATAAGTTCCTCTTCAGGTTGAGCTTCAGAGGGTATGATTTCTCCAGTTCCCATTAGTTTGATTGATTCGTTGGATGGAACTTCATCTAGCACATTTGGCAGGTGCTCACTTTGTGAACCGTTAGTCTCATCGAACCGCACATCCACTGTTTCAACCACTTTATAATGAAAGAGATTGAAGACTCTATAGGAGTGTGAATCATTTCCATATCCAAGCATAAAACCCTCATGTGCTTTTGGTGCAAATTTTGAAGTGTGATGTGGATCCTTGATCCAGCACCTGGCTCCAAATACTCTGAAGTAACTGACATTTGGCTTCTTGCCAGTAAGGAGCTCATAAGGAGTCTTGTTCAGAAGCTTGTGAAGATAAACACGATTGATTGTATGGCATGCAGTATCAATAGCTTCAGGCTAGAATTTTCTTGGAGTCTTGTATTCATCTAGCATCGTTCGGGCCATCTCAATGAGTGTTCTGTTCTTGCGTTCGACGACGCCATTCTGCTGTGGCGTGTACGGAGCTGAGAATTCATGTGTGATGCCCAAAGTATCAAGGTATGTATCAAGGCCAGTGTTCTTGAATTCAGTGCCATTGTCACTTCTGATGTGCTTTATCTTGGTGCCATAGTTGTTCATTGCTCGATTGGCGAAGCGTCTAAAGACATCCTGCACTTCAGTCTTGTAGAGGATTATGTGCACCCAAGTATATCTAGAATAATCATAAACAATGACAAAGCCATAGAGACAAGCAGTAGTAGTAAGAGTTGAGTAATGAGTGGGACCAAAAAGATCCATGTGGAGCAGTTCGAAGGGTCGAGTTGTTGTCATGATTGTCTTCGAGGGATGTTTGGCCCTCGTCATCTTTCCTGCTTCACAGGCACCGCATAAGTGATCTTTCTTGAACTTGACGCCCTCGATGCCTATGACATGCTTCTTCTTTGCAAGGGTGTGGAGGTTCCTCATGCCAGCATGCCCTAGCCTCCGATGCCAGAGCCAGCATTCTGAAGCTTTTGCTAGAAGACATACGGCAAGTTGTGGTCCTGCTGAGAAGTCTACCATGTACAAATCATCTTTCCGATACCCTTCAAACACTAGAGACTTGTCAGATTCCATTAGAACAAGGCAACGATATTTTCCAAACATTACGATCATGTTCAAATCGCAAAGCATTGAGACAGACATTAAGTTGAAGCCAAGGGATTCAACAAGCATGACTTTATCCATGTGTTGATCCTTTGAGATTGCAACTCTACCTAGACCCAATACCTTACTTTTACCAGTGTCACCAAATGTGATGTGACTCTTGTCGGATGGACATAAGGTTGAGTCCATAAGAAGGCTTCTTTTGCCAGTCATGTGATTGGTACACCCACTATCAATAATCCATTCTGAAGACGCTGGTATCGTACCCTACAATGCAGTTAGGGGGATAGGCTTCATGAAGAGAATTGTGAAGAAAAAACATTTGACGAACCAGTGGGTTATGAAAGCTTAGATCCAAATTAGGACTAATAGGGAGAGTAGCAAGCGATTCAGGAACGAAGTACATAGTAAGACTATTCTGGCATTTGATCTTGCTCCCTACAAGATGTTTAAGGTCCCCAGCAATAGCGTCAGACGATTTTGGTTTTCTGCTGGAGACCCTTCCCTGCAAAAGAGAGTTAAGCTTTCTTAGCCACCCACATCTTCAAGGGTGGCTTAGAAGCAATAAGTCTAAGTGCAGCATCTGAGAACTTTGGCTTTGGATCCCTAGCAAACAGTCTTGCAGGCGGACAATAGTACTCATAAGAATAAGCAGAATAGTTCTTGGTCTTATGAACATGGCAGTTTGATGAACCGCGCTCATATTCATAGGCCTGAGTATGGTTTCCCTGCAAAACATTTGCGTTAGTGCGACTCAGGTGAATCCTCTGTCTGTATGAAGCCTTTGGACCGTATGAAGCCTGTGGTCTGGGGTTTTTCTTCTTCACCTGTGGTGTCATGATGACATTCACAGGAAGATTTTCCAAACACTTTTTCAGCACCCAGATCTTCTTCATAGGCGACCCATTCCTGCAGTTAGTACCAATATACCTTGCAAACACTTCACCATTCTGATTCTTAAACAGTTTATAGTTTGCATCAAAGGATTCATCAATGACAATGGGGTTAGCGCAAGTGAAGCCAGATAGATTGGATGGATCTGCTGAAGGTTCCTTTGCAGCAACCCATGTGGTTTTGGGGTACTGCTCAGGTTTCTAGTAAGAGCCATCAGCATTCATTTTCCTTACGAACCCAACACCCTCTTTCCTCGGGTTTCGGTTCAGGATCTGCCTTTTGAGGACATCACATAGTGTCTGATGCCCTTTAAGACTTTTGTACATCCCTGTTTCAAGCAATGTCTTCAACCTAGCATTCTCATCAGCAATAGCAGTGGTATCCTCAGCAGAGGGGTTAGTTCCCACATCAACAGTTGAAGATATTGCAACAGTAGCAGCAGTAGAACATTCAGCAACAGAAGTGGCATTATCATGCTCAATGCATTTAAGACATGGTGGTTCAAATCCTTCCTGAGCGGAACTGATCTGTTCGGCGCGAAGTGACTCGTTTTCCTTTTGAAGATCTTCATGAGCCGCTCTCAATTTCTCAAGATCTTGCTTCCTTTGAAGATAATCATAGGAAAGCTTTTCATGAGTTGTTGAGAGCGTTTCATGATGACTTTCAAGTTCCTCATACTTAACGTGAAGATTTTTTATGTCTTCAATTAAGGACTCAGATCGAGTCATTTCAGCGCCTAACAGATCATCGCTTTTGTCTAACAGTTTTTGAATATGTTCCATAGCTTTCTGTTGTTCAGTTGCAATTTTAGCAAGTGTTTTGTAGCTGGGTTTTGAACCATAATCAGAGTCATCTTCACTAGATGTTTGATAGTGAGTAGTGCGTGTGTTTACCTTGGCACCGCGTGCCATGAAGCAGTAGGTAGGAGCGGAGTAGTCCTTGTCATTTGCATCGGTGTCGGTGATGAAGTCATTGTCTTCAGTGTTGAAGATGGACTTGGCAACGTATGCTGTAGCCAGACTTGCAACGCCAGAATCGGACTCCTCCTCAGACTCCACCTCCGCCTCCTCAGAAGCGGACTCCTCCTCTGAATCCATTTCCTTGCCAACAAACGCACGTGCCTTGCCAGATGAGCTCTTCTTGTGTGATGAAGACTTTGAGGAAGACTTGGAAGAAGACTTTGAGTATTTCTTCTTCTTCTTGTCGTCAGAGTCATATTCCTTGCTCTTCTTCTTCTTTTTGTTCTCATTGTCCCACTGTGGACACTCAGAGATGAAGTGGCTAGGTTTCTTGCACTTGTGACATGTTTTCTTCTTGTATTCATGAGCAGAAGCTTCATCATTCCTTGAGCTTGATCGTGAAGACTTTCTGAAACCTTTCTTCTTGGTGAATTTTTGGAACTTCTTCACAAGCATAGCAAGTTCCCTTCCAATGTCTTCAGGATCATCAGAACTGCTGTCAGATTCTTCTTCAGATGAGGAGACAGTTTTTGCCTTCAAGGCACGAGTTCGCCCATAGTTTGGACCGTAGATATCTCTTTTCTCAGAAAGCTGAAACTCATGTGTGTTGAGCCTCTCAAGTATGTCAGACGGATCGAGTGTCTTGAAATCGGGACGTTCTTGAATCATCAGGGCTAGGGTGTCAAACAAACTGTCAAGTGATCTCAGTAGTGTCTTGACGACTTCATGCTTGGTGATCTCAGTAGCGCCAAGGGCTTGAAGCTCATTTGTGATGTCAGTGAGTCGATCAAACGTGAGCTGGACATTCTCATTGTCATTTCTCTTGAAGCGGTTGAAGAGGTTGCGAAGGACACTGATTCTCTGATCTCTCTGGGTTGAGACGCCTTCGTTGACCTTGGAGAGCCAGTCCCAGACTAGCTTAGATGTTTCCAAAGCACTCACACGGCCATACTGTCCTTTGGTCAGATGACCACAGATGATATTCTTGGCAGTAGAGTCCAGTTGAATAAACTTCTTAACATCAGCAGCAGTGACACCTTCTCCAGCCTTGGGAACGCCGTTCTTGACGACATACCATAGATCGACGTCAATGGCTTCAAGATGCATGCGCATCTTATTCTTCCAGTAGGGATATTCAGTTCCATCGAAGACGGGCCACGCAACAGAGACTTTAATTATCCCTGCAGTCGACATAGCTAAAACTCCAGGTGGTTAAACCGAATCACACAAAACAAGGGAGTACCTTGCTCTGATACCAATTGAAAGTGCGTTATATCGACTAGAGGGGGGTGAATAGGCAATTTTTATGAAAGTCTTCAAAACATGGAAGTTTCGAAGACAAACGATAGAAATAAACCTATTACCATGCAGCGGAAGGTAGACTACACTAGGCAAACCATAGTCAAGTATTCAATGAAGTGAAAGCACAATGACTAATAGCAGCTAGGTAGTAAGGATCAGGTAGGAAGATATTATGAAGCCAAACAGAACACGCAGTCACTCAGTGAAGACAAAAGATAGTGCAATCATACAATGACTTCACAAGGACCAACAGTAAGTAAAGGGAAGGGAAGGATGAAACCAGTGAATTGTTGAAGACAATGATTTGTTGGACTAGTTCCAGTTGCTGTGACAACTGTACGTCTGGTTAGGGCGGCTAGGTATTTAAACCTGAGGACACACAGTCCCGGACACCCAGTCCTGAACACGCAGCTCAGGACACCCAGTCCTCACCGTATTCCCCTTGAGCTAAGGTCACACAGACCTCGCCCAATCACTATGGTAAGTCTTCAAGGTAGACTCCCAAACCTTCACAGACTTCGTTCACCGGCGATCCACAATGTCTCTTGGATGCTCAGAACGCGACGCCTAACCGGCTGGAGGATTCACAGTCCTCAAGTGTAATAAGTCTTCAGATCACACAGACAAGAAGACTTAAGTGATGCCTAACACTCTTTGGCTCTGGGTGGTTAGGGCTTTATCCTCGCAAGGAATCTCTCTCAAAGGCTTCGAGGTGGGTTGCTCTCAAACGATAAAAGCCGTACTATAACTCTGAGCAGCCAACCGTTTATGGTTGTAGGGGGTGGGCTATTTATAGCCACTAGGCAACCCGACCTGATTTGTCCGAAATGACCCTGGGTCACTAAGGAACTGACACGTGTTCCAACGGTCAGATTTCAAACTCACACGACAACTTTACTTGGGCTACAAGCAAAGCTGACTTGTCCGACTCTAGACAATATTCGCTCTCATAGTCTTCACTCGAAGACATAGGTTTTGGTTAAGCATCACTTCAGTCATTCTGACTGGTTCACTTGGACCCCACTTAACAGTACGGTGGTTCCTATCACTCAACAAAGAAGAAACAGAACTACGAAAGATCTAAGTCTTCAAGCTCCATAGGCTTCATGCGATGTCTTCTCTTGTCATAGTCTTCAATGAGAATATCTTCATAAACCACCTTTGACATCAATGTCTTCATACATTTTTAGGGGTCATCTCTGGCAGGAAAACCGAATCAATGAGGGACTTCTACCTGTGTTATCCTGCAATTCTCACAAACACATTAGTCCCTCAACTAGGTTTGTCGTCAATACTCCAAAACCAACTAGGGGTGGCACTAGATGCACTTACAATCTCCCCCTTTTTGGTGATTGATGACAAACTAGTTGAAGTTTTCAACGGGGAATACAATATGTGAAATTGTAAGAGGATAGGGAATTGTCTTCATAAGCTGTGAGGGCTCCCCCTAAAGATGTGCATATAAGTAATTTGCTTTTGGAATGCAAATGCACATGGCAGGTTGTGCTTGTGGAGATCCTCTTCAACTTATGATGACAATCCACTATGCATGTGAAGGTATGTGAAGATAATGACATGCATAATGGAAAATGGACGTCTGCAAAATGATCTAAGTGCGGAATTTATCGTGGCACATGCGGAATTTATCATCGCATCACAAAGTGGCAAATAAGTAGCAGACGACCATTGAGTTTAAGTGTTACAACTCAAAGAACCAAATGTATCAAAACGAGAGTTGTAAACACGAAGCAAAATATAAAGCAACCGCCCATATGGACCCGCTTGAAGACTATCAAACTCTTATGCTTCTCCCCCTTTTGTCAGTAAGGACCAAAAAGGTTTGAAGACATAGAGCATCTACTCATTCCCATGAAGAGTAGGTGAAGCAGCAGGTTCGTCGGTGGTGTTCAGCGGTGCAGAAGAACTTGGAGCAGTGTCAACGCGTGCTGAAGGAGGTGGCGGTGAAGTAGCATCGTCTTCATCCTCGATCACTCTGGCATTCACAGTTGCAGCAGAGGAAGAGAACTCAGAGTCTTCAAGAGATGGAGTTCGTCGCAGCACTGCCCTTCGAGGAGGTGTGGAGTCAAACTTGAAGCATTCAGAGAAGCCATCCTCTTGAAGATCATCTTCAGAGCACATAAGCGTCAGCCCTTTCCATGTGCGTCGAGAGGTTTCATGTGCAACAAAGGAATTCTTGGTGGCAAGATTGCCAATGCGGTTAACATCCACCAAGAGGCTTTTCATTTGGCGCTTCAGCCAGTCATGATGCCTATCCTGTTTCTGATGAAGAGCCACCAGAAGCTCTCGATCGTTGAGAACACGAGTGCGCTTCTTGGGTCGTTGGGCAATTGTGCTATCGGTGGCTTCAGTAAGAGCAGGATGTGGTGCACGTGTGGTTCCGGCCAAAGGATACACACGAGTGACTGCTTCAACTCCTTCAATGTTCTGAGAAAAACTTTGATGCTCCGCATTCTGAAGACTTAGAGGTTCCTTGGCAGGCTCAGGATAAATGTCTTCAACAGACATATCCACATCAGGCAGAAAGATCCGATGATTGCGGGCAGATGGCTGATATGAGATAGCGGAGTGGAGTTTGATCAGCCGCATTATCCATGGAGCATAGAACTTCAAGCCAAAAAGATCAGAGCCTGAGGCAGCAAGTTGGCGGATGAAGAAGTCTTGTGCATTGAAGCATTTGCCATGAAGAATATAGAAGACCAAGGTCTTCATTGCACCTTCTAGCTTGGCATGTGGAGAATGTCCTTTGATGGGCCAGAGAGTTCGCCTTATGATGTGATAAATAGTCCTTGGCAGATACTCAAGGTCTTTAACAAGGAACTCCTTAGGATATGCAGCATCGTGTGGCAATGGCTTCATCATACTGAGCATCTAACTCATGTTTGGTTCAGGCTTCTGAAAGATGCTCTCCATAGCTTCACTGTGAAGCTGACAGCCAGGTTCGTAGAGATCGCCAGGAGTGGGCAGACCAGTGAGCTCAATGATGTCAAAGGCTTTGGCTTCATGATGAACATTTCCTGTCATCCACTCTAGGACCCAAGTCTTCGGATCTCTGTTGTATCCACGGATGTGAAGTGTGGCATAGAATTGGAGCAGCAACTCTTCATTCCAGTGCTCTTGGTCGGTGACAAACGGCAGCAATCCAACCTCTTTGAAGCAATCTAGAGCTTCTTCCAAACAGGGCAGACCAGCTATTGCTTCAATGTCAAGACGCTTATGTGGGAAGATGCGACCTTGATTGTATAGAATGCAGGAGTAATAGCTTCGCTGCGGATAGCTCCAGAACCGATCAGATGATATTCTTTCCCTTGAGTAGGGGTTCCTGGAGCTATTGAAGAAGGTGTTGTCTTCCTTGAAGCCATTGACATTGAAGGATCCAGGTGCTGATGCAGGACTTGGAAACCTGGGCAATCTGGGGATTGGCTTCTGTACCTGAGGCCTGTGCTCAACATGGTAGTCGAACTGAGGACCAGCAGCAGGCGCAGGAACAGAAGCAGTAGCGTCATTGGCTTCACTGACTTCTGGTGCTTGGGTTGGTGAAGGCTCCACATTGGCTTCAGCCATGACAACGTCAGTGGCGTCGGTGGCCGCCTCAAAATTCTCAACCTCCACTTGATGAGCTGGAGGGTCGGTCACAGTCACGTTCTCCTCAAGAACAACTTCTTGGTGAGACGGGGGTGTAGCAGCACTTGGGGTTTCTTCTTCATCGGCTGATGCAGCCGGAATGTCTTCAGCAGCTTTAGCTTCAGACTCAGAGACTGGAGGCCTTGGTCCTTTGCGAAGCCTACGTAACGCTGGCGACGCTTGTGGAGTTGGAGTTGGCTGGGCCTCTAGGTCTTCTTCCTCTTGTGCTTGTGGGTGATCAGCCCATGATGCATCCTGAGCAATTGGCGTCAGAGGATGACCAATGCTGATGAGCTCGCTGTGCGTTAGCACAGGCGATGATACCTGTTGGTGCTCGAGCTGAGGAAGAACTGCATCATCTTCAACATGGTCATGGTGACCAATGTCTTCAGCAGCGATGGGATCAGCTGCTGGAAAGTCTTCAGCTTCATGAGCCTCTGTGAAAGCAGGCTCATGGACAGTCAGTTGGCGCTCTTGAGGTTCAGCGTCAGGGCGAACCACGGAGATGGTTTCAACAATCAAGGGCTCTGTGGGAGCAGCCTGTTCCTTCTTGGTCTTCCGCTTCTTCTTGGAGGGAGCAGTAGCAGAGGCTTCAGGATGTTTCCTCTTTCTGGCTTCAGCCTCAGCAGTCCTCGTCTTCTTCAGCTCTGAAGCGGTTGACCGGGCCTTTGGCTTCGAGCCAGTCATGCTAGTTGGGAAGACAATGGGATCTGCTTCCTGCCTTGGTGCGTCGGGTTCGGCCATAGCGGGCTTCTTCTTCTTCTTTGCAGCCATCCTGGGGTCGATGCCAGGATGCCCAAGGGCCTTGTGCTTCTCAGCCTCATTGTAGGCTTGCACACACTTGTCAGCCAGGCTCTTCATGCGCTCACGAGAACCTTGAGCTTCTTCACGCTTCTTGAGAAAAGCTTCTTTAAGCTCGTGCAGCATGAGCTTGAAGTTCTTGACCTCTTGTACGCTGAGCTTGGCCATATGCTTCTTGAACTGAGCTTTTTCATAGTCTATCTTTTGCTTCAATTCAACGATGTGCTGAGCTAGAGCTATCTCTGAAGCAATGGCGCCATGGAAGGCGACACTGAGACCAATGGGAAGTTGTAGGTATTCAAAGCTGAGGCTGGGCGTTTCAAACCACTCATCGATGAAGTCGTGGATGATTGCCACGTCAAAGAGAGGCAAATTGTTGAAGATTTTTGCTTCTTCTTTGCTCTTGATCAGCTGCTCAAGAGCGTCATCTACAAGATCTTCATCACTAGACAGATCAATGGCATCGTTGCGCAGAATAGCAGCAGCTGTCAGTTCTTGGCCGGTGTGTGGCAGAGGCATCTTGACCTTCTAGGGCTTGGAGATGCGTGACAAATCTTCAGACTGCACACTGTCTTCAGGAGGTGCAGTGGCCAGTGGCTTCGCCCGTGAGATTTTTGGTGCAGAGGCAGGCTTTGAAGCTTTTGGCTGCTTCAGTTTCTTTGGCTTCGGCGCTGCAGGCGCTTCATATGATTTAGCGTCATCTGCAGGCTCATTCACGGCAGTCCCTTGAACCACGATATGGGTGATGAGACCTTCAAGGTTGTAGAAAGGACCGATGACATTGGGTTCTACATCGCGTGTGCCGTCAGCCCGGGGAGCAGAAGGACCAGGGTTGAAGTCTAGTCCCAATGACTTCTTGTTTTCCTTGGCTGATGCCTTTGCATGCTGGAAGTTGCGCTTGAAGAGATTATCGTCACGACACCATAGCAATGATGATGGGTCGGCATCTTCAGGCTGAGGTCCACGGACCATACAGGGATAGAAACCCTGAGCAATAGCTTCATCTTTGGTCTTGGGTGGAAGGCCTCAGAAGAGAATATCACCCCAAGGACTTTTGATAGCACTCTTCTCAGCATATTCCTTGGTCATGAATCTGTATTTGTACCACTGTTCTTCCCAATATCTTCGAATCCACTGGATTCAGGTCTTGCGCTGATTATAATCCTCTTCAGGGTCTGTCTTGTAAAGCTCAGAGAGGTCATCAGGCAAATCTCTTGATGTTCCCCCACGACGCTGTCTGCCTCCCTTCCTTGCAGATTTCTCTGAAGCCATGAACTTTAAACTGAAAGGCTTCAATATGTTCAAAGGCTTCAAAGGCTTTCGCTTGCTGGACAAACAGGAACTGGCTTCGGGAGAATTTATATGATGCTGTAAGAATTCTGCAAATGAATGCAGACTATGAGAACCAAGGGATTCTCCCATGGACATGTACCTGTGACATCATTAAGGTGTGAGGGAAGGGGAAGAGGTCATATGCATTCTCAGAAGATTTTGAAGATAAATCAGTTTAGAAGACATTGACCTCATCGTGCGAAGACATTCACTCATAGATAAGGAGTTGGTTCTAGATTTGTATGAATCCATGGATCAGTACAATTGAGGAATCTAACTACTTTGTGAAGCATAAGTGAATATACTAGGCATATTATGAGATGCAGAATGAAAGAGATCCAACTTGTGTGAATAGAAACTGCTTGTGGTAGAAAATGACGAAGCTATAGGATCAAAGGGGCCCGTAAAAAGGAAGTTTTATTTACCACATGAAGAACTGCTAGACGGAGTGGAAGAGGAGGCCGAGCAGTTCGATCATCCGTGCCCTAACTTGGCGACGGAGGACACCTACGGCGACGAGGGAGAAGACGATGTCCGCGGTCGGCGTGAAGATGGCGTCGGAGAGGTTGCGGCAGCGAAGCGCTTCGTCGCCGGCGTCGTCGAGGGCTAGCGGTGGCGCTAGGGTTCGTGCGAGAGTGGAAGAAGATATAATGACTGCGGTGAGGCGTGTATTTATAGGTACAGGGGCGGATCAGTGTTATTACACAGGTGCCCCTGGCGATTCACATCTGAGGAACACATGGCCATCATGCAGCATGTTGGAGGTTGTTCCGCGTCCCACGCACGCCTGGATTGTCGGGTGGTCGTTCCCACTTCTCCGAGTTTTAGGTGAAGGAATGAGCATTGAAAACGGACTTAATGTTTGTCTCTGTATCTTCTGCTGACAAGGACGCAGAGAAGACATTCGACAGTTTCAATAGAATGCATATGATTTGGAGAGATAGAGTTTGAGATAGAAAGCATAGAGAGGTTAGGGTCCGATCACATTCACTTAGTTCAAAAGATTCAACAAGAAGACATAGCTATAAGTGAATGCTGTAGAGGACAGAACACTGGTATATATATATAATCAACATAGCAAAGATAATCATGAAGACATGTTGAGATTGAAGCCAAACCAAATGTGAAGACATAGCAAATGTAACGCCATGAGTGAAACACTTCAAGCAGAACCTTTGGTGGTGGCGTTACCCACCGTATAGGAAGTATTAGACACAGACACGACGCACAATTATCGTGGCGCTCCGAAGTCAAATTCCACATTAATGTATTCACACTTAGAATGTATGTCTTCATTGATTGAAGATATACTTTACTTCGTGTGTTGCACATCTAAGTCATCAATATGCATAAGTGTTAGGATGTGTGCCTGATCACAGGACATTTGAGGATTCCAAGATATTTAGCTCACACCGTAACTTGCAAAATCTCTTCTCATCCAAGGGCTTGGTGAAGATATCTGCCAATTGCTCTTCAGTGTTGACGTGTATGATATCAATATCTTCCTTCACAACATGATCTCTGAGAAAGTGATGACGAATTTCAATGTGCTTTGTCTTCGAGTGCTAAACTGGGTTGTTGGCTATCTTGATGGCGCTTTCGTTGTCGCAGTAGAGTGGCACTTGCTTTAGATGAATGCCATAGTCCTTGAGTGTTTGCTACATCCATAGAAACTGAGCGCAGCAAGATCCAGCAGCAATGTATTCAGATTCAGCAGTGGAGAGAGATACACAGTTCTGCTTCTTTGAAGACCAACATACAAGTGATCGTCCCAGAAAATGACATGTGCCTGATGTAGACTTGTGATCCACCTTGTCACCAGCATAATCAGCATCCGAGAATCCAACCAGATCAAACTCTGAGCCCTTTGGATACCATAATCCTAGAGTTGGGGTGTGAGCCAAATATCGAAGAATTCGCTTCACAGCTAAGTGATGCAACTCCTTTGGTTCCGCTTGGAATCGAGCACACATGCAAACACTAAGCATAATATCTGGCCTAGATGCACATAGATAAAGTAAAGAACCAATCATGGAGCGGTATACCTTTTGATCGAACTCTTTACCATTATCGTCGGGACCCAGATGATGTTTGGCTGGCATTGGCGTCGTGAAGCCTTTGCAGTCTTGCATACCAAACTTCTTCAGGCAATCTTTGAGATACTTCTCTTGAGATATGAAGATGTCATTGCGTTGCTGTCGTATTTGAAGACCGAGGAAGAACTTTAGCTCTCCCATCATGGACATCTGATATTGCTCTTGCATCATATATCCAAACTCTTCACTGTACTTCTGATTGGTGCAGCCGAAGATGATGTCATCCACATATATTTGGCACACAAACAGTTCACCATCATATGTCTTCGTGAAGAGAGTGGGGTCGAGGGAACCAGGTATGAAGCCTTTGCTCTTCAGGAAGTATTTGAGTGTGTCATACCAAGCCCGAGGGGCTTGTTTGAGGCCATACAGTGCCTTGTTGAGCTTGTATACCATGTCAGGATGTTTTGGATCTTCAAAGCCAGGTGGTTGTGCAACATACACTTCTTCTTCAATCTTGCCATTGAGAAAAGAGCTCTTCACATCCATTTGATATAGAAGTATGTTATGATGATTTGCATAGGCCAGGAGTATGCGTATGGCTTCAAGTCGAGCCACAGGAGCAAATGTTTCATCGAAGTCAATTCCTTCCACTTGAGTATATCCTTGAGGAACGAGGCGAGCTTTGTTTCTGACAACTTGACCATGCTCATCTTGCTTGTTGCGGTATACCCATTTGGTGCCTATTATATTGTGCTTCTGAGGATCAGGACGCTTAACCAGTTCCCATACATTATTCAGCTCAAACTGTTGAAGCTCTTCTTGCATGGCTTGAATCCATTCAGGTTCCATGAAGGCTTCTTCAACTTTCTTGGGTTCTGTTACTGAGACGAATGCGAAGTGCCCACAGAAATTTGCTAGCTGTGTTGCCCTTGAACGAGTGAGCGGACCGGGTGCATTGATGCTATCAATTATTCTCTCAATCTGCACTTCATTGGCAACACGAGGATGTACAGGGCGAAGATTTTGCTCTTGTCGATCATTGTCATTGTTAGTGGGATTGTCTTCAGGCTAAGCATTGTCTTTAGTTTGATCAGGTGCAGAGATGATAAGTTCCTCTTCAGGTTGAGCTTCAGAGGGTATGATTTCTCCAGTTCCCATTAGTTTGATTGATTCGTTGGATGGAACTTCATCTAGCACATTTGGCAGGTGCTCACTTTGTGAACCGTTAGTCTCATCGAACCGCACATCCACTGTTTCAACCACTTTATAATGAAAGAGATTGAAGACTCTATAGGAGTGCGAATCATTTCCATATCCAAGCATAAAACCCTCATGTGCTTTTGGTGCAAATTTTGAAGTGTGATGTGGATCCTTGATCCAGCACCTGGCTCCAAATACTCTGAAGTAACTGACATTTGGCTTCTTGCCAGTAAGGAGCTCATAAGGAGTCTTGTTCAGAAGCTTGTGAAGATAAACACGATTGATTGTATGGCATGCAGTATCAATAGCTTCAGGCTAGAATTTTCTTGGAGTCTTGTATTCATCTAGCATCGTTCGGGCCATCTCAATGAGTGTTCTGTTCTTGCGTTCGACGACGCCATTCTGCTGTGGCGTGTACAGAGCTGAGAATTCATGTGTGATGCCCAAAGTATCAAGGTATGTATCAAGGCCAGTGTTCTTGAATTCAGTGCCATTGTCACTTCTGATGTGCTTTATCTTGGTGCCATAGTTGTTCATTGCTCGATTGGCAAAGCGTCTAAAGACATCCTGCACTTCAGTCTTGTAGAGGATTATGTGCACCCAAGTATATCTAGAATAATCATAAACAATGACAAAGCCATAGAGACAAGCAGTAGTAGTAAGAGTTGAGTAATGAGTGGGACCAAAAAGATCCATGTGGAGCAGTTCGAAGGGTCGAGTTGTTGTCATGATTGTCTTCGAGGGATGTTTGGCCCTCGTCATCTTTCCTGCTTCACAGGCACCGCATAAGTGATCTTTCTTGAACTTGACGCCCTCGATGCCTATGACATGCTTCTTCTTTGCAAGGGTGTGGAGGTTCCTCATGCCAGCATGCCCTAGCCTCCGATGCCAGAGCCAGCATTCTGAAGCTTTTGCTAGAAGACATACGGCAAGTTGTGGTCCTGCTGAGAAGTCTACCATGTACAAATCATCTTTCCGATACCCTTCAAACACTAGAGACTTGTCAGATTCCATTAGAACAAGGCAACGATATTTTCCAAACATTACGATCATGTTCAAATCGCAAAGCATTGAGACAGACATTAAGTTGAAGCCAAGGGATTCAACAAGCATGACTTTATCCATGTGTTGATCCTTTGAGATTGCAACTCTACCTAGACCCAATACCTTACTTTTACCAGTGTCACCAAATGTGATGTGACTCTTGTCGGATGGACATAAGGTTGAGTCCATAAGAAGGCTTCTTTTGCCAGTCATGTGATTGGTACACCCACTATCAATAATCCATTCTGAAGACGCTGGTATCGTACCCTACAATGCAGTTAGGGGGATAGGCTTCATGAAGAGAATTGTGAAGCAAAAACATTTGACGAACCAGTGGGTTATGAAAGCTTAGATCCAGATTAGGACTAATAGGGAGAGTAGCAAGCGATTCAGGAACGAAGTACATAGTAAGACTATTCGGGCATTTGATCTTGCTCCCTACAAGATGTTTAAGGTCCCCAGCAATAGCGTCAGACGATTTTGGTTTTCTGCTGGAGACCCTTCCCTGCAAAAGAGAGTTAAGCTTTCTTAGCCACCCACATCTTCAAGGGTGGCTTAGAAGCAATAAGTCTAAGTGCAGCATCTGAGAACTTTGGCTTTGGATCCCTAGCAAACAGTCTTGCAGGCGGACAATAGTACTCATAAGAATAAGCAGAATAGTTCTTGGTCTTATGAACATGGCAGTTTGATGAACCGCGCTCATATTCATAGGCCTGAGTATGGTTTCCCTGCAAAACATTTGCGTTAGTGCGACTCAGGTGAATCCTCTGTCTGTATGAAGCCTTTGGACCGTATGAAGCCTGTGGTCTGGGGTTTGTCTTCTTCACCTGTGGTGTCATGATGACATTCACAGGAAGATTTTCCAAACACTTTTTCAGCACCCAGATCTTCTTCATAGGCGACCCATTCCTGCAGTTAGTACCAATATACCTTGCAAACACTTCACCATTCTGATTCTTAAACAGTTTATAGTTTGCATCAAAGGATTCATCAATGACAATGGGGTTAGCGCAAGTGAAGCCAGATAGATTGGATGGATCTGCTGAAGGTTCCTTTGCAGCAACCCATGTGGTTTTGGGGTACTGCTTAGGTTTCTAGTAAGAGCCATCAGCATTCATTTTCCTTACGAACCCAACACCCTCTTTCCTCGGGTTTCGGTTCAGGATCTGCCTTTTGAGGACATCACATAGTGTCTGATGCCCTTTAAGACTTTTGTACATCCCTGTTTCAAGCAATGTCTTCAACCTAGCATTCTCATCAGCAATAGCAGTGGTATCCTCAGCAGAGGGGTTAGTTCCCACATCAACAGTTGAAGATATTGCAACAGTAGCAGCAGTAGAACATTCAGCAACAGAAGTGGCATTATCATGCTCAATGCATTTAAGACATGGTGGTTCAAATCCTTCCTGAGCGGAACTGATCTGTTCGGCGCGAAGTGACTCGTTTTCCTTTTGAAGATCTTCATGAGCCGCTCTCAATTTCTCAAGATCTTGCTTCCTTTGAAGATAATCATAGGAAAGCTTTTCATGAGTTGTTGAGAGCGTTTCATGATGACTTTCAAGTTCCTCATACTTAACGTGAAGATTTTTTATGTCTTCAATTAAGGACTCAGATCGAGTCATTTCAGCGCCTAACAGATCATCGCTTTTGTCTAACAGTTTTTGAATATGTTCCATAGCTTTCTGTTATTCAGTTGCAATTTTAGCAAGTGTTTTGTAGCTGGGTTTTGAACCATAATCAGAGTCATCTTCACTAGATGTTTGATAGTGAGTAGTGCGTGTGTTTACCTTGGCACCGCGTGCCATGAAGCAGTAGGTAGGAGCGGAGTAGTCCTTGTCATTTGCATCGGTGTCGGTGATGAAGTCATTGTCTTCAGTGTTGAAGATGGACTTGGCAACGTATGCTGTAGCCAGACTTGCAACGCCAGAATCGGACTCCTCCTCAGACTCCACCTCCGCCTCCTCAGAAGCGGACTCCTCCTCTGAATCCATTTCCTTGCCAACAAACGCACGTGCCTTGCCAGATGAGCTCTTCTTGTGTGATGAAGACTTTGAGGAAGACTTGGAAGAAGACTTTGAGTATTTCTTCTTCTTCTTGTCGTCAGAGTCATATTCCTTGCTCTTCTTCTTCTTTTTGTTCTCATTGTCCCACTGTGGACACTCAGAGATGAAGTGGCTAGGTTTCTTGCACTTGTGACATGTTTTCTTCTTGTATTCATGAGCAGAAGCTTCATCATTCCTTGAGCTTGATCGTGAAGACTTTCTGAAACCTTTCTTCTTGGTGAATTTTTGGAACTTCTTCACAAGCATAGCAAGTTCCCTTCCAATGTCTTCAGGATCATCAGAACTGCTGTCAGATTCTTCTTCAGATGAGGAGACAGTTTTTGCCTTCAAGGCACGAGTTCGCCCATAGTTTGGACCGTAGATATCTCTTTTCTCAGAAAGCTGAAACTCATGTGTGTTGAGCCTCTCAAGTATGTCAGACGGATCGAGTGTCTTGAAATCGGGACGTTCTTGAATCATCAGGGCTAGGGTGTCAAACAAACTGTCAAGTGATCTCAGTAGTGTCTTGACGACTTCATGCTTGGTGATCTCAGTAGCGCCAAGGGCTTGAAGCTCATTTGTGATGTCAGTGAGTCGATCAAACGTGAGCTGGACATTCTCATTGTCATTTCTCTTGAAGCGGTTGAAGAGGTTGCGAAGGACACTGATTCTCTGATCTCTCTGGGTTGAGACGCCTTCGTTGACCTTGGAGAGCCAGTCCCAGACTAGCTTAGATGTTTCCAAAGCACTCACACGGCCATACTGTCCTTTGGTCAGATGACCACAGATGATATTCTTGGCAGTAGAGTCCAGTTGAATAAACTTCTTAACATCAGCAGCAGTGACACCTTCTCCAGCCTTGGGAACGCCGTTCTTGACGACATACCATAGATCGACGTCAATGGCTTCAAGATGCATGCGCATCTTATTCTTCCAGTAGGGATATTCAGTTCCATCGAAGACGGGCCACGCAACGGAGACTTTAATTATCCCTGCAGTCGACATAGCTAAAACTCCAGGTGGTTAAACCGAATCACACAAAACAAGGGAGTACCTTGCTCTGATACCAATTGGAAGTGCGTTATATCGACTAGAGGGGGGTGAATAGGCAATTTTTATGAAAGTCTTCAAAACATGGAAGTTTCAAAGACAAACGATAGAAATAAACCTATTACCATGCAGCGGAAGGTAGACTACACTAGGCAAACCATAGTCAAGTATTCAATGAAGTGAAAGCACAATGACTAATAGCAGCTAGGTAGTAAGGATCAGGTAGGAAGATATTATGAAGCCAAACAGAACACGCAGTCACTCAGTGAAGACAAAAGATAGTGCAATCATACAATGACTTCACAAGGACCAACAATAAGTAAAGGGAAGGGAAGGATGAAACCAGTGAATTGTTGAAGACAATGATTTGTTGGACTAGTTCCAGTTGCTGTGACAACTGTACGTCTGGTTAGGGCGGCTAGGTATTTAAACCTGAGGACACACAGTCCCGGACACCCAGTCCTGAACACGCAGCTCAGGACACCCAGTCCTCACCGTATTCCCCTTGAGCTAAGGTCACACAGACCTCGCCCAATCACTATGGTAAGTCTTCAAGGTAGACTCCCAAACCTTCACAGACTTCGTTCACCGGCGATCCACAATGTCTCTTGGATGCTCAGAACGCGACGCCTAACCGGCTGGAGGATTCACAGTCCTCAAGTGTAATAAGTCTTCAGATCACACAGACAAGAAGACTTAAGTGATGCCTAACACTCTTTGGCTCTGGGTGGTTAGGGCTTTATCCTCGCAAGGAATCTCTCTCAAAGGCTTCGAGGTGGGTTGCTCTCAAACGATAAAAGCCGTACTATAACTCTGAGCAGCCAACCGTTTATGGTTGTAGGGGGTGGGCTATTTATAGCCACTAGGCAACCCGACCTGATTTGTCCGAAATGACCCTGGGTCACTAAGGAACTGACACGTGTTCCAACGGTCAGATTTCAAACTGACACGACAACTTTACTTGGGCTACAAGCAAATCTGACTTGTCCGACTCTAGACAATATTCGCTCTCATAGTCTTCACTCGAAGACATAGGTTTTGGTTAAGCATCACTTCAGTCATTCTGACTGGTTCACTTGGACCCCACTTAACAGTACGGTGGTTCCTATCACTCAACAAAGAAGAAACAGAACTACGAAAGATCTAAGTCTTCGAGCTCCATAGGCTTCATGCGATGTCTTCTCTTGTCATAGTCTTCAATGAGAATATCTTCATAAACCACCTTTGACATCAATGTCTTCATACATTTTTAGGGGTCATCTCTGGCAGGAAAACCGAATCAATGAGGGACTTCTACCTGTGTTATCCTACAATTCTCACAAACACATTAGTCCCTCAACTAGGTTTGTTGTCAATACTCCAAAACCAACTAGGGGTGCCACTAGATGCACTTACACACATCACATCAACACTGCCACTAGATTAACATGCAGAGCAATAGCATTAGTATTACTGTCATGAGAGTAGCACATGGTCAGTAAATGTGCAATCAAAATTGTGCAGTTCCACTAGGATGAAGCAATGTTAGCGGTGTGAGATTTAAGTTTAACTGCAAAAACACAATTCATGGGAAATAAAGCAAGGCGGAAGCACTTCATAAAATGGTGGTGGAATTGCTTCAATTTATCGATGGCACAAGACCATTACTTATAGTTACATTAGGTGGCATTGCTTAATGCTTCATGTGATTTTACATTAACGGTAGCGATATGGGCGTAGAGACAGCATGGGCATAAAGTGGTGAGGCAGATGTGGTTGCCGAGAGCGGCAAACACTCAGGCAACATGTCTGCATTTATCCCATTTTTTATCTCATCGGCGACATTTTCCTATGTGAGCACAGGAAATCTAGACCTGCTCATTCTCATTTGCATTGTCCCCAACACCCCTCACTTTCTTTCCTTTTTCAACCAAGAGACCGGTCCACTTTCCCCCTGCCCTTCACCATCCACCATGCTTTCTTCGCCTTTTCAACCAATAGACCGGTCGGGTAGCCAGTATCTACTACTTTCCCCCGTTTCCTCTTAGAACCAAGTCCTAGATTCAAGCTACAGCTTTCCCAGTTTCTTCCCTATTTGAACCAACTCTTAGATTCGACTGTATGAACTAGCTTTACCTATAATACTATTAAAAGTCTAGGTGGCTTTGGAATAGTCGACGGAAGTAGAAAAAGATCCACATGCACCCACGTGGGGAGCTGGGGCAGTAGAGCAAGGCATGTTTCAAAGGAATATATACCCAAGGGTCATCGACGTGTGGCAAAGGCGGCGTCGAGAGGCCGCATCTTGGCCACAATACCGCAGGGAGGAAGAAGGGGTCGGAGGCCCTCCCAAGCCGGCGCGGCCGCCGATTAGGACGCGCGGGCAGCCGTTTGTCTTCTCCCTCGCCGCTGACGACAGTGTGAATGATGCACCTACACCCCTGCCCCGATCGAGGTGGTCCGACCGGATTTGTGACCAGCCGTGAGCAGAGAGAGAGAGAGAGAGAGTGGCCACCTATGCCTTGCTTAGATCTGGAGAGCATGAGAGAGTGAAAGAGAGGAACCCTAGTAAAGCAAGCGCTAAGGCTCCTGCTTATATATATAGTGCAGTGATTTTGTTGTACTAGCTTCAAAAAAATGTGCTCCTACGTGTACCCGCGAGTGGGTGTGTGAGAACTAGTGCGTGCATGCACCGCTTCTTTTCATGAGAGTACAATATACTATGCCCAAAGAACGTTCGCCACAAGAGTAATAGTATAAGTGTGTGACGTGTGAGCTAAAATAAAAGGTGTGCGACGTATTTTGTTCTTTAGAAGTTTTGAGGGTAGGGTGTGAAGAGCACATATGTGTGTGACGTCTACCTGCAGATAGACGGTGGGTGCGAGAGGACTCGATAGAGTCGTGACTCGTGAGGGTGCGTGTGTGCGTGAGAGAGAGGGGGCACGTATCAATGCAATGCATGTCTCCGTAAATCATTATCTGACAAATGTTCGCCACAAGCTGTTTCCTGAGGAACGCCATAAGAACCGTTAGATCGACATCCGACAGTGTCAGTTTTTCCATGTCATTTAACAGAGCATCCACTCCTCCTACACACAAATCTTCCACGTGAGTGTTAGCAAGTGCCGTATGCTCCTCCCTCCATTCCAAAATGCATTCCATATAGCTTTATTGAAAATTCGAACCTCGTAAACTTTTACCGAGTTTTCGTCTACCAAAATGCACATATAGAATACCCAGTATATATCATTTCATTCATCTTCGAGAGGTAACTATAAAGATGGAGGAGGAGTCTACAAAGAAACACCGCCGTATCACCTGTAGCAATTTCAACCATCCTTTGGTGTGGAGGAATATCATAGGAACTCTATATGATATGATTTTTATAGGATTTTTTCCTTTAGAGCCAATTGGTTCATAGGAATAGATTCATATACTCCACATTTCAAAGGAAATAAACATGATATGATTTTTATAGATTTAGAGCCACTTGGTTCATATGAATGGATTCCTATACTCCCATCATTTCAAAGGAAAATAAACATTAGTGTATATTCAATAGAAAAGTTACTATGATGTGAACCAAATGACATCTCTTTTCTAATCCCTCCTCATAGGAAATGAGATAATGTCATCTCTATATTCAATAGAGAAGTTCCTATGATGTGAACCAAATGACATCTCTTTTCCAATCCCTACTCATGGGAATTCAGATACATGTCATCTCTTTCCCTACAACTTCCATGTATACATATTCTATTCCTAAATAGCTAGTACAACCCACTAGTAGCTTTTTTCCTAGACATGCAACTATGGCACAAGAACAGGTCATGCATGCAAGTCATAAATCACATTGTTTTTTCTACTCTATGCATGCAAGAACCACATCATCAATTCGTGCATGTTACTCATAAGTTATTTCTTGCATTAAATTTTGCATTGACAACGTATGTGCTGGTCACGTGCACACATATGTAGTTCAATTTCACATTTTGTTAGAAATGCCATTCTTTTAACTGCAATTCATTTTTTCTCTTTGTAATCCCTCCGTCTAGGTGTGTAAGTCATCTTCCGAAAACCAAATAATCCCAAAACACTTTGGCATGGTACATTAACTCCCTCCACGTTTCTTTTTTCGTGACATATCAACCAATAAGAGATGTGGGACGTGCATGCTTTCCCAAAACACAAGCACTTCTCCTTTGTTCTAGAATCTTTCGTATCATAATTGCCCAATTTTTTTCTAAATGAATTACCATTATTTAGTTTTTACTTTATGCTTTACAATGCACAATCCCATGAATCTTAACCTTTTTATAAAACTAATTGATTTTGAATGAGATTAACTATAAGAACTAAACGAACATCTACATCATGTATATATGACTCAAAGCTTTACATGCTATAGTGTGTACTCATTCATAATTTGGTTTCCAAATCTCATGCGTTCAATGCATGTACCTTACTACTTTTGAGTAGAGTAGAAAATTTCACGCGACCGCGGGTATATCAAAATGCAGGCCCATGCATCATTGCCTTTCGGTCGAACCTACGTCCATAATATTTTGTACGTATATCTCCACTGGTCCCCGAACCCAAAATGCTTCCTCATTCCCGTAAAACCAAGTGGCCCACACATATTAAGGCATCGACTCGAACTCAATCCCTCTCCCATATACTACGACGTGGCCCCGCACGCCGTAGTACTCCTACAAACCCTACCGCCGCACACATCATCGGTTTTCTTCAAGAGGATGAGGGAGAAGCGGATTTGTAGTGGAGGTGCTTTCAAAAAAGGATTTGCAGTGGAGGCCCCTACCCTAGGGTGCCCTAGGTAGCTGCCGCACGCATCATTGGTTTTCTCTTTTCTTTATGATCTTGTGCCCTAGAGTGAATGATGGTAGCTTTCTCTGTCCAGCTTAATGCGGGAAAGGTGGGGCTTTGTGATTTGACCCCTCATCGCAAATTTACTACTACTGCAGCGCTATGACCGGGGTGCCTCCAAGTCGAACCGCTGCTCTAAACTATAATTTGGTGCATCGCACATGGAACAAGACGGTGGATGAGCCACATGTCGGCCAAAGGGGTCCTATTAAGTGTGTCACCATTTCGTGTGTGGTCTGACCCTGCTTGAGTTGCTACGCCAACACGACAGGAGCAGCCTACCACTTGGTTTTGCTCCTCGGTGAATCCCGACTATATTGATATAAAAAGATATGTACTGTACTACCCTCTCCGTCTTGGTTTATAGGGCGCTCACGTAGTTCTCGGTCATCCTTTTGACTAACTAAATATGAGTTACTATGTCACAAAAAGTATATCATTCGATTCTTAAGAGGATGTAGTTTCTAAACATATATATTGTTCATCATATATATAGCCAGTTAAATTCTCAACCTAGAACGACGTGCATGCCCTGTAAACCGATACAGAGGAAGTAGTAAAAATGAGGTGATTTTACCGAGCGATGGGCGGGGGAGCATGGCCTGTCATGCAGTCCCATGTTTCATGATGTACCAAGGCGATGCGTGTGTCCCTCTTGAGGCAGAACAATGGTAGAAGCAATACTACGTGGTTTTCTTGAAGGAGATGATGGCGAAGAAAAGTGTGAAATAATGGTTGCTTCGTCCATCTAGGAAGGTGCGGCATTGTGATTTGAGGTCCCATTGCTCATTACTACTACTGGGGCGGTACGACTGGGGTGTGTCCCCCCAGTTGTTCTGTTAGTTGGTGCATGACACGTCGACCCTATTGCTATATGTCCCACATGTCGGCGATAGGAAGTACAGAATTCATGAAAGCGAGCGTCGACGGAGGAGTACAAGACATAGCTTGGTTTTTGCTGCTTCGCGCGATCCATCGATACAAACCCGGACTAAAAAAGGTGAGGGCGGGTCTTTTCCCGTGCGGCAGGCAGGGAAGTTTGGCATAGTCTCTTCGAGGCAACGAGGCAAGAAGGGAAACAAGCAAATAAAGGTTGAGCGACTTAGTTTTGGGAAAATCTGATTTTACAGAGTACATACCCACTATGGAGGTAGTATACTACTTACTACTCCCTCCTTTCCGGTTTATAGGGCTCGTCTAAAAAAATTCGTTTTCCCATTGTATAAGTCTCAATTCTACTAGTAGTAGTAGTACTGTCACATGTTGGATTTCGAGGTGCGTTAAATCACCCGATGCAAGCATTGTCAAGAGAAAACTCACCAATGCATGTAGAAGTTCATGGAAATTTAGTGGCCACGCATGCATTCGTTCTAATTAATGCCTCGGTAAACATAAGTTCTTGAGAAAAATGAGTATACATTACTTGTGCAAACTACGAAATTAATTTGACCACTCACTCTCTATCTTGGTTGGAGAGATTTTGAAATTGAGGCATAAAATGGAAAGGAGGGAGTAGTAACATAGCCTAGGGTAGCTTGCTGCACCACGGACTCCAAGGAAATTGTTGTATTAATTAGTACTACTCATATATACTACTCCAAGGAAATTGAGCCATAAACTGGAAAGGAGGGAGTACTACTAAAGGACATATATTCCAAACAATATGATAATCTCTCTAACCAAGGTAGGGACGAGGAGTAAACAGAGGGAGTAGTAAAATTTTCTCCTCGTCCTGCAAGCCACCGCGCGCGTGGGGCGAGGGAGCGGGCGTAAGGCTTAGTACTACTACCTTTGTCCTGGTTTATAGGTCACCTTTGTAGTTCGTGCCAATTTTTTACCAAATATTTAGCTAACAAAATGTTAATGCATGTCAACAAAAATTATATCATTGGATTCATATTTCAACATAGTTCTCAATGATATAATTTTTGGTAACATGCACGAACATTTTGTTAGTTCAATCTATAGTCAAAATTTGACACAATATACAATGGGGACCAATAAACCAATATACAATGAGTAGTAGTAAACAAGCTTCACCGCGTCCTGCGAGCCACCGCGCCCGTGGGCGGGGGAGACATCATAGTAAGCAAGCTTCTCCTCGTTCTACGAGTTGACGGGACACATCAAAAGTAATACGTACATAGCATCTCGAGTGTATAGAACCTTGCCTCTAAGGTAGGACCCACATGGTTTGCCTTTTTTTTAACATAACGTGTCAAGTCGCAATTTGTTTGTTCACCCATGGTAGATGATGCTCCATCAAGTGGACAACCAGTACACATGTCAAATTACCACGTGGGTTGCCTTTTCGTACAGAAAAGAGCTCCACCGTGTACCCGCGCGGGTGTGGTTAGGAAAGAGACGAGAGTACGTGCGTCGTGTGTGCACCTCTTCTCTTCGTGCATGTCCCCCACCTATGTGGTGTGTGTGAGAGAGATACAAACCTCGACATAATGCACCGTCCATCCCCATGCCTCCGCCCAGCCCGACCACCAGTCACCACCACACCCCACTCCTCCTCACTTATCTCTCTTCTTTCTCAAGACTAGCAATGTGCCCATGTGTTGCAATGGATCCAAAGTAGAATAGTACTTGGTCACAAACTTGAAAAAAACACTCTTGTTTTGATATACATATATACCACTAAAAATATATTACGTTTCACTCAAAATATACTTCTCAGGTTGTTTTGATGAGGTGAGGGAGGGATGTGGTTGCTTTCAAGATAATGAGGGATTTTCTTCAAATTGGAGCAAAGAAGTGGGCTATTATTGCAAAAATGCCACAACTTACCTCGCAACAATTAGATGTAGATCTAATGGCCAGAAATGACAGATGGTAGACACACCATCATCACCAACTGAGTCTTATATAGGAGTAGAGATATCATTTTTCGATGAAATTCTCGAGATACCATTTTTCCGATAAAATTCTAGAGATATCATTAGTTTTTACACATGGGATTACTCCTGCATGGGTCAATCACAATAGGTGTTTTGTAAAAAAATGCATCTTGATGTTCCCTGCAATGCACGTGCATCTTGCTAGTCCATGAAAACAACACATGGCAAAATTTCACGGCGAACAAGGGATTTGAATCTGCTGGGAGGGGCTGTTTGGATTTTGCCTAGGGTAGCCAAAATATTGGCGACCCTTTTGTCCACCCGTGCCTTTGCCACCGATGAACGAGGAATGGCTTGGGTGCTCATGCATCCTCCAGCTTGCACGTTGGAGACGAGCTCGCACGAGCTGTGCTTTTTTTGTCCCACCACGCCGCCCGAGCCGGCCGTAGACTTACCGGCGACCCGCATATTACGCCATCCAACCGTAGCCACACACATTCCGACAGCAACTCAACCAACCAGATGAAATTCATGCAAACACGGCGATATTTCTTTTAAACAATGACAGAATTCATATAAAATACCGAATTTTCATACAAACATGACGTATTTCATTACATTCAAATCAACTAAGCGGTGCTAGTTCTGGACAACACATGTATATAATACCTGGCCTAAATGGTCGCTCGCCGATCCATTTGTGTTCCTCATGTCCGGCAGCACGATCACCAAACTGCCGGGAGCCCCGGAGGTATATGCTTCAGTGCAAAGGATGGCTCGCTTCCCCACTGTCGAAGCCGAAGATGATGGTGGAGGGGGGCTTCTCCGTTTCCGTGGAGCCCATGCAGGGAGGACGAAGCTTGAACAAAATGATCCGGCAAGACACCTGCTGTGTACGCCGGCGTCGCCACCGCGGTGGCCTTCATGGGAACCAAGCGGCGGCAGCCTCCAGTGTTCTACTTCTCCTCGATGATAGCGGCGGACGCGGAGGCGCTGGCCACCGACTCGTCGCTCTCCGCGCACCCGGCTTCTGTCTCTGCTTGCATGGCACGGCCGCTGGCATGGGAGTCTCGGCCATAGAAACGGGAGACACAGGTCACAGACACGGGAAGCGCGGTACGAGGCGGCGGCGTGGACGGCAGCGATGATGCCCGTGCGTCGCTCCTCGTCGAGCTGGCCTGGAGCAGCGAGTTGCTGAACCGCGCGCCGGCTTGAGGCGGCAACTGGCTCCGTCGGGCGAGGGGAGGGAGGTGGATCAGCGAGCTGCATAGCTCATATCCGGCAGGCTCGGCGGGCCACCCAGCCGGCTTGGATGCGGGATAACTACTCTTCGTAAGCCATTGTAAGAGTGGATAAAGTCGTGAAGGAGGAGATAGGGGAGCGGCGGAGGGGTGCGATTCTTGGCCGGCGTTTGGCCTCGTTTAAATAGGAGAGTAAATAGACGACAGACGGGAGGAGCTCGGCCAGCGTTGTGTTTAATGCTGGCCCGGTCATGAACGGACGTGTGTCCAGAGTGGGTTTCTCGGCTTCCACACGGGTTTCATGGAGGTGTTTGAATGCGGCAAGGAGGCGTGTTCAGCCGGGCGTGCATTAAGTGGCGCCCTCGACTCTGATGTACGACACCATGCCATTCTTCCACTGACATGTGGGCTCTTTGGGTACATGGCTGCATGTTAGTGACCCAACCCAAGCAGCCCACGACAGAGGAACTTTATTGGGCCAGGGCGGTCAGGAGCGGGCATTTCATAAACTGATTGTTCATTGAGTATGACGTCATCTATTTCATTTAGATAAGCCTACTATATAATGTAAGATAATTTTAAAAAAATTCATATATACGTTGATAGCCCGTTCGATATGTTGTGATTCATAAAGACCGCTTCAAACATCAATGTTCTGCTTATCACAGACAAGATTGATTAAACCTTGCAAAAAAGATAAGATTGATTAATACCCGTAACAATCCAGGTCCTTAACAAAGGGTGCATGCACGTATAGGTTGAGCGTGTGTCTTGCGTCGTGTGATGTGTCGCCGGTGTGCATGCAGGCGTGTGAGTCTTGTGTGCGTGCATGTGTACATTTCAGTGTTGCATGCATGTGTGCGTACTTGTGTGTGTTTGTGATTGCATGTGTACGTGTCAGTGTTGCACGCCTGCATGTGTGTGTGTGTTCGTTATGTGTACGTGTCAGTGTTGCATGCCTACATGCGTGCGTGTGTTCGTCTGAGTGTTGTGTGCGTGCATGTGTACGTGTGGGGTGAGGATACATGTCAGTCGACTGACTTTTTCATCTCTGGTGAGTAGATTTTCCAGCCGTTGGATACGAAATCAAGGGCCTCAATTTATCTTCAACCTCCACCCCCTGAGCCGCTAGCCACCACCGTCCGCCGCCGGCCCGCCCGCCCCGAAACCACTCCCCACCGCCGGTCCGCCGCCACCCCAGTCATCCCTCTAGCCCCCCCTCCACCCCCGCGCGCTGAGCTTTTCTCTGGCGATCCCCACGCCACTGCCCAATCACCGCCCCCACCACCGGCGACAGGCAACCAGAGGTCTCACGACTTCGAATCCCCACCGACCACTAATTTATTACCATTTCTGTCCTTCATATACGCGCTGATGGGTGGGCCCTATGGTAATGTGCGCTGCTGAATGTGGACCGTTTGACTGGTCAATTGATCATGTCATCAACAAATTACGGAGCTGTATGGTGAGCCAGTGACCGTATGATCACCCTAAAATGTATTTTATTAACACGGTACAGACTCAAACTACCATTTATTTCTTTCATATACGCGTTGACAGGTGGGCCCCATGGTTACGTGCCCCAATGGTGCAACACTAGTTGCGCCATGTGGAACGTTTGACTGGTCAATTGATTGTGTCATCAACAAAATACAGAGATGTACGGGTGAGCCAGTGACCATATAATCACGACATGTATTTTTTAACATGGTACAGATGCAAGCACTCATATATACGCGCAAGCACTCATCGCTATAAGCGCACACGTAGACCCTACCCCTATGAGCACCTTCGAGAGAGTGAGCCAGCATATGATCTTGAGATTTTACAAAGTCACCATAGTTGCCTCGTAGTCGAGTAGAACGTCTCCTCCCACTGAACGCATGTCGCCAGAAAAAAACTGAAATTAACCCAGGATAAATGTGAGCACCAGGACTTTAACCCTGGTGGGCTCGAGAAACCACTGTCCTCCTAACCATCCAACCACAGGTTGGTTAGCACCACAAAATGTATGTGCTGACCATGATGAGCTTATTTTGAAGTCCAGTGACCATATCGTGCTTTAGCTTCAAATACAATGACCATAAGTGTCGTCAACAAAATACAGAGCACGCATCAAATACAATGTCTGTCAGTGTCATCAACAAAATATGGAGACGTATCATGATCTAGATATCGTATGATCACCACGAGAATATATACGGTGATCATAATGAGCATATTCTAAAGTCTACTGACCGTATAGTGCTTTCGCTTGAAATATGGTGACCGTCACGCGTGAATGTGTCATGGGCATGCATACTTTTAGAGGGCCGAGAGATAGTGTGTGTGCGTATGTGAAAGTGGTGTAGAAAGAGGGGGTGTCCAGTGGAGACAAGGAGAGATATTCCCTTCCTTTCTCTTTCCAGTGACTAATATTTTAGGAGAAAATATAAACATTCACAATGCAGAACAAATATTTTTGGATGCACCATGCAATTAACTTCCATGTATTAGTGGCCGATTGCTTGTGTGGTGTGGTGGGCACATCATTTCTAGTTGTGGTGGGTCAACATGAGGCCTCATGGGTCGGTTCCATCCCGTGCCACATAGGTTGGACCGAGACGCATTATACGAAGACCCATGTGGAGGACTCGGCGCACAACACAAAGCTACCAGGGTCATGGAGGACTCTATCCCCACTGGTGATAAGCCGACTATGTATGATTTGTAACCCTAGGCACCAAGTATGTTATAGAAGCATGGGGCTAGTTTGTCGATAGTATACACACACACAATGCCTGGTATTCATGTGTACTTTGTACATACCCCTATCACTAATATACAGTACCAGGAGTAGGCTTTTTCCTCAACTGCAAGGGTCCAAACTTGGGTAAAACCTTGGCTCGTCTTACCATCCATCCTAACAGTCAGGGAAATCCTACCGAATGATCTGATGGAATCATATCTGCCAACTACTAAGAGATAGGTGTGTCTGTGGGGGGGTGTGAGAGAGGCCTAAAGATAATGTGCATGCGGGAGGCACGTAGGCACACATATGTGCGTATAGAGGGCTAGTAGAGACCGTGCGTATGTATATATGCATGTGAGAGAAATAGTGTTTTCCAATTGAGATTAGTGAAAAGAGTGGTACATAGTAGTCAGGAAGAGAGAGAGAGAGAGAGAGATACAGAGAGAGTGTGTGCGTGAGACACCCCGACACCCCAGGAGAGATTGTGAGCATGTGTGAAAGAGAAATGCTGATGCATATAAAGTGTGTGCACTTATGCGTTGGATAGAGAGAGATATAGCACGTTTGTGAGAACGGGCTGAGGCATAGTGCATCTACGTGTAAAAGGCGGTTCTACGCATTAAATTAAAATATAAATGGCATTATTATTTTTGGATGAGATCATGAATTTTGCAATTTGCGTATGAACGAAAATTGTTCTATTAGACACCCATACTCTATTGAATTCTAACATGTGCATGTGTTTATTTCATATTATCGATCCATAGAGTGAGAGCGGTTTGAAATACAGGCAACGCATTGCTTTTGCAATTCATATATAAACATTAATTAGTGCACTTCATGTTGTTAGTGTGAAGCACTTTATACATTTGCCACTTACATGGATACATTCCAAATTGCTAGCTACGAAATAGAATACATGTTAAATTCAACATAAAGGGGGTTTCGAAGATTCGAATTCATAGGAAGTGCATTCATCTATTTGAACCCGAGATAATGGCATTTGTAAATCAGATCAAAAAGGGGCATCAATATTTGTTGTGCGTTTGAACATACTATATATCCATACGCATGTCTAACTATTTTTTTTGCAACCAAGGAGATTATATCTGGAACCATGCATGAACTGAGGTAAGTTGCATATTTTTTAATATATACTCGTGTACAATGTATATTCAAATGTACCCCATCCATTCGAAAATAATCGTAGTTTTAGGACTTTCAAGAGTAAAGATTTGTGAAGTTTGACAAATCCTGAAAGTTCAATTCAACAGAACCGAAAACGTTAATGCTTCTCCTCCCAAATATTGAACGAAGCACCAAATAAGTCTCTGGTCACCCGAAACCGCGCGAGACTAATGATTGATGGTAGGAAATTACTATCCTGACTCTGGCACATGTAGCCTATTGGCCCGATGTCTAAAGGTCTAAACCGGGGTAGGTTTGTAACTTCACCAACATGCTAGTCTCAACCGCCTCCTAGACGCATTTATATGCCGTGGGCGCGTAAACACCCATGCGCTCGGCCGAAATCTATCTCGCCCACCATTTGGGACACCTGAGATTACTGTCCTACCCCCAACCCGCAATATGTTCGAAATTTTAGATGGGGGCAAAGTTTGTAACTTTCCCCAAATTTCAAACAAGCGCTAGTCCCCCTCCCTCCGTTTCCCCATTCATACTCCGTGGGCGCCTAAACGCCCTCTCCACCAGCCGCAAAACCCCAGCCTCCTTCATCCTTCACCCCATCGCGCCCAATCCACCGCCGCCCTCCTCCATCACGCTGGAGCCGGTACCTTGACGTCGTCGTCCAACGCAGCCGCAGCCGCAACCCCATCAAGGACTTAGTAGCTGAAGCCGAGGCAGAGCTGCCTCCATGATGCCCACACCGACGAAGCGGAGCACGACATTGGCAGCAAGCGCATATCCCATCATTAAATCTGAGCTTCTCCAGCTGATCTATGGAGGGGGATCGGAACCACTCGTCAAGCTTGGCTCAGTCCTTGCCATTGGAACGGAACTTGCCTGTGATAAGGCCTTTGATTGGGCCATGGTGACTGTCGAGGATCTAGGAGGACGCATTCAAGCTTTGGTGATAGCCATGGTAGAGCTCGTGGGCATCGAGGAGGTCGACAGGGGTGTGGAGCCATAGGGGGCGCCACCGCTGGGAAAGGGCGGTTGTCCTCGCCTGATATTTGATTGGGAGGAGGGATATGATGATTCTCAACATATCACCGGAGAGGTTGTTGATGAAGTCTAGGTCTGCTGGAGTCAGTTGTGGTTCTTTCTCGACCCGCCTCCGCTTGATGGCAGCCTCGTTCTCCACCTCGTTGATAGTGACGGAAACTTCTATCTCCATACTCACGCTGTGCTCCGGTGCTTCGGCAGCCCCGACGTCGCCACTCCCTCTGATGGGGCGCTTCGGTGGCATCCTCATACACTGACGGCTTTAAGGACTCAGAGCGGCGTCGAGGATGCGGGCGAAGAGAAAGGATTGTTTGTGTGGCGAGGATGGGGGGTGCGGCCGCTCGGTTGCGCCATTAATATGGACTAGTGGGAGCGAGGCGGGCGGTGGCCCAAGGCTGTCTCACTTCCCAGTGAGAACGACTGCTTAATCTCTATGAATGAAATCTATGCTTAATTACTGAAGTTTAGTTGCAGGAATTAGATAGTGCTATTGATTTTTAGCTGCATATTTTGACAAATCGCAGTGTCTCTTGGGTTATTGCCGAAGTCTGGCTTTAATTTGCATACCATAATCTGAACCGTTTGCCTTGAAGAGATGCATAGATCCCGCGTTGAACAGCTTGGACGCCCCGGTGAGCCTACGCACCGGACTACGCTCGCACGCCTCCTGTTCAGTAAAGCAGTTGTCCGCACAGCACCTCCTATAGCCATTGAAACTAAGACACGTGGGGTCACATGAATGGTTAATAGAACGCACACGGTTTGAATTATACAAATGTTTGAGATATTAAAATGGCAGCTATTTTTTTTAAATACCTTTGTTGGCTGTTATTCAAGTGCGCCTTCTCTCAAAATGGACACGAACAATACCACAGCATGTCGGGTGATAGCATGCCAAGTTTCAGGAATTTCAAACGAGTTTGGGATTTACTAGAATTTAAAAGCCAGTCGTCTCAATGTTTTGTCGGCAATCAACAGTCCCCTGGTGTTTGAAACTCATTCCCATTTCTTGCATGGGACCTAAGCATGCACCCAAGGACACCGATTTGATTTTCCAACCAATTTATATGCACTAGAGCATATGCATGTATTTCAAATTTGAATTATGCACATAAAATGCCTAGAAAACCCAGTTAACATATAGAAATGTCCAAACGAACCCCAAAAAATCCAAAACTTAACACAACAATCCTGTTGTTCTATGTTGGCACTAGAAAATTTTGGAAAGCAATAAGAGCCAACAGATATCATTTCGTCCCCAAAGGTGGCATGTTCCGTATCGAAACCATCACGCTTGTTGTGAGAAGCTCTGGTTTGTGAGAAGCTTATACCCAAACCTGCCCCAAATGGGACAAAACAATTTACCACGGCATGTCGTGTGCTGCTCCATGATACCATGCCAAGTTTCATGAATTTTAGACTAGTTTTGGACTTACTACAATTTAAAAACCACGTATCTCAATGTTTTGCCGGCAATCAACAGTGCCCTGGTGTTTGAAATTCATTCCCATTTCCTGCATGGGACCTAAGCATGCACCCAAGGACACATATTTTATTTTTCAACCAATTTATATGCACCGGAGCATGTGCATGTATTTCAAATTTGAATTATGCACATAAAATGCCTAGAAAACAAAGTTAATGTATAAAAATATCGAAACGAATCCCGAAAAATTCCAAAACTTAACACAACCCTCTTGTTGTTCTATGTTGACACTAGAGATTTTTTGAAAGCAATAAGAGGCAACGGATATCATTTCGTCCCCAAAGGTGGCACGTTCCGTACTGAAACCATCAGGCTCGTTGTGAGAAGCTCTGGTTTGTGAGAAGCTTATACCCAAACCTGCCCCAAATGGGACATTTTTTTACCACGGCATGTTGATGTCGCTCCATGATACAATGCCAAGTTTCATGAATTTAGGACGAGTTCTGGATTTACTAGAATTTAAAAACTAGGTATCTCAACGTCTTGCCGGCAATCAACAATGCACTGGTGTTTTAAATTCATTCCCATTTCTTGCATGGGACCAAAGCATGCACCCAAAGGCACATATTTGATTTTTCAACCAATTTATATGCACTGGATCATGTGCATGTATTTAAAAATTTGACTTATGCACATAAATGCCTAGAAAACCCAGTTAATGTATAAAAATGTCCAAACGAACCCCAAAAAATTCCAAAACTTGACACAACACTCCTGTTGTTCTATGTTGGCACTAGAAATTTTTTGAAAGCAATAACAGGCAACAGATATCGTTTCGTCACCAAAGGTGGCACGTTTCATACCGAAAGCATTAGGCTTGTTGTGAGAAGCTCTGGTTTGTGAGAAGCTTATAACCAAACCTGCCCCAAATGGGACAATTTTTTTACCACGGCATGTTGATGCCACTCCACGATACCATGCCAAGTTTCATGAATTTAGGACGAGTTCTGGATTTACTAGAATTTAAAAACCAGGTATCTCAATGTCTTGCCGGCAATCAACAGTGCCCTGGTGTTTTAAATTCATTTCCATTTCTTGCATGGGACCTAAGCATGCACCTAAGGAAACAGATTTGATTTTTCAACCAATTTATATGCACTAGAGAATGTTCTTGTATTTAAAATTTGAATTATGCATATAAAATGCCTAGAAAACCCAATTAATGTATAAAAATGTCCAAACGAACCCTGAAAAATTCCAAAACTTAAAACAACACTCCTGTTGTTCTATGTTGGCACTAGAAATTTTTTGAAAGCAATAAGAGGCAACGGACATCGTTTCGTCACCAAAGGTGGCACATTTCGTACCGAAAGCATCAAGCTTGTTTTGAGAAGCTCTGGTTTGTGAGAAGCTTATACCAAACCTGCCCAAAATGGGACAATTTTTTTACCACATCATGTTGATGCCGCTCCATGATACCATGCCAAGTCATGAATTTAGGACGAGTTCTGGATTTACTAGAATTTAAAAACCTGGTATCTCAATGTCTTGCCGGCAATCAACAGTGCCCTGGTGTTTTATATTCATTCCCATTTCTTGCATGGAACCTAAGCATGCACCCAAGGAAACAAATTTGATTTTTCAACCAATTTATATGCACTGGAGCATGTGCTTGTATTTAAAATTTGAATTATGCATATAAAATGCCTAGAAAACCCAGTTAATGTATAAAAATTTCCAAATGAACCCTGAAAAATTCCAAAACTTAACACAACACTCCTGTTGTTCTATGTTGGCACTAGAAATTTTTTTAAAGCAATAAGAGGCAACGGATATCGTTTCGTCACCAAAGGTGGCACGTTTTGTACCGAAAACATCAGGCTTGTTGTGAGAAGCTCTGGTTTGTGAGAAGCTTATACCCAAACCTGCCCCAAATGGAACAATTTTTTTACCACGGCATGTTGATGCCGCTCCATGATACCATGCCAAGTTTCATGAATTTAGGACAAGTTCTAGATTTACTAGAATTTAAAAACCAGGTATCTCAACGTCTTGCCGGCAATCAACAGTGCCCTGGTGTTTGAAATTCATTCCCATTTCTTGCATGGGACCTAAGCATGCACCCAAGGACAAAGATTTGATTTTTCAACCAATTTATATGCACTCGAGCATGTGCATGTATTTTAAATCTGAATTATGCACATAAAATGCCTAGAAAACCTAGTTAATGTATAAAAATGTCGAAACGAACCCCAAAAAATTCCAAAACTTAACACAAAACTCCTGTTGTTCTTTGTTGGCACTAGAAAATTTCTAAAAGCAATAAGAGGCAACAGATATCGTTTCGTCCCCAAAGGTGGCACGTTACGTATCAAAACTATCAGGCTTGTTGTCAGAAGCTATGGTTTGTGAGAAGCTTATACCAAACCTGTCCCAAATGGGACAAAAATTTTACCACGGCATGTCGGGTGCCGCTCCATGATACCATGCCAAGTTTCATGAATTACAGACGAGTTTTGTATTTACTAGAATTTAAGATTTGATTTTTCAACCAATTTATATGCAATGGAGCATGTGCATGTATTTCAAATTTGAATTATGCACATAAAATGTCTAGAAAACCAAGTTAATGTATAAAAATGTCCAAACGAACCCCAAAAAATTCCAAAACTTAACACAACACTCCTGTTGTTCTGTGTTGACACTAGAAATTTTCTGAAAGCAATAAGAGGCAACGGATACCGTTTCGTCCCCAAAGGTGGATGTTCCGTACCGAAACCATCAGGCTTGTTGTGAGAAGCTCTGCTTTGTCAGAAGCTTATACCCAAACCTGCCCTAAATAGGACGATTTTTTTACAATGGCATGTTGATGCCGCCCCATGATACCATGCCAAGTTTCATGAATTTTGGACGAGTTCTGGATTTACTAGAATTTAAAAACTAGGTATCTCAACATTTTGCCGGCAATAAACAGTGACCTGGTGTTTGAAATTCATTCCCATTTCTTGCATTTGACCTAAGCATGCACCCAAGGACACAGATTTGATTTTTCAACCAATTTATATGCACTAGAGCATGTGCATGTATTTCAAATTTGAATTATGCACATAAAATGCCTAGAAAACCCAGTTAATGTATAAAAATGTCCAAACGAACCCCAAGAAATTCCAAAACTTAACACAACACTCATGTTGTTCTATGTTGTTCCTAGAATTTTCTTGAAAATAATAAGAGGCAACGGATATCATTTCGTCCCCATAGGTGGCACGTTTCGTTCCAAAACCATCAGGCTTGTTGTCAGAAGCTATGGTTTGTGAGAAGCTTATACCAAACCTGCCCCAAATGGGACAAAATTTTTACCACGGCATGTCGGGTGCCGCTCCATGATACCATGCCAAGTTTCATGAATTACAGACGAGTTTTGTATTTACTAGAATTTAAGATTTGATTTTTCAACCAATTTATATGCAATGGAGCATGTGCATGTATTTCAAATTTGAATTATGCACATAAAATGTCTAGAAAACCAAGTTAATGTATAAAAATGTCCAAACGAACCCCGAAAAATTCCAAAACTTAACACAACACTCCTGTTGTTCTGTGTTGACACTAGAAATTTTCTGAAAGCAATAAGAGGCAATGGATATCGTTTCGTCCCCAAAGGTGGATGTTCCGTACCGAAACCATCAGGCTTGTTGTGAGAAGCTCTGCTTTGTCAGAAGCTTATACCCAAACCTGCCCTAAATAGGACGATTTTTTTACAATGGCATGTTGATGCCGCCCCATGATACCATGCCAAGTTTCATGAATTTTGGACGAGTTCTGGATTTACTAGAATTTAAAAACTAGGTATCTCAACATTTTGCCAGCAATAAACAGTGCCCTGGTGTTTGAAATTCATTCCCATTTCTTGCATTTGACCTAAGCATGCACCCAAGGACACAGATTTGATTTTTCAACCAATTTATATGCACTAGAGCATGTGCATGTATTTCAAATTTGAATTATGCACATAAAATGCCTAGAAAACCCAGTTAATGTATAAAAATGTCCAAACGAACCCCAGGAAATTCCAAAACTTAACACAACACTCCTGTTGTTCTATGTTGTTCCTAGAATTTTCTTGAAAATAGTAAGAGGCAACGGATATCATTTCGTCCCCATAGGTGGCACGTTCCGTACCAAAACCATCAGGCTTGTTGTGAGAAGCTCTGGTTTGTGAGAAGCTTATACCTAGACCTGCCCCAAATGGGATAATTTTTTTACCACGGCATGTTGATGCCGCTCCATGATACCATGCCAAGTTTCATGAATTTCAAACGAGTTCTGGATTGACTAGAATTTAAAAACCAGGTATCTCAACGTTTTGCCAGCAATCAACACTGCCCTAGTGTTTGAAGTTCATTCCCATTTCTTGCATGAGACCTAAGCATGCACCCAAGGACACATATTAGATTTTTCAACCAATTTATATGCACCGTTGCAGGTGCATGTAGTTTATTTTTGAATTGTGCACCTGAAATGGCTAGAAAACCAATTTAATGTATAAAATGTCCAAACAAACCCTGAATAATTCCAATTCTTTTACGACACACATATAGTTGCATGTTTGTCGGTGTTCTAGGACCGGGGGTGCCCAGACTTGCCTGCCTGCGGCCCAGAGTGTGGCTCCACCAATGGCCTGGTATGGTCCATCTTTAGCAGCAACAACTCAAGACCCTCACGAGGGGCCAAGCCTCGCGAGGCGGATGACACCGAGACCTCTCGAGGGTTAGCATCTCTAGGCTTGCTCCTAAGGAGCGGAGATATCTATGCAGGGAGCACCTCACGAGGTTCACGTGACGTGAGCCATGAAAACCAAGGCCAGGAGGGCGCCAGCGGGCGTAGTGTACTAGTTTCCTCTTTGGTGCTTAGGCGGGAAGCGCAGGCGTGGGGTCCCGAGGCATCAGGCAAAGGTTTCCATATCAGTGCAACAAGACCAAGACCGGCAGGACGGCAGGAGGGAGGTCATCGCGGAGCCCACAGCAGCATCACCACCAGAGCCTTTGGCAGGTGAAGACCACCTTTTGTCAGGATAGCTTGTACTAGTTGTCTCCGTTCAAACTTGGCGGTTGTGGGATCCCTTCCCGGCTAACATTTGGGAAGAGGACCAAGGCCTCTATACATAGGACCTAGCCACGACCGTAGAAATCATCTGATCTGATCTGATCGGATCGGATCTGGGATTGGACCAATTCCGTCGTCACATCCACCAGCTCGCCGAGGTCAAGAACACCTCTCCTCCTAAGGCTGTTCATCCATTGTACTAGTTCGTCCTTAGCCTTCTAGGCAATCCACCACTACACTGGAGTAGGGTATTACACCACATGGTGGCCCGAACCAGTATAAACCTCTGTGTCTTGTGTTCTTTGAGCTCATCGAGCTAGGCCGTGGAATCCTTGAGCAAGTGAGCTAGGGGGATAGAGTACTTCGTGTGCTCCCCAGAGTTCGAACCTCACAAGGGTTTGCCGGAACCCGAAATCAGACATTTGGCGTGCCAGGTAGGGGTGCGTCAAAGCTTTTCCTCCATCGATCCACACTTCACTGCTCCACCAGTCCCATGACCGATTATTTTCGATCCCACGCTGAGCGCCGGGCCGCTCTCAGCGCCTGCGTCGCCCAGACAGCGCCCGTTCGCGGACCTCCTCGCCACTCTCCATCACTCGCTGCCAACGCCATCACTAGCCCGTCAGCAAATGAGCAGCAGGCTTCATCGCTGCACCCCTCCGTGCGGTGGGACGGACGCACCGCCACCCCGTCGCTGACTCCGGCCGGTTCATCATCCCATGCTCGTCGCAGGCCTGCGGACGCGTAGGCTGCGTTGCTCATGGCGCGCGAGCTCCTGCGCTATCGCCCCGTCGACGACCTCCACGAGGACTGGGTGGACTGCATCACTGAGCTCGTCAGCGCCGCTGGCGGCTCTCCTACACCATCCCTCTCGCTGCCTCGTCCGCCTCCTACTGCAGGCAATGTGGCTCACAGAGCGCCTCCGCCACCTCCACGTCAAGATGTCGCCCTCGCGCCAAGACGCGCGGTCCCGCAGCGTGACCCACCGCGCGGGGCGCCTGCGCATGAAGAAGGAAGTTGCTAGGAGGTCCCTCGGCCGCAAGAAAATGCTCCCGCACTCCCTGCACCACCACGTCAAGACCGTGCGCCGCCCGTGGCGGGGCGCGTCAGTACCAAGATGTCGGGTTTCGGGTTTCGGCAGACCCTTGAGGTTCGAACAATGGGGTGCGTGCGGAGATCTCTCCCCTACCGATCTACGTCCGATCCTCTTTGCGAACTAAGATGAAAATGATGAACAACACAAGAGACACGGGGTTTATACTGGTTCGGGCCACCGTTGTGGTGTAATACCCTACTCCAGTGTATGGTGTGGTGAATTTCCTCTGGGCTGATGATGAATAGTACAAGGAAAGAATAGCCTCGCGAGAGGTGTTCTTGAGATGGTGCGATGAACTGCTAGGGTGAGTTCAATCGCCTCCTCCTCTCTCTCTGCTATGGTTCTACCAGATTTCTAGATGTGTCCAGCTTTCTCCTCTCCTTAGTGTCGCCCCTTCCTTTGTGGAGTCTAGCTCTATTTATTGAGGCCCTGGGCCTCTCCCCGAATAATTGAGCGGGAAGGGCGCCAACACTTGGCCATTTTGAAGGGGAACATCTAGTACAAGTTATCCTGACCAAAGGTGGTCTTCGGCTGCCAAAAGCACTCGTGATGACGCCGTCTTGGGCTCCACGGTGACCTCCGTCCTGCCGTCCGGCTGGTCTTGGTCTTGTTGCACCGGAATGGTAACCTTTGCCTGATGCCTTGGCCTGTGCTTGCCCCCTTTGCACCAAAGGGGAAACAAGGACACTGCGCAGGCCGGCACCCGCCTGGCACCTGCCTGGCCTTGATCGTCATGGCTCGTGTCATGGGATCCTCGCGAGGTACCCTTGCCTTGATCTCTCCGCCTCCTCGCGAGCCTGCCTAATGAGGCCGCTCTGAGGAATCTTCCTGTCATCCGCCCCGCGAGGCTTGGCCCCTCGCTAGGGTCTTGAGCTTGGGCTGATGAAGATGGGCCGCGCTGGGCCCCACTTGAGCCACACACAGGTCGCAGGCAGGCAAGTCTGGGGACCCCCGTTCCCAGAACACCGACAGTAGCCCTCGGGCCCAAGGAGCGCGCGGGCTTGGCTTAGCAGAGAAGCGATGGGGCAAGCATGTAGCGCCGCGGGCCCTAACAGCCTGCGGCCTTGGGCGCCGTGTGGCGGTTGATTGGGTGTGGGCGTCTGCACTTCCCACGACGCCTTGCTACGCGCCCGGCTAAGCGAACCCGTAGTTGCACACAGTTGTTCCTCCTTTGGCTGCCCGCTCGCCTCCTACCTTTCCTCTTCTCTGAGCTCCAACCTCCGCCGCCAATCCGGCTTGAGCTCTTCCCCTTCCCCAACGCCATGGCGCCGACAAAGAAGGGAAGGGGATGAAGCCCGCGCCTTCGTCCTGCGCACCTCTAGCGGCGGCCTCCGCCGTCGATCGGTCAATCATACTCAACCCGGAAGCCTTGGACAAGGTCCACTCCGCCCTCGCTTCCATCTTCAACGAGTGCGGCCGGACCACAGTTTAGCCCGCATCCCACTCCTTTGTTGCTAGGACCGTCACGGAGGTCTGATTCTTCGCCGATGCCCTATGGGCGGGTCTGGTTCCCCCCTTTTCTGCTTTCTTCAATGTTGTGATCTCCCATTATCAGATCCACATGATGCACCTAGGGCCGGAGTCCATTACCCTCTTGGCCATCTTTGCTTTCGTGTGCGAGGCGATGATAGGCATCCCTCCTTCTGTTGCCCTGCTGCGCCACTTCTTCTCTTTGTGCCTGAGCGATCCCGAGACGGCTGCTTTAGGGATTGACTTCGGCCTTCCGCCTTCTCAGGCCAGGTTCAGAGAGCGGTGGCTGTACGTGGACGTCGGGGTGCCCAGCCCCTTGCTCTCGCACCCGACCTTGCCTGCTGTTCCCAACCCAGGCTGGGGTCATGAACCGCTCGCGAGCCCCCGGCTCGCTTTTGTCTGGCGCCGCTTCGAAAGTTTGAGGGCGCACAAAGAGGAGCCGAGCCTTGCTCGGGCGTCCCTTCTCCCGTGTCTTCAGCTATCTGCAGGACGGGGACCCCCACTTCGACTTCGACGATGCCATCGCACCCGTGCCCATTGCCGTCCAGGGTGACCTGGCGTGGTGGGTGGAGGACAACGTGGACGCCCTCGTCAGGGCCTTTGTGTCCGATGACGACGGCGTGGTCGTGGGCGCCAATGAAGGCAACATTGTGGACGATCCTGGCGATGACGGGGATGATGGCGGCGGTGGTGACAATGTCGATGACGCCAGTGACGCTTCCGAGGCCGCCCCAGAAGACGTGGGGAGTGATATGTCCGACTGACCACATGTCTCCGCAGTTTATCCTGCATGAAGAAGACTCGGGCTTGGCCTTGAAGAATATAAGAGCATTTTGGGAGGGGAGGCCCCTCATGTAAAGATTTGTAATCCGTACCCTGGTGAACACAACGTTATGCGTGAGTTTACTCACTAGCCCGGTGATGGTTCGGTTGATTTGTTTACCTTCCGGCCCTGGCGTGCCCTGAGCGGGCCTGCGGGGGGATGCTACGCCTCCGGCGTCCTCGATTAACCTGCTGATCCTGTGATGAGGACCTCCGGAGAGGGTGCGGAGACAGTGGTCCTGGCTGTAGGCGTGCCTGGCCTGGCCCGGCTCACGAGGGGCTCGTGAGGGGGGCAGCTGACTCTAGCTTGGGGCGTAAATCCGAAACCAGAACGCGAGAGATTGCTCGAACGAGACTAAACACCCCCTCCCCGAATGCACGCAAGCTTCGAACTCAAATCCAACTTAAATCCAGACCAAAGAAACTTGCCGACAAGGAAGAAGCAAAAAAGAAAAAAGGCAGAAGAAAAGCAAAAAAGCCGCATCCGGCACCTAGTCTAATCTTCGACGTCTTCTCACCAGCGCGGAGCTAAGTGCTACCACTGGGCGTGGGCGGGAGCCCCAGGGCCTGAGGTCGGCGCTCCTAAGACTCCGGGGCGTGTATAGCCCCACTCATTATTACGTGAGAGTGTCACGGGGCGGCGAGCTTCACAGGCACTGGGCCTTCTTCACAGGTACTGGCCTTGCTTCATATCGCCAGACGAGGGCCCCGTCTTGCGCCTCACTCTGCCGCCATTGACGGCGACCGGAAACCAAGGACGACGCCAATGGGGTAGAGCGGTCGCCAGCGGTTCCCCCGACGACCACGGGTCCTCCGCCGGGGGCAGGCCATGGGGCACCTCCCCGGCAGAGGGCCTACCTCCTGAGAACATCTTGACCCGACCGCCGCGAGGGTGAGCCCGGATCTCGGCCCCTTTCCTGCAGCCCCCTGCGCCCTCCTCCCGATGGATAAGAGGCTGCAGCATTGGGGCAGCCATCCGTTGCGGCGACCTGTACCTCCTGCGACCCATGGTTAGCGTAAGCTTGCTCCTAAGGGATGAGTGGTACCCGATAGTTGTTGTTGTCGACGCGATTATCAATGCTCTCTTAGGGTTCCTGAAAGAGCTCGGCTTCCGGCGCCTCCTTGTCCCAGCCCGGCCCGAGGAACGAGCCGTGACCTTCTTCCAGCTCGCGCCCTTGATCCACCATGCGGGGTACATAGGCCTCCATGGCGACCACCTCGTGGACCTCGCTGTAGCGCCCCGCATGCCACACAGTCTGGCTCGGGGAGTCGCCTTGTATGTGATGACGCGGTGGTCCGCCGAGGCCAAAGGCCACGGCGCGCATCCCTTTGTTGGCCTGGGGAAGGGCCGGCGCGATCTGCCGCCCGATGCTGACGGAGGTGTTGGCGCTGGACCGGCCCTGGGGCCCGCCTGAAATCGCGTGGGCGCGCATAATGTCGTCGTGCGACCTGTCTTGGATCTAGGGCGGCAGCTGGATGCAGAAAGGGGGTGCTACTAAGGCAGCGGCGTCCAGGAGCTCGGCCACTCGCTCCAACAACATGTCGCGGCCGCCTTCTAGCAAGCGGCACCGCAGTAGCTCTCGGACCACCGTGAGCGCGGCCCTGGGGTTCGTCTGCTCTCGTCGGGTGTATGGCGCCGTGGCAGCGGCGTGGTTCGAGGCCCTTCCTACAGCCCGCACCTGCCGTGGCGTAAGGGCAGGCGGCGTCTGGCCGCTTCGCCCGCGCCCCACAGCGCCCTGCGGAGCACGAGCTGCCTGAGGCGCAAGGTTGAGGTCGCCCTGAGACGGTGACATGGCGTGGGCGGGCCACGCCGCCCAGCGGTTGGCGTTGGCAGCCGAGTTGCTTGACATCTGGGTGGAGAAGCAGCGGAACACGACGCGGAGGAAGGAGGACTCCGGCGCACCCCTACCTGGCGCGCCAAATGTCGGGTTTCGGGTTCCGACAGACCCTTGAGGTTCGAACACTGGGGTGTGCGCGGTGATCTCTCCCCTGCCGATCTACGTCCGATCCTCTCATGCGAACTAAGATGAAAATGATGAACAACACAAGAGACACGGGGTTTATACTGGTTCGGGCCACCGTTGTGGTCTAATACCCTACTCCAGTGTATGGTGTGGTGGATTTCCTCTGGGCTGATGATGAATAGTACAAGGAAAGAACAGCCTCGCGAGAGGAGTTCTTGAGCTGGTGCGATGAATTGCTAGGGTGAGTTCAGTCGCCTCTTCCTCTCTCTCTGCTATGGTTCTACCAGATTTCTATATGTCTCCAGCTTTCTTCTCTCCTCGGTGTCGCCCCTTCCTTTGTGGAGGCTAGCTCTATTTATTGAGGCCCTGGGCTTCTCCTCGAATAATTGAGCGGGAAGGGCGCCAACACTTGGCCATCTTGAAGGGGAACATCTAGTACAAGTTATCCTGACCAAAGGTGGTCTTCGGCTGCCAAAAGCACTGGTGATGACGCCGTCTTGGGCTCCACGGTGACCTCCGTCCTGCCGTCTGGCTGGTCTTGGTCTCGTTGCACCGGAATGGTAACCTTTGCCTGATGCCTTGGCCTGTGCTTGCCCCCTTTGCACCAAAGGGGAAACAAGGACACTGCGCAGGCCGGCGCCCGCCTGGCGCCCGCCTGTCCTTGATCGTCATGGCTTGCGTCATGGGATCCTCACGAGGTACCCTTGCCTTGATCTCTCCGCCTCCTCGTGAGCCTGCCTGATGACGCCGCTCTGAGGAAGCTTCCTGTCGTCCGCCCCACGAGGCTTGGCCCCTCGTGAGGGTCTTGAGCTTGGGCTGATGAAGATGGGCCGCGCTGGGCCCCGCTTGAACCACGCCTCAGGCAGGCAAGTCTGGGGACCCCCGTTCCCAGAATGCCTACACAAGACCAGGCTCCACCTCTACAGCAGGCCCCGGTGACCACGGCGGGTTGCCACGCCTTCACCCACGAGCTGCGCAGCATTGTCTGGCCCGGCAAGTTCAAGCCTGACCTGCCTCCGCGCTACGACGGCACCCCGACCTGTGGAGTACTTGCATCTCTACGAGCTGAGCATCAAGGCGGCCAACAGCTACGAGAAAGTCATGGCGAACTAGTTTCCCATGGCCCTCAAAGATGGCGCACGCTCGTGGCTCCTGAACTTGCCCGTGGGATCGATCTCCTCTTGGGGAGAGATGCGCGAGGGCTTTGTCGCCAACTTCCAAGGCACTCGTGACTGCCCGCCTGCCGCTGGCGACCTGCAGCGCATCAAGCAGCAACCAGGGGAGACTCTGCAAAAGTACATCCAGCGTTTCAACAGCATTCACCTTAAGATCCCCAAGGTGACGGACGAGGCCATCATCTCAGCATTCTCTCATGGCGTCCGTGATGTCAAGATGAAGGAGGAGCTCGCCATCCACGAGGACCTGTGCATGGCTTTGGAGATGTTCAACATGGCGACCAAGTGCACGAGGGCTGAGGGGCACCTCTCCCTCCTCGAGCTTCCAGCCACCGACCCAAAAGACAAGAAGGCCAAGACCAAGGATGTGAAGTGCAAGGGAGCGGCCGTGCTCGTGGCCGAGCCAGAGATGAAGCACGGTTACGACCACCCCGAGTCATCTAAGGCCAACCGCCCGTTTTGTGCCTTCCACAACATGCACGGCCACAACACCAACGACTGTCAAGAGCTCAGGGCCACCTACTATGGGCGCTTCGGCCGATGCCCTGAGCGCAATGACCGAGGTTACGGCCGAGGAGGAGGAGGACACAGTGGAGGACACTAGGACAACTGCGGGCCCCGTCAGGAGTGGTGATACGTCTCCAACGTATCCATAATTTTTTATTGCTCCATGCTATTATATTATCTATTTTGGATCTTAATGGGCTTATTTTTACACTTTTATATTATTTTTGGGACTAACCTATTAACTAGAGGCCCAACCCAAATTATTGTTTTTTGCCAATTTTAGTGTTTCGCCGAAAAGGAATATCAAACAGAGTCCAAACGGAATGAAACCTTCGGGAGTGTTAATTTTGGAACAAACGTGATCCAGGAGACTTGGAGTCGACGTCAAGATACAATTGAGTGGGCCACGAGGCAGGGGTGCGCCCACCCCCCTGGGTGCGCCCTCCACCCTCGTGGGCCCCTCGTGGCTCCACCGGCCTTCTTCTTCCTCTTATATATATCCATATACCCCGCAAACATCCAGGGGCACCATGAAACCCTATTTCCACCACCGCAACCTTCTGTACCAAAGAGATCCCATCTTGGGGCCTTTTCCGGAGCTCCGTCGAAGGGGCATTGATCACGAAGGGCCTCTACATCAACTCCATGGCCCCTCCGATGATGTGTGAGTAGTTTACTTCTGACCTTTGGGTCCATAGCTAGTAGCTAGATGGCTTCTTCTCTCTCTTTGGATCTCAATACAAAGTTCTCCTCGATTCTCTTCGAGATCTATTCAATGTAATCTTCTTTTGCTGTGTGTTTGTCGAGATCCGATGAATTGTGGGTTTATGATCAAGTTTATCTATGAAAAATATTTGAATCTTCTCCGAATTATTTTATGTGTGATTAGTTTATCTTTACAAGTCTCTTTGAATTATCAGTTTGGTTTGGCCTACTTGATTGATCTTTCTTGCAATGGGAGAAGTGCTTAGGTTTGGGTTCAATCTTGCGGTGCTCGATCCCAATGACAGAAAGGGAAATGACACGTATTGTATTGTTGCCATCGAGGGTAAAAAGATGGGGTTTACATCATGTTGCATGAGTTTATCCCTCTACATCATGTCATCTTGCGTAAGGAGTTACTCTGTTCTTATGAATTTAATACTCTAGATGCATGCTGGATAGCGGTCGATGTGTGGAGTAATAGTAGTAGATGCAGGCAGGAGTCGGTCTACTTGTCACGGACGTGATGCCTATATACATGATCATGCCTAGATATTCTCATAATTATTCGCTTTTCTATCAATTTCTCGACAGTAATTTGTTCACCCATCGTAATACTTATGTTATCTTGAGATAAGCCACTAGTTAAACCTATGGCCCCCGGGTCTATTCTCTATCATATAAGTTTCCATCTACTTTATTTTGCAATCGTTACTTCCAATCTATATCATAAAAATACCAAAAAATACTTATCTTATTATTATCATCTCTATCAGATCTCACTCTTGCAAGTGGCCGTGAAGGGATTGACAACCCCTTTATCATGTTGGTTGCGAGGTTCTTATTTATGTGTGTAGGTACGAGGTGACTCACGCGTGGTCTCCTACTGGATTGATACCTTGGTTCTCAAAAACTGAGGGAAATACTTATGCTGCTTTAGTGCATCACCATTTCCTCTTCAAGGGAAAACCAACGCAGTGCTCAAGAGGTAGCAAGATAGATTTCTGGCGCCGTTGCCGGGAAGATCTACGCCAAGTCAAGACATACCAAGTACCCATCACAACTCTTATCCTTCGCATTACATTGTTTGCCATGTGCCTCTCGTTTTCCTCTCCCCCACTTCAACCTTGTCGTTTTATTCGCCCTCTTTTTCCGTTCGCTCCTTTTTTGCTTGTCTCTTGTTGCTTGTTGCCCTTATGGCTTTACCAAAAGGTGTTCATCCTCACCTTAGAAGGTTGGAAGATATCGAAAACAACGTTATAAGTTTTATGTCCTTGCAGTTTGAGCATAATAATTTCTTTAGAAACGAGCTTAAAGAACAGAAAGGTTTTATCGGTTTCATGAATAAAGAGCTCGATGATATGTCTAAGGAATTTTATGGTTTGAAATCTCAGTTTGCTCCTCTTGAAAAATTAATTTCCCAAATTTCAGATAAGCAAGCCACTTTAGTTAATAAGATGGCTGCTAAACCAGAAGAGCATGATAGTAAGGATGAAGATCTAAAAGTAATTGATGTGTCCTCTATTAAATTTTTATTTTGCAATATGAATCTTCATAATGATGGGACTGGAGATGAGTCAACTTTAGTTAGAAGGCGTCCCAATAATTTGGAGTTTTTAGATCTTGATGCTAAAATTGTTAAAAGTGGGGTTGAAGAGGTCAAAACTTTAGATAGTAACGAACCCACTATCTTGGATTTCAAGGAATTTAATTATGATAATTGCTCTTTGATAGATTGTATTTCCTTGTTGCAATCCGTGCTAAATTCTCCTCATGCTTATAGTCAAAATAAAGCTTTTACTAAACATATCGTTGATGATTTGATGAAATATTATGAAGAAAAACTTGAGTTGGAAGTTTCTATCCCTAGAAAACTTTATGATGAGTGGGAACCTACAATTAAAATTAAAATTAAAGATCATGAATGCTATGTTTGTGTGATTTGGGTGCTAGTGTTTCCACGATCCCAAATACTTTGTGTGATTTGCTAGGTTTCCATGAATTTGATGATTGTTCTTTAAACTTGCACCTTGCGGATTCCACTATTAAGGAACCTATGGGAAAGATAAATGATGTTCTTATTGTTGCAAATATGAACTATGTGCCCGTAGATTTCATTGTTCTTGATATAGATTGCAATCCTTGATGTCCTATTATTCTTGGTAGACCTTTCCTTAGAACGATTGGTGCAATTATTGATATGAAGGAAGGGAATATTAAATTCCAATTTCCATTAAGGAAAGGCATGGAACACTTCCCTAGAAAGAAAGTTAAATTACCATATGAATCTATTATGAGAGCCACTTATGGATTGCCTACCAAAGATGGCAATACCTAGATCTATCTTCACCTTTATGCCTAGCTAGGGGCCTTAAGCGATAGCGCTTGTTGGGAGGCAACCCAATTTTATTTTTATTCCTTGCTTGTTGCTCCTGTGATAGAATCATGTAATGGCCATGTAAGATGGTGGGATGAAGCGGCAGCAACATTCGCCTAATGTGTGGATATTTCCTTGTTGATCGGGAAGGTCAAATTTCAGCATTGCTCTCGTTCTTGTAACCAAGCAGCGCTCCTAACGTCCAGCAATTTATTTTAGAATTTTTGGGGTTCCATAAGTTTGCGTTAGTTACAGATTACTATAGACTATTCTATTTTTGACAGATTCTGTTTTTTGTGTGTTGTTTGCTTATTTTGATGAATCTATGGCTAGTAAAAGAGTTTATAAACCATAGAGAAGTTGGAATACTGTAGGTTTAACACCAATATAAGTAAATAATGAGTTCATTACAGTACCTTGAAGTGGTGTTTTGTTTTCTTTCGCTAACAGAGCTCACGAGATTTTTCTGTTAAGTTTTGTGTTGTGAAGTTTTCAAGTTTTGGGTAAAGATTCGATGGATTATGGAACAAGGAGTGGAAAGAGCCTAAGCTTGGGGATTCCCAAGGAACCCCAAGGTAAATCCAAGGACACCAAAAATCCTAAGCTTGGGGATGCCCCGGAAGGCATCCCCTCTTTTTTCTTCGCTCATCGGTAACTTTACTTGGAGCTATATTTTTATTCGCCACATGATATGTGTTTTGCTTGGAGCATCTTGTATGATTTGAGTCTTTGCTTTTTAGTTTACCACAATCATCCTTGCTGTACACACCTTTTGAGTGAGACACACATGAATTAGAATTTATTAGAATACTCTATGTGCTTCACTTATATCTTTTGAGCTATATAGTTTTTGCTCTACTGCTTCACTTATATATTTTAGAGCATGGTAGTGGTTCTATTTTGTAGAAATAATTGATCTCTCATGCTTCACTTATATTATTTTTAGAGTCCTTTAGAACAACATGGCAATTTGCTTTTAGGCATTATAAAACCTTTCATATAAGTGCATTGAATACTAAGAGAAGTTTGATACTTGATGATTGTTTTGAGATATCGAGATGGTGATATTAGAATCATGCTAGTTGAGTAGTTGTGAATTTGAGAAATACTTGTGTTGAAGTTTGTGATTCCCGTAGCATACACGTATGGTGAACCGTTATGTGATGAAGTCAGACCATGATTTATTTATTGATTGCCTTCCTTATGAGTGGCGGTCGGGGACGAGCGATGGACTTGTCCTACCAATCTATCCCCCTAGGAGCATGCACGTAGTACTTTGTTTCGATAACTAATAATTTTTTTGCAATAAGTATGTGAGTTCTTTATGACTAATGTTGAGTCCATGGATCATATGCACCCTCACCCTTCCACATTTGCTAGCCTCTCTAGTACCGTGCAACTTTCGCCGGTACCATAAACCCACCATATACCTTCCCCAAAACAGCCATCATACCTACCTATTATGGCATTTCCATAGACATTCCGAGATATATTGCCATGCAACTTCCCACTGTTCTGCTTACTATGACACGCTTCATCATTGTCATATTGCTTTGCATGATCATGTAGTTGACATCATATTTGTGGCAAAGCCACCGTTCATAATTATTTCATACATGTCACTCTTGATTCATTGGATATCCCAGTACACCGCCAGAGGCATTCACATAGAGTCATATTTTGTTCTAAGTATTGAGTAGTAATTCTTGAGTTGTAAGTAAAAAAGAAGTGTGATGATCATCATTATTAGAGTATTGTCCCAGTGAGGAAAGGATGATGGAGACTATGATTCCCCCACAAGTCGGGATGAGATTCCAGACGAAAAAAATAAAAAAAGGGGAAAGAGGCCAAAAAAAGAAGGCACAAAAAAATGAGAGAAAAAGAGAGAAAGGACAATGTTACTATCCTTTTTCCACACTTGTGCTTGAAAGTAGCACCATGATCTTCATGATAGAGAGTCTCCTATGTTGTCACTTTCATAAACTAGTGGGAATTTTACATTATAGAACTTGGCTTGTATATTCCAATGATGGGCTTCCTCAAATTACCCTAGGTATTCGTGAGCAAGCAAGTTAGATGCACACTCGGTTAGTTTCTTTTGTTGATCTTTCATACACTTATAGCTCTAGTGCATCCGTTGCATGGCAATCCCTACTCACTCACATTGATATCTATTAATGGGCATCTCCATAGCCCGTTGATACGCCTAGTTGATGTGAGTCTATCTTCTCCTTTTTTGTCTTCTCCACAACCACCATTCTACTCCACCATAGTGCTATATCCACGGCTCACGTTCATATATTGCGTGAAGATTGAAAAAGTTTGAGAACATCAAAAGTATGAAACAATTGCTTGGCTTGTCATCGGGGTTGTGCATGATTTAATATTTTGTGTGATGAAGATAGAGCATAGCCAGACTATATGATTTTGTAGGGATAACTTTCTTTGGCCATGTTATTTTGAGAAGACATGATTGCTTAGTTAGTATGCTTGAAGTATTATTATTTCTATGTCAATATTAAACTTTTATCTTGAATCTTTCGGATCTGAACATTCATGCCACAATAAATAAAAATTACATTGAAAAATATGTTAGGAAGCATTCCACATCAAAAAAAATTGTTTTTATCATTTACCTACTCGAGGACGAGCAGGAATTAAGCTTGGGGATGCTCGATACGTCTCCAACGTATCTACAATTTTTGATTGCTCCATGCTATTATATTATCTATTTTGCATGTTAATGGGCTTATTTTTACAATTTTATATTATTTTTAGGACTAATCTATTAACTAGAGGCCCAGCCCAAATTGCTGTTTTTTTGCCTATTTTAGTGTTTCGCCGAAAAGGAATATCAAACGGAGTCCAAACAGAATGAAACCTTCAGGAGCGTTATTTTTGGAACAAACGTGATCCAGGAGACTTGGAGTGGACGTAAAGAAACAATCGAGGAGGCCACGAGGCAGGGGGGCGCGCCCTCCACCCTCATGGGTCCCTCGTTGCTCCACCGACCTACTTCTTCCTCCTATATATATATATATATATATATATATATATATATATCCATATACCCCGCAAACATCCAGGGGCACCACAAAACTGTATTTCCACCGCCGCAACCTTCTGTACCCAAGAGATCCCATCTTGGGGCCTTTTTCGGAGCTCCGCCGGAGGGGGCATTGATCATGGAGGGCCTCTGCATCAACTCCATGGCCCCTCCGATGATGTGTGAGTAGCTTACTTCAGACCTTCGGGTCCATAGCTAGTACCTAGATGGCTTCTTCTCTCTCTTTGGATCTCAATACAAAGTTCTCCTCGATTCTCTTGGAGATCTATTCGATGTACTCTTCTTTTGCGGTGTGTTTGTCGAGATCCAATGAATTGTGGGTTTATGATCAAGTTTATCTATGAACAATATTTGAATATTCTCTGAATTCTTTTATGTATGATTGGTTTATCTTTGCAAGTCTCTTCGAATTATCAGTTTGTTTTGGCCTACTAGATTCATCTTTCTTGCAATGGGAGAAGTGCTTAGCTTTGGGTTCAATCTTGCGGTGCTCGATCCCAGTGACAGAAAGGGAAACGACACGTATTGTATTATTGCCATAGAGGATAAAAAGATGGGGTTTACATCATATTGCATGAGTTTATCCCTCTACATCATGTCATCTTGCTTAAGGCGTTACTCTGTTCTTATGAAATTAATACTCTAGATGCATGCTGGATAGCGGTTGATGTGTGGAGTAATAGTAGTAGATGCAGGCAGGAGTCGGTATACTTGTCACGGACGTGATGCCTATATACATGATCATGCCTAGATATTCTCGTAATTATTCGCTTTTCTATCAGTTGCTCGACAGTAATTTGTTCACCCACCGTAATACTTATGCTATCTTGAGAGAAGCCACTAGTGGAACCTATGGCCCCCGGGTCTATTCTCTATCATATAAGTTTCCATCTACTTTATTTTGCAATCTTTACTTTCAATCTATATCATAAAAATACCCAAAATACTTATCTTATTATTATCATCTCTATCAGATCTCACTCTTGCAAGTGGCCATGAAGGGATTGACAACCCCTTTATCGCGTTGGTTGCGAGGTTCTTATTTGTGTGTGTAGGTACGAGGTGACTCGTGCGTGTTCTCCTACTGGATTGATACCTTGGTTCTCAAAAACTGAGGGAAATACTTATGCTGCTTTACTGCATCACCCTTTCCTCTTCAAGGGAAAACCAACGCAGTGCTCAAGAGGTAGCAAGTGGCGCGACCGGCCTCACGAGGATAGCTAGCAGGACCAGCCTCGTGAGGGCACCTGGAGGGATCAGCCTCGCGAGGACCGACCTCAAGGCAAGGCTGGCCTTGCTCCATTGCCACCACCGCCAAGGTGGAATGATGACCATCACCAGGACGAGGGGGCTGGGGGCTTCCAGGAGCCGTGCACCGTCGCGTGCATCTTGGGCGGCGCTCAGGCCCCAGCCTCCCAGCGCATCTTCAAGAAGTTCACGCATGAGATGAACGCGGCTCTCACCAGGCTCGAAGCCACGCGCCTTCTCGGGTGGTTGAAGTGCACCTTTACCTTCAGCTCGTCTGACCAGCTCAAGTGCGCGGCAACTGCCGGCCTCCCGATGCTCTGCTCACCCATCATCAGCAACGTCCTTGTCACCAAGACCCTCGTCGATGGCGGCGCGGGGCTCAATGCTCTCTCTCTCTCTCTTGAGAGGTTCGACCGCCTCCAAGTGTCGTATGATCAGCTGCAGCCAACCAAGCCCTTCTCAGGAGTGACCGACGACTCCACCACCCCGATAGGGCAGGTCCGCCTGCCTGTCACCTTCGGCAAGCGCAACAACTACCGCACCGAGCTCATCAACTTCGACGTCGCCCACATCCTCCCATACAATGCCATCCTTGGGTATCCGACCCTGGCCAAGTTTATGGCAGTGACCCACCACGGCTACAATGTCCTCAAGATGCTAGGAAACTGCGGCATCATCACGGTCGCCTGCAAGGAAAGGGACGCGGTGTGCTCTCTCGAGCGCGTTTACCAGGCCGTGTCGACCGAAAACCGAGATAACGAAGGCAACGTCTACCCTCCTAAGGCTGTCCCCAAGAAGAAGAAGCTGCTGCTCTACCAAGGGCTCTAGGAGGGTGGAGTCTCCAGTAGCACCGCCTCAGGATCTGCGCCCATGGATGGGGCGCCTTCCTTCCTCGCATAGGAAGGCGCGCCCGGCACCCTCCTCAGGCTAGGCTCGGAGGCTCTCTTCTAGAGGGCCTCTGACTTAGCCAATGTCATGAGGGAGGTGCTCGGGCGCCACGTGGAGGCATGCTTCAACGCACGCTTCCCTCATCAGGGCAAAAGGCACGAACTGCTTGGTGCTCGGGAGTTGATCACTAAGACCACCAAGGAGCTTCAAGTGGCAGGAGCCATGCATGGCGACCGCCGCCCACCACCTGGCATAGCTCCTTGTCTTGGCGCGGACGACGAGCTGCGTGTCTGCGTCGACGTTCCAGGGCTTAATAGGGCCGCATCTTAGGGGCGCTTCTGGCCATCGGGTGTTGGTCGGTGCGGGGGTCCCCCACACAGCTACGTTCACATGCCCTTTGGCCTGCCGAACGCAACTGTCGCCTTCCACTGGCTCACGCAGGGCACCCTAGCGGCTCGCGAGGCCAGGCGCCATGCCGTCCTGGGGGAGGAGGAGCCGGAGCCTCCGGGGTCCCCTGGGAACCGGCCGCCGGACGGCTCATGAGGAGTGACTTCTTCTGCGTGCATCTTCAGCTGCTCCAACACCTCTTCAACGATGGTGCCAGGTAACATTTTCTGGTTTATTCAGCTGGGGGCGCCCCTCGGGCTGCATCATCCCTAGGTCGCACGGGCCTGTCCCTGTGACGTGTATCTTTTTGCATCTTAGGCTTACTCTGTTGGGGGTGCCCCTCAGGCTGCATCATCCCCAGGCCGCACGGGTCCGTCCCTGTGGCATATATCGTTCTTGCATCTATTCTGAACTAGCTTGCCTCCTTGCATGGGTCACCTTATGATTATCACTCGCCAGTCCGGCACTTCGATGCCATGAACGTCGTACACCCTTGCAAACTCACCCGCGACCACCTCATGAGGACCGGCACGACGTCTGTGCTCGGGTTCGTCCCTGCAGCGTCGCTAAATCCAATAGGCTGAGCTCTGGCTCGCGGGCCAGCTCCCATGTACGTCACCTCCCATGGTCCTTGGTGCTTGGCCCTCGCATGAGCTAATCACAGGCAGATGAGCGGGGGCGCGTGACCCGGTGCCTCATCACCACATGAGCCGCACACCAGTTGTCTTTCTTCGGCATTTTTCGCATGAGAAGACTGGGCACGACGTCTGTGCTCGGGTCCAACCCAGCAACATCGATAAACCCAACGACTAAGCTCTGTTTGGCGGGCTGGCCCCGTTCATGTCACCTCCTGGGGGTCGTTGGTGTTTGGTCTGCTCATGTGATCGCCTTAGGAGATTTATTCGGTGCAGGTTGTCAAACCATCTCGCAGGTCCATGATACGTCTCCAACATATCTATATTTTTTTATTGTTCCATGCTATTATATTATCTGTTTTGGATGTTTAGTGGGCTTTAATATGCTCTTTTATATTATTTTTGGGACTAACCTATTAACCGGAGGCCCAGTGCCAGTTTCTGTTTTTCCCCATTTTAGAGTTTCGCAGAAACGGAATACCAAACGGAATGAAACCTTCGCGATGATCTTTCTTGGACCGAAAGCAAACTAGAGACTTGGAGTGGAAGTTCAAAACTCCACGAGGCGGCCACGAGGCAGGAGGGCGCGCCCAGGGGGTAGGCACGCCCCCACCCTTGTGGGAACCACGAAGCTCCACTGACGTACTTCTTTCGCCTATATATACTCTTATACCCTAGAAACATTAGGGGGAGCCACGAAACCACTTTTCCACCGCCGCAACCTTCTGTACCCGTGAGATCCCATCTTGGGGCCTTTTCCGATGATCTATCGGAAGGGGAATCGATCATGGAGGGCTTCTACATCAACACTATAGTCTCTACGATGAAGCGTGAGTAGTTTACCACAGACCTTCGGGTCCATAGTTATTAGCTAGATAGCTTCTTCTCTCTCTTTGATCTTCAATACAAAGTTCTCCTCAATGTTCTTGGATATCTATTCGATGTAATACTCTTTTGCGGTGTGTTTGCCGAGATCCGATGAATTGTGGATTTATGAACTTGACCATCTATGAATATTATTTGATTCTTCTCTGAATTCTTGTATGCATGATTTGATATCTTTGCAAGTCTCTTTGAATTATCGGTTTAGTTTGGCCTACTAGATTGATCTTTCTTGCAATGGGAGAAGTGCTCGGCTTTGGGCTCAATCTTGTGGTGCCCTTTCCCAGTGATAGTAGGGGCAGCAAGGCACATATTGTATTGTTGCCATCGAGGATAAAATAATGGGGTTTATATCATATTGCTCTAGTTTATCCCTCTACATCATGTCATCTTGCTTAATGCGTTACTCTGTTCTTATGAACTTAATACTCTAGATGCATGTTGGATAGCGTTCGATGTGTGGAGTAATAGTAGTAGATGCAGAATCATTTCGGTCTACTTGACACAGACCTGATGCCTATATTCATGATCATTGCCTTAGATCGTTTCATAACTATGAGCTTTTTCTATCAATTGCTCGGCAGTAATTTGTTCACCCACCGTAATACATGCTATCTTGAGAGAAGCCACTAGTGAAACCTATGGCCCCCGGGTCTCTTTCTTATTATATTGCATCTCTTTTATTTAAATCACATCTCGTTTACTATTTTGCAATCTTTAATTTTCAATCTATAATGTCGGTGTTTTGGGAACGGGGGTCCCCAGACTTGCCTACCTGCGGCCCACGGCGTGGCTCGGCAAGCGGGCCCGTATGGCCCATCTTCGCCAACAAGCATTCAAGACCCTCGTGAGGGGCCAAACCTCGCGAGGTGGATGACACAAGACCTCCTCAGGAGCGGCCTCACCAGGCTGGCTTCCGAGGGGCGGAGAAATCAAGTCAAGGAAAACCTCGCGAGGTTCCAATGACGTGAGACATGACGATCGAGACCAGGCAGGCGCCAGCGCGCATAGTGTCCTTGTTTCCTCTTTGGTGCTAAGGAGGCAAGCGCAGGCGCGGAGTACTAAGGCGTCAAGCAAAGGTTTCCATATTGGTGCAACGAGACCAAGACCAGCAAGACGGCAAGACGGAGGTCACCGTGGAGCCCAAGGAAGCGTCACCACCAGAGCCTTTGGCAGGCGAAGACTGCTTTTATCAGGATAACTCGTACTAGCTGTCCCCTTTCAAATTGGCCGTTGTGGCATCCCTTCCCGCTCAATATTTGGGGAGAGGTTCGGGGCCTCTATAAATAGGATTAGCCACCTCAGTAGGATGACAACTAGGGGAGGAAGCCTCAGGCAACTAAACGGAGCCTCAGCCATTTCATCCTGTACTAGATCCAACCCATCCACACACCACCAAGCACAAGAACACCTCGCCTCAGGAGGCTGTTCTTCCCCTTGTACTATTCATCCTCAGCCCGAGAGGCAATCCACCACACCACACTGGAGTAGGGTATTACACCACAACGGTGGCCTGAATTAGTATACATCTTGTGTCTCTTGTGTTGCGAGTTCATCGAGCTAAGCTTTGAGATCGTGGCGAAGTTGAGGGCGTGAGTTGGTAGGGGGAGATCTTCGTGCGCACCCCAGTGTTCAAACCTTAAGGTTTTTGCCGGAACCCGAGATCCGACATTTGGCGTGCCAGGTAGGGGTGCGCCGGAGCTCTTCTTCCGCCAGTTGATCCGCTCGTTGGTCCCCCAACACCCTTCGGCTCCGATGTCCGGTGACTCAAGGGCCAACGCCACCCGCTGGGCAGCCTGGCCAGCCCGGGCGGCGCCACCCACCCAAGAAGACCTCAACCCAGCGCCCCAGGCAGCACGGGTACCACCAAACACTGCGGGGCGTGGGCGACCCGGTCACCCACCGTCCGCCCTTACTCCGCGACAAGTACAGGCAGACACAAGAGCCTCAAGCCATGTCGCGGCCATGGCACCACACACCCGACGGGAGCAAGAAAACATGAGGGACGCACCCGGTTAATGGAGAGCGGCCGGGATGCATTGCTGGAGCGTGTCGCCAAGCTCTTCGACGCCGCGGCCTTAGGAGCACCACCCTTCTGCTCTCTGCTCACACCTCTAGCTGCGGCCGGGTCGCATGGCTTCATCGACACCGGCGCAACCAACGGAGTTGGACGCCCACTCGCACCTGCGCCACCTCCGGTGGGCGTGGGCACGAGCGCTGCCACCTACGGATCCAGCGGGATGCAACCCTACCGTCCTCAAGGTGGCACATTGGGCGGGGCAACATGGAGCGTGGGGCACTACAGCGTGGTCTCTGAGGCGGTGGCCTCGGAGGAGTACGTGCCCCGCATGGTGGACCAGGAGTACATGCTGGAAGATGACCCTGGCTCGTTCCTCGAGTCGGGCTGGGAAGAGGAGGCGCTAGAAGTCGGCACCTTTTCAGGAGCTGTCCTGAAGCCTCACGAACCGCGCCGGCGACAACAGCTACAGGGTACCACTAATTCCCCAGGAGCAGGCTTACGCTAACCATGGGACGCAGGAGGATCAGGTTGCAACAATGGATGGCGGCCCCAGCTCGTCGGCCTCCCTGCCGCCAGGGGGGCACGCTAGGGGCTGTAGGAGAGGGGCCGGGAGCAAGGCCCCTCCCCATGCCGCACGGAGTAAGGCGTTCCTAGAGGTAGGTCCTCTGTCGGGGAGGTGCTCCAGAGCCTTCCCCCGGCAGAGGACCCGTGGTCGCCGAGGGCGCTGCTGGCGTCCCCTTTGCCCCTTGGTGTCGTCCTGGTTACTGGTCGCCCCCAACGGTGGTCGAGGGAGGCGCAAGGCGGGGCCCTCATCTAGCGATATGAAGTAAGGCTCATGCCTGTGAAGGTCTCCGCTCGTGACACTCTCACGTAATAATGAGTGGGGCTGTACATGTTCTAGAGCCTCCGGAGTGCCGCCCTCGGGCGTCGGGGGCTCCCTCCCACGTCCTAGTGGCAGCACTTAGCTCCGCGCTGGTGAGAAGACAAGAAGACTAGACTAGGAGCCGGACGTGGCCATTTGCTTTGGATCTCTTTTCTGTAACCCTGTCTTCTGGATTTGGATTTAAATTGAAGTTGAGTTTTCATTGATGCGCATGGGGGGTGCCTTTTCTCGTTCGAGCGATTTCTTGCTATCTGGTTCTTGCCTTAATTCGGAGTTCGCACTTGTTGCTTCCCCCTCGCGAGTGGGGCTAGGCATGGCGCACACGCGCCACAGCTAGCGCCTGCTTATCACGAGGCCCCTCGGGCGTGTCAATGAGCTCCTCAGGAGCTTCCCAGAAACTCGCAACCTCACGAGCCAGTTTGGGGCTCGTCCAGGCTAAGGACAAACAGCTGGGAAACAAGGGATCAGTCGGACATGTTGCTCGCTGCGCACCCCAGTGTTCGAACCTCAAGGGTCTGCCGGAACCCGAAATCCGACATTTGGCGCGCCAGGTAGGGGTGCGCCGGAATTCACCTTCTACCGCTTCGTGCCCCGTCCCGTCGTCATCATCATGTCCGGCGACCAGGCGGGCAACCCAGATCCATGGGCGGCGTGGCCCGCCCGCACAGAACCGCTCGCCTCGGGCGACCCTGTGCCCCAGGCAGCTCGCGGTCCGCAGGGCGCTGCGGGCCGCAGGCGACGCGGACAGGCTTCGACAGCTCCCACACCACGGTAGGTGCGGTCGGCAGCAAGGGCCTCCAATAACGCCGCGACCACGACACCGTACACCCGCCGGGAGCAGGCGAACTCGAGGGCTGCGCTCATGGTGGCCCGAGGGCTGCTGTAGTGCAGACTGCTGGAGGGCGGCCGCGACGTGTTGTTGGAGCAGGTGGCGGAGCTCCTGGGCTTCGCCGCCTCGGGGGCTCACCCCTTCTACACCCAGCTCCCATCTCAAGCCCAGGGCGGCCCGCGCAGGGGCTCCGCGCGCGCCCGCGGGCTCCAAGGCTACCCCAGCACCAGCGAAGCTGTCAGCACCGGACCGGTGGCGGCGCTGCCCCCGCTCCCGGTCCACGAAGAAGAAGGACTCGACACGACCCGCGGCCCCAGTTGACAGCCACGCTTCCACCTCACGGTGGGCGCGTCAGGCAAAACTGCGTGGCACACGGGGCACTACGGCGTGGCCTTTGGGATGGCGGTGCCAGAGGAATACGTGCCCCTCATGATGGACCAAGGACACCCTCATGAGAGCGAACAAGGCTCGCACCTCAGCCCAGGCTGGGGGGACGAGGCGCCAGAAGCTGAGCCTTTCCGGGAGCCCCGGGACGGTCCCACTGGCCACGCTGGAGGCAACGATTATCGGGTACCGCTAATTCTTCAGGAGCAGGCATACGCTAACCATGGATCGCAGGAGGTGCAGGTCGCCACAGCGAGCAGCTGCCCCGCTCCCACAGTCTCCTACCCCTTGGGAGGAGGGCGCAGGGGGCTGCAGGAGAGGGGCCGGGATCCGACATCACCACCACGGCATTCGGAGCAAGGTGTTCTCAGGAGGTAGGCCCTCCGCTGGGAGGTGCCTCAGGGCCTGCCCTCGGCGGAGGACCCGTGGTCGTCGGGGGAACCGCTGGCGACCGCTCCACCCCATCGGCGGCGTCCTGGTTTCCGGTCGTTGTTGATGGCACTAGAGTGTGGTGCAAGGCGGGGCCCTCATCTGGTGATATGAAGCAAGGCCAGTACCTGTGAAGAAGGCCCAGTGCCTGTGAAGCTCGCTGCCCCGTGACACTCTCACGTAATAATGAGTGGGGCTGTACACACCCCGGAGTCTCAGGGGTGCCGGCCTCAGGCCCTGGGGCTCCCTCCCACGCCCAGTGGCAGCACTTAGCTCCGTGCTGGTGAGAAGACGTCCAAGACTAGACTAGGTGCCGGACACGGCCTTTTGTTTTCTTTCATTGCTTTTCCCTTTGGTTGTCGCTTTCCCCCATTGGATTCAAGTTGGATTCGAATTTGAGATTTGCGTGTGTTCGGGGAAGGGGTGCTTAGTCTCGTCCGAGCAATTTCTCGCGTTTTGGTTACCACTTCGCCTCAGCTGCCTCCCCTCGCGAGCCCCTCGCGAGCCGGGTCAGGCCTAGCTTGCGCGCAGCCCAGACTGCCGCTGACGTGTCCTCTCAGGAGGGTGTTTTACTGCAGATCCTACGAACCCAATCAGGGAACACTCGAGACACCACAACCTCCCACAGGCTGCCTCAGGGCCAGCACGGGACAAAGGTAAACTAGCCGACCAGCGCGTCGCTTAGGCCAACCACTTGGCGCGGGCGCATGGGCAATGTAGCGTCTACTAATACGATGAACACAAGTTTTACATAAGGGGCTCCCCCTCCAAAATGCTCTCACCGCCATCAGGCCAAAACCTGAGTTCTATTCATGCAGGGTAAGGAAGTAGGAACGATGCACAATCAGTCGGATAAATCCCCCAATGCGTTCTCAGGAGCACCACCCGAGCCGTTGCTGGCGTCGCTGAACTCGCCATCACTGTCCGTGTCGCCGCCAACGGCGTCAGGGCCGTTCACCACACCGCCCTCGTCGGCCGCCACGATCACGTCGTCGTTGTCTGAAGGGAAGGCCCTGATAATAGCATCCACATTGTCTTCCACCCAGTGCGCCAGATCGCCTCGGACGGCCTAGGGGACTGGGGTGATGGCGGCGTCAAAATCAAAGTGGGGATCCATGTTCCGGAGGTGGCTGAAGACGCGAGAAAAGGCACGCCCGAGCAGGGCGCGGCTCCTCTCCTCCACCAACCTGTCAGCCCTAACCGACCGCGCCTCCAGCTGCGTCACCACGTCAGTGAAGAACTGAAGATTGCCAGCATAGTTGACTGCGTGCGGCTCGCCAATAGCCGCCTCGCAGATGTTGCCCAAGGCTGTGTTGGCTCTCTCCCGGAGCGTGGTGAGCATGGGGCCGTGCTCATGCTCCAGGATCCGCCGCTGACATATCTCGTCTGCGTTCTGGCCCGCGACGACCTCAGCCTCCTCCACCCGCTGGCGGAGAAGGAGCACCTCGGCCTGGGAGGCGGTTAACTCACCTTGCGCCACCTCAAGAGCGGCCCGGAAAGCGTTGGCCCGCCGCGTCGCCTCCTCTAGCTTGGCCCTCAAGGCAGCAGTCCTGCCTTCAGCTTCGGCCCGGATCAACCCCAGCTTCTCTTCGAACTCGTGCTCGAGGTTCAAATGCGCCATCGCCACTCGACGTCCGACCTCCTCCAGGACGCGGGCTTCCTGTGCAGCAACATCATCCTCTGCCTGCGTCACCAAGCACTCCCTCGTCTCCAGACGCTCGTACTCACGGGTACGTTCGGTGGCTTCCAGCGTCAGTGCCTCCTCACGCTTCTAGAGCTCTGCTGAGTCGCCGGAGGCCACCTTCATCGACGCGAGGGCTGCCTCGTGCAGCTCCACCTGCTCCTCCAGTGAGTGGCACCAGGCCAGGAGCTCCCGAGCCCGCTCCTCCGCCGCCGTTCGCCGCCGGTTAGCTTCCCAAGCCTCCTCAGCGGCCCAAGATCGGGCCTCCCGAGAGGCCACCAGCGAGGCCTTAGCCTCTGCATCGTCAAGATCGCGCTGACGGCGCGCAAGGGCGATGGCGCCCTCCAGCTCGCGCCTCTCTGCAGCCAGGCGCAGGCCCTCGGCCTCAAGGTGCGCATCTTCATCGGCAAGCTCCTCTCCAAGCAGGCTTACCACATCAGCCGCCCTTCGAAGGAATCCTTGGCGGAGAGCGCGATGCTCCCGAGCGCGCTCGAGCACGTCTTCCACACCATCATCTGCCCCAAGCAAGCGTCGGGGGCCACGAGTCAGCACTCCCCCTCCGGGCTAGGGGCTGGGTGCTGGGACCCTCGCGACGGCCGGGCATGCCGCGTTAGAAGCCCGGCCTGGGGCCAGCCCATCCCCAGGTGAAGAGCGCAAGAAGCGCCTCAGCCAATCGCAGTCCAGGACCAGGCGAGAAGCCCACGGCAGGCTGGCTATGCCACAAGAAGGCCCGCGAAGGATCGCGAGGTGCGCAGGGCCATGATACGCCTCGGGACGGTTCGCCTCGTCGATCGCCCTCACCACAAGGGCTCCACTGCTTGGAGCGCTTGAGGACGGTGGAGGGGGCGAAGCCAAGGGGGACGGCTCCTCAGCCATCTCCGCAAGCTCGGCTAGAAGGGGCCTGCGGAGCAAGGGTCAGTAAGAGAAACAGAAGGATCGGCAGCTGGGAAAGGAGAAGGCTTACTCATCAGTGGCGAAGTACTTCCTATGCTTCAGCAGGCGACAAGGGTAATCGTCGCCCAGGGCCTCCCTTCTCTTCCGGAGGGCCTCAAAGTCCATGCGGAAGCGGCCTAAGAGTTGGGCGCAGGGATCAACCTGCGACGAAGATGGAGCGTCAAGGCGATCTGCGTCAGGGGCGCCTGCCTGATGTGCGCTGCCAATCGCCTTGCCAAGAGAAGCCGCCGGAGCCTCAGGGGCCTCGGTCATAGGGGCAGAGGGCAGCTGCTTGTCACCCTCAGCCTCAGCGGCACGGGCCCCAATAACTGCTTCCTCATGAGCATCGCCCGGCGTTGTCACCCCGCCGGGAGCCCCCTCGGCCTCTGGCGCCTCATGCCTCCCTGCTCCGCCACTTGAGGAAGAGTCGCTTTGGCCGACTGGAAGGGCAGTCACCACCACTGGGTTCTCGCGAGGCCCCTGGAGGCCGGCGGGGCGCGGCCCCCACTCATCGAAGATAGGCATCTGCCTCACAAAATTGCCCCTGCTCTGGCAGAGGTACATCAAGGCCCCTCCCTGCTGGATGCTGCCAGGGTTGGGGTCCCCCGTCAGGGTCAAGAGCGTTGTCCTTGGCACTTCAGGCGTCAGGTCCTCTTCCTGGAGCCTCATACGATCATCGCGCCCGCTGAAGGCCCACATCCGGCGGGAGTGGCATTGGAGAGGAGCAACGCGGCGTAGCAGGAACTCCTTCACCACCTTGGGCGCTGTCATACCAAGCGACCTCAAGAACGCGAAGCGGTGCTAGACGAAGACGAGTCGGGGTCTCTCAAGCATATCCTGGCCCCAGCCCGAATTGGGGACAGCAGGCGAACTTGGCTCTGACAGCAGGGGGCTGGGCACCCCAGCATCCACATACAGCCACCGCTCGCGGAACCCAGCCGCGGGCGGAGGGAGCTTGAAGTCAGTCCCAGAGGCCGCCGTCTCAGACACGGCAACGAAGCTCACACACGCCCAGCATTGGGTAGGGTCAACAAGGCGCAGCGAGAAGAAGTGGCGCAGCAAGGCAACCGAAGGAAGGATGCCCATCATAGCCTCGCAAACAAAGGCGAAGACCGAAAGGAGAGTGATGGATTCAGGACCCAGATGCATCATGGGATCTGATAGTGGAAAAGCACGGCATTGAAGAAATCAGAAAAGGGAGGAACCAGACCCGCCCACAGGGCGTCGGCAAAATACAGGACCTCGGTGACTATCCTATCGATGGAGAAGTGGGACGCGGGCCAGGCCGTCGTCCTCCCGCATTCGTTGAAGATGGTGGCCAGAGCCGAGCTGACCTTGCCCAAGCCCTCGGCGGGGCCCGCCAACGGTGGCGGGCAAGGCGGAGACACGGGTTTCTTCCCTCTTCCCTTCTTCGTCGGAGCCATGGCGATGGGAAGGGGGGAGGTTCAAGATTGGGTTGAACAGAAACCAGAGTTCGAGCAGAGGAACGACACCGGGCGCTCGAGCAACAGAAAGGGGAACGGATGTGTACGACTACGGGTCCACCTAGCATGGCGCAAAATAAGGAGGGCGTGGGGGAACAGTGCCGCCCACGTCCAATCAACCGCCACCCGGCGCCCAAGGCCACAGGCTGTTAGGGCCCGCGGCGCTTCACTCTTGCCCTTTCGCCTCCCTGCACGGCCAAGTCCGGGCGTGCCTTGGGCCTGGGGGCTACTGTCGGCGTTCTGGGAATGGGGGTCCCCAGACTTGCCTGCCTGCGGCCTGCGGCGTGGCTCAAAGGGGGGCCCAGCACGGCTCATCTTCATCAACACAGACCCAAGACCCTCGCGAGGGGCCAAGCCTCGCGGGGCGGACAACACGGAGCTTCCTCAGGCGCGGCCTCATTAGGCTGGCTCACGAGGAGGCGGAGAGATCAAGGCGGGGTACCTCACGAGGTGCCCATGATGCAAGCCATGACGACCAAGGGCGCCAGGCGGGTGCCAGCCCGCGCAGTGTCCTCCCTTCCTCTTTGGTGCAAAGGGGGCAAGCGCAGCCGCGGAGTACCGAGGCGTCAGGCAAAGGTTGCCATTTCGGTGCAATAAGACCAAGACCAGAAGGACTGCAAGACGGAGGTCATCATGGAGCCCAAGATGGTGTCACCACCAGAGCTTTGTGTAGGCAAAGACTACTTTTGTCAGGGTAGCTAGGACTGGTTGTCCCCCTTCAAATTAGCCCGCCATTGTTGGCTCCCTTCCCGCTCGATATTTGGGAAGAGAACCAGGGCCTCTATAAATAGGACTAGCCACCCCCCCAGGAAGAGGGGGGTTAAGAGGAGAGGTTCGATAGGAGGTTGAATCGAAAAAAGACAATCAGAGAGAGAGAGAGAAGGGTGACTCAACTCCTCCCAGCAGTTCATCGCCCCAGCCAAGAACAGACCCTCGCGAGGCTGTTCTTCCTTGTATCATTCATCATCATCAGCCCAAGAGGCAATCCACCATGCCATAAACTGGAGTAGGGTATTACACCACAACGGTGGCCCGAACCAGTATAAACCCTGTGTCTCTTGTGTTGTTCTTTCCATAACTTAGATCTTAGCTAGGTGGAGGGGTGCAGGTAGGTAGGAAGTGAAATCTCCGTGCGCACCCCAGTGTTCGAACCTCAAGGGTCTGCCGGAACCCAAAATCCGACAATGCCTTCCAAGTTGCAGCAATCGACGACCCCGATAGTAAGGGCGACTACCTTCTTGAGGCCATCCCCAAGAAGAAGAAGCAGTTACTCCGTGCTGGGCCTTAGGAGAACGGCGCCGCAAGTGGCGCCACGTCAGGATCAGCGCCCGCACCTGGGGTGCCTCCCTCTATTGCATAGGAAGGCGCGCCCGGCGCCCTCCTCGGGCAAGGCTCAGGGGCTCTCTTCTGGAGGGCCTCAGACCTTGCCAACATTACGAGGGAGGCGCTTGGGCACCACGTGGAGGCGTGCTTCGCGGCACGTTTCCCTCAGGAGGGCGCTAGGCGAAGAGCACCTGGCACTCAGGAGTTCATCGACGAGGCCACTTAGGAGCTTCAGGAGGCAAGAGCAATTCGCGGTGACTGCCGCCCACCTGGCGCTGCTCCCCACCCCGGTGAGGGTGGTGAGCTACGCGTCTGCATTGACATCCCAAGGCTCAACCGGGCCGCATCTCAGGAGCGCTTCTGCCCTTCGCATGCTGGACGCTGCGAAGGTCCACCCCACAGCTACGTCCGCATGCCGTTCGGCCTGCCGAGCGTGGCTGTTGCCTTCCTGCGCAACCTGCGGAGCGTCCTGGTGTCTCAGGAGGCTAGGCATCATGCAGTCCTGGCGGAGATGGAGACGGTCCTCAAGGAACCGCCTGGACCCCCAAAGCATCCCGAGGCTCGGGGCCCCGGTGGCTCGTGAGGAGCAACCTCTTCGCCGCGTACCTTCAGCTGCCCCAACATTCCTTCATCAACAGAATCAGGTGACATTTTCCAAGTTCATTTAGCTGGGAGCGCCCTCAGGGCTGCATCATTCCCAGGCCGCGTGGGTCCGTCCCTGTGGCATGTATCCCTTCTTGTTTATGTCTTTAGCTTACCTTGCTCGGGGCGCCCCTCAGGCTGCATCATCCTGAAGCCACTCGGGCCTGACCTAGTGGCATGTTTGCTTTCCATGCTTAACCTATCTATGACTATCACCTGCTTGATTGTCACCTACCACGGGAGCTGCTCACGCTGGCACGACGCTTGTGCTTGGGTCCATCCCTGTAACGTCGACAAATCTGAGTGGCCGAGCTCTGGCCGCGCGCACCACCTCACCAGGCCCTCAGTGCCTCCATTCTCTGGCAAAGCAATCAGTGGCCGCCCGGCTATCATAACAGCAATATGTGCCCTCCCTCGTGCTGACTTGCAGGAACCTCGTAAGGACCTCAGCAGGCAGCACTGCGGGCTCCATCTTCTCTCATACAATCTGATTACGCATTAAAAGGGGGGCTCCTGAGCATTGCGACTCAGGAGCTCTTACTGGCTCTCCAGCCCTCACCCCTGGCCTTGACCACGACATCGCGACCTGGCATACCAGCGGCGGCTGAGCTCACTTGAGGGCCGGGACCTGAGGACGTAGAGCACAAAGGAGAGCGTGGGAAGAGGAGGGGGGCATTTACGGGCCTGACCTGGATAAGCTACGACCGCCTACGCATGAGCCTGACGTCTCGCGAAGGATCGACCCTGGACTGCCAAGATAAGTTTCACGCTTGAGTCAACCAACCGCTACGGAATAGAGTTCTCATCTGTATTGCCCCGCTGCGGCAACATAGTCTCCCTTTCTTACCTCTCGGTGGTTGCATGCGCGCCAAAGGGGACCTCTTGAGCATCGCGTCTCAGGGGCTCTTACTGGACCTTGGGCTGCTCACCTCCTGGCCTTGACCACGGCATCATGACCTGGCATACTAGCGACGGCTAAAGCCTGCCTGGGGACCGGGACCTGCCAACGTAGAGCACCAAGTCGTCGCGAGGTTGGAAAGGAGAGACCAAGCCGAAACGGAGCACGCACGCGCACAACTTCATAATAAGGATAATATCAACAAAGGACATTGCGGACCCTTTACATGCCCCCATGGGGTACTTCTCGATTCCTCACAGGGAACAACAGGAAAGAACTTATCTACACGCGCCAAATGGCCGACGCCATCATCAACAGTAGGCCGCGGGAAGCTGGCAGCAAACTCACCCAGATCAGCAGCGGCGGCGGCCGGGCGCTGCAACCCTGCTCTAGGCTCGGTGAGAGCTTGGGGCCACATAACTGTCGTCGCTCATCTCCGGAGTCTCGTAGAGCTCGGGAGAATCGCTGGACTCCCAGGCGTTGCTGCTACTTCCGGAGGAGCTACTGGCGACGTGGACGGCAGGCCCTGCCCCTGCTGCGACGCCGTCCTGACGGTCCCTTCCAGAGCAGCACTCAAGACGGCGGCCTTCTGCGTCGAAGACCTTGAAGGACAGCATGGAGGCGCCATCGTACTCGAAGTGGGTCGCGAGGGCGTCTTCCGCACGGCACACGCGAGCGACCTCACCCCAGCCTCGGGTCATGAAGATCTTGCCCAAGGGGACGGCCTCGACTTCTGCCCCAGTCGACGGCGCGTCGCGGTCGGTGTGCTACAGCCAAAGCTCGATGGGCCCCCTTGGCGGCATCTCGGCAGAGAAGAAGGAAGGGAAGCGGATCCAAGTGCTCGGAGGCATCGCCGCCCACAGCACAAGTTCGCGCGAGGAGTCCGCGGCGTGGACTCTAGGGGCAGCGACGTGCACCACCGTGGTAGTACGACCATGGCCGCAGCGCGCGTGGCGCCGCTCGCCACCTCTTCCTCCCAAGCCCTCAGCTTGGGCGTACAGGGGCAACGGATACCCAGGTCGAGGCCGCTCGTATCAAGGCCTTGTCATCTCCTACCTCACCACCGGCCTCACGGCCACCTCACGACCATGGGACCTCCTCTTCTTCGGCGGGAGAAGCTCGGGCTCGTTGAGGGGAGTCTTGCCCTTCTCCGCGGTCGAGAACCTCCGAATCGGCGCCATGACTACACCTTCAAGGAGTGAAGCAAGGAAGGAGAAGAAGTAGGGGAAGCAAGGAAGAGAGGGTGATGGGGGCTCTCCCCCCACTTCCCATTTATAGCCAAGGGGAGGCCAACCGCCGGCCTCCATGATCTAAGGTAATAATGATGGTTTTTCCTTGCATGCAACAGGGGCCCTGAAGTCGGGCAGTTGTCGAGGCAACATGGGGAAGCGGAGACGCCCACATCCAATCAACCAGCACGCATCGACCAAGGCCACATGCTACTAGGGCCCACGACGCTCTGCACTTGCCCTTTGGCTTCGCCTCGAAGCCAAGCCCGAGCGTGCCTTGGGCCCGGGGGCTACTGTCAGCGTTGTAGGAACGGGGGTCACCAGACTTGCCTGCCTGCGGCCCACGGCATGGCTCTGCAAGCGGGCCCGTATGGCCCATCTTCACCAACAAGCATTCAAGACCCTCGCAAGGGGCCAAGCCTCGCGAAGCGGACGACACAAGACCTCCTCAGGAGCGGCCTCACCAGGATGGCTCGCGAGGGGCGGAGAAATCAAGGCAAGGCAAACCTCGCGAGGTTCCAATGACGTGAGCCATGATGATCGAGACCAGGCGGGCGCCAGGCGGGTGCCAGCGCGCACAGTGTCCTTGTTTCCTCTTTGGTGCTAAGGAGGCAAGCGCAGGCGTGGAGTACCGAGGTGTCAAGCAAAGGTTTCCATATTGGTACAACGAGGCCAAGACCAGCAAGACGACAAGACGGAGGTCACCATGGAGCCCAAGGCGGCGTCACCACCAGAGCCTGTGGCAGGCGAAGACTGCTTTTGTCAGGATAACTTGTACTAGCTGTCCCCTTTCAAATTGGCCATTGTGGCATCCCTTCCCGCTCAATATTTGGGGAGAGGACCGGGGCCTCTATAAATAGGATTAGCCACCACAGTAGGACGACAACTAGGGGAGGAAGCCTCAGGCAACTAAGCGGAGACTCAGCCATTTCATCCTGGACTAGATCCAACCCATCCACACACCCACCAAGCACAAGAACACCTCGCCTTAGGAGGCTGTTCTTCCCCTTGTACTATTCATCCTCAGCTCGAGAGGCAATCCACCACACCACACTGGAGTAGGGTATTCCACCACAATGGTGGTCCGGACCAGTATAAGTCTTGTGTCTCTTGTGTCGCGAGTTCGTCGAGCTAAGCTTTGAGATCATGGCGAAGTTGAGGGCGTGAGTTGGTTGGCTTAGATATTCGTGCGCACCCCAGTGTTTGAACCTTAAGGATTTTGCCGGAACAGGAGATCCGACATATACAACAAAAATACCAAAAATATTTATATTATTATCTTTATCGGATCTCACTTTTGCGGGTGGCCATGAAGGGATTGAAAACCCCTTTATCGCGTTGGTTGCAAGGTTCTTGATTGTTTGTGGAGGTACTAGGTGACTTGAGCATTGTCTCCAACTGGATTGATACCTTGGTTCTCAAAAGTAAGACTACAAGAAATATGTCAACTTATGACCTTCTGTCAGTGACCCTCGAAGAATTGGTCATAAATTTATGACCATTTTAGACCGATTGGTCAAAAGCTGTTCAAGGGGCTTCAAACCCTAAACCATTGCGAACATTTTGGTCAGAAAGGTCGTAATTTCCTTACACGAAATGGTCACAAAGCAAACAGTGCTAGTCCGCTGCCTTATTTCTAGTTGTTAATGACCAATATAGATGGTCATAACCTTGTAGATTTTGGTGGGTTGTGATGACTAGGCGCCATCTCATCAGTTTTGCCTATGTGTCATGTCCATGTGGCAGTTTTTGCCCTAGGTTGTGAAGCAACCTATATTTCTATCATTCCCAAAAAAAATCTCATAAATTCTTTGGGGTCATATCTTCATCAAGTATGTAAAAATCCTTCCTTGCCTAGTTCAAAACTAATTCAACAATATTCATTTTCCTATTATGTTCACAACAACACTTTATGAAGGAAGTGCTATTTATATATTCTTGATTGCCTACGAATTTTTGGCCACTCTTTCCTATCCAAATCATTACCGCATGACAAAATTCAGCTCCATTTGCCTAGCAAATCTTCCTCGGCAAATTTCCAAAGTTTTTGTCCACCTAGAAGCATTGTTAAGGAAGTACCTTTTTTATATCTCTAAATGACATGAAATTTATACAGTTTCTTCATATGCCCAAATTATCACCCTCCTCCAAATTGCAGCTCAGTCAAATCATCTATGTGAGCCCAGGTTCAATTTATATTTTATGGCCAAATTGGCACGTTGCAAAGCAAGTGTTATATAGACCCCTCCTATTACCCTCAAACTTTTCGGGCACTCTTCCATACCCAAATCATTGCCACATGATAATATTCAGCTCAATTTTCCTAGTAAATCTTTCTCGGGAAATTTCCAAAGTTTCTACCTCGAGAGAAGCTTTGTGAAGTAAGTACTAGCTAGGCTTACCCAAATGATCTGAAAATTGACCAGCGCATGACCATACCTAGGTAACTTACCTACACCAATTTTGAGCTCATTTCATTCATCCAATCTCTCTCACTAGTTTTCCCAAGTTTCTGTCCATAGAAGAGCATTGTGAAGGAAGTACTACTTTGGCATGTCCAAATGGTATCAATTTTCTACAATGCTTTCCCATGCCCAAATAACCATCCTCCACAAAATTTCAGCTCAATCCATTCATTATTTTGAGCCCAGCTTCAACATTCATATTTTTGTCCAGCGTGGTACTTTGCAAAGCAAGTACCACCTAGGATCCTCCTTTTGAGCTAAATATTTGTGAAGACATTCTCCTTAGTAGATGATCATCCTCAGCCAAAACTCACGCCCATTGGCCATGTGCATTTCCCGTACCGCTAATCAAACACTTGGCTGCTAATTCATGTTTGAGCATCGATCGGTCTTCTCGTGAGAATCTTATGTTGTAATTTTCTTCCTAGAACCAACCTGGGGAGTGCCCAACCCACTAGACATGCCTAATCCGCCCAGAACACATGGCAACATTACGGTCACGCGGTGACCACACGACGGGCATGCGAGTTTACGCGCTCTAGAGTTGAGGCCCTCGGCCACCGCCCAAACCTCGACGTATCGCCACCAAACCATGTATTTATGATTAAATAGGTCCTTATGTAACTAGAAATGATTTTTGGAAAAAATAAATAGCAAACTATGAGGCAGCTGCAGTTCAAATTTGACCCGCTTCCAGCTGAATCGGCGGAAATTTGCCTTTTTCACGAGAGGTGGATCAAAAAATTTTACACCCAACCATTTTGTCAATTGTGCATTAAATATGGCCTAGTATTTTATAAAAATGATTCGGTCCAATTTTGCAACAATTATTTGGTAGTTCCTTCACAAAAAAACCTCCTTTCGGGCACTCGAAAAATGGAAAATGGTTTTTTCGTCCAACGAAAATGAAAACTTCCTTAGGCAACATTGTTTGCCATTCCAATATGCACCCTTGTGCACAATATGAGATCATTTGAACAAACTATGCCATGAATGTGGCCATAAGATTGACCATTTGGCTTGAAAGCCATTGATCTCCACACATGATAGCTTGTTTCTGAGAACACTTTTTTAAAATAATTGCCGTATTACAAGTTTGTTATTTTTCCTAGGAACTTGGCCACATATGATGACACAATGCGAAGGTTTCCCAATTTTTTTTATTTTTTTCGAATTTTTTATACCCGTTTCAAAATGCGGTCAAAACGGCGGGAATGACCGTTCCTAGCTAGTGGTTGAATCTTGGAATTTTTTTGGTGTTTCTATGATTAAATAGATACTTATGTACCTAGAAATGATTTTTTTAAAAAATAAATAGCAAACTATGAGGCAGGTGCAGTTCAAATTTGACCCGCTTCCAGCTGAATCGACGGAAATTTGCCTTTTTCACGAGAGGTGGATCAAAAAAATTTACACCCAACCATTTTGTCAATTGTGCATTAAATATGGCCTAGTATTTTATAAAAATTATTCGGTCCAATTTTGCAACAATTATTTGGTAGTTCCTTCACAAAAAAACCTCCTTTCGGGCACTCGAAAAATGGAAAATGGTTTTTTCGTCCAACGAAAATGAAAACTTCCTTAGGCAACATTGTTTGCCATTCCAATATGCACCCTTGTGCACAATATGAGATCATTTGAACAAACTATGCCATGAATGTGGCCATAAGATTGATCATTTGGCTTGAAAGCCATTGATCTCCACACATGATAGCTCGTTTCTGAGAACACTTTTTAAAATAATTGTCGTATTACAAGTTTGTTATTTTTCCTAGGAACTTGGCCACATATGATGACACAATGCGAAGGTTTCCCAATTTTTTGATTTTTTTTGAATTTTTTATACCCGTTTCAAAATGCGGTCAAAACGGCGGGAATGACCGTTCCTAGCTAGTGGTTGAATCTTGGAATTTTTTTTGGTGTTTCTCTAATTAAATAGATACTTATGTACCTAGAAATGATTTTTGAAAAAAATAAATAGCAAACTATGAGGCAGCTGCAGTTCAAATTTGACCCGCTTCCAGCTGAATCGGCGGAAATTTGCCTTTTTCACGAGAGGTGGATCAAAAATTTTTACACCCAACCATTTTGTCAATTGTGCATTAAATATGGCCTAGTATTTTATAAAAATGATTCGGTCCAATTTTGCAACAATTATTTGGTAGTTCCTTCACAAAAAAACCTCCTTTCGGGCACTCGAAAAATGGAAAATGGTTTTTTCGTCCAACGAAAATGAAAACTTCCTTAGGCAACATTGTTTGCCATTCCAATATGCACCCTTGTGCACAATATGAGATCATTTGAACAAACTATGCCATGAATGTGGCCATAAGATTGATCATTTGGCTTGAAAGCCATTGATCTCCACACATGATAGCTCATTTCTGAGAACACTTTTTTAAAATAATTGCCATATTACAAGTTTGTTATTTTTCCTAGGAACTTGGCCACATATGATGACACAATGCGAAGGTTTCCCAATTTTTTTTATTTTTTTTCGAATTTTTTATACCCGTTTCAAAATGCGGTCAAAACGGCGGGAATGACCGTTCCTAGCTAGTGGTTGAATCTTGGAATTTTTTTGGTGTTTCTCTGATTAAATAGATACTTATGTACCTAGAAATGATTTTTGAAAAAATAAATAGCAAACTATGAGGTAGCTGCAGTTCAAATTTGACCCGCTTCCAACTGAATCGACGGAAATTTGCCTTTTTCACGAGAGGTGAATCAAAAATTTTTACTCCCAACCATTTAGTCAATTGTGCATTAAATATGGCCTAGTATTTTAGAAAAATGATTTGGTCCAATTTTGCAACAAATATATTATAGGTCCTTCAAAAAAAAAACTCAGTTTGGACACTCGAAAAATGATTAAAAATAGCTAGAAAGATCAGAAATGCATACAAATTGGTGCTCATCCATAAAATGTGGTCTAGCTTGAGTGAAAATTTGTATAATGCCCTTTTGCAAAATATTTTTGATAGTTGCTTCACAAAATAGCTCTATCTTTAGTACTTGGAAATTACTTTAAATCACAGATTTCTCGGACCAATCAGAACACTTATCACGGATCACCCCACTCTATGTGATCTGAACCGTCCATACCAGGCGAATCCAACGTCTCTCACTCCACTCCTCAGCGGGCCAACCCAAACCCTAACTCCACTCCTCTCCCCTCTCTCCCCCAATTCAGATCCACTCGCAGCCGCCACCTACCTCCCACCCCCGATTCAGATCCTCTCTCTCTCCCCGATCCAGATCGACGCCGCCTCCCTCCCTCTCTCTCTCCCCGATCCAAATCGACGCCGCCTCCCTCTCTCTCTCTCTTGCTTCCCGTCGCCGGCGGCGGCGCCCTCCTTCCCTCACCCTCTCCTCCTCCCCTCCTCACGGCGCGTCCACCACACCATGAATCCCGGCGACCCACCCCGTCTCCGCGCCCGCCTCGGCAACCACCTCCGCTGCGCCGGCTCATCCACCCCGTCTCCCCGTCCCATCCATGTCCGCGCTGGCTCTGTCTCTGTCTCCTTTCGTGGGAGGTGACCCGCACTCGGCCCCGCGGCAGGGGAGGGGCGGCGGAGGCCTCGTGTAGATCCCATCGGGATCCCGTCAGGATCACGACGCGGATGCATGCCCAGACGCCATGACCCGTCTCCCTCCCCTCCTCTAATTAGGAAGGAGAGGCCAGGCACCGGCCATGAACTCGCTCTGCCCGGGAGGCCGCTCGCCATCAAGGTCACCCCCACCCCCTCTTGGATCTACTCTTCCTCCTTTCCCTTCCCTTCCCTAACGCGCGCCATTTTCTTCCTCACGCAGGGTTGCAGGCGATTCGATCAGGTCCGGGAGCTGGCGGACGAACCCGTCATGCAGTGCGCCTTCCTCCCCAAGGAGCGGCCTGCTCGGTCGTCAGTGGGTACGCGCAGTGGCCCGAAGGGGCGCATGCTCGCTCCAAGCGCAAGGGGGGATGCACCGGATCTCGCGGGGCAAGTGCGCCAGCGACCTGAGGTATACTTCCTTCACTTCCTGATCTGGAGATGTCCCTGTTTGAGCTTATACCAAAGAGACGTCCCTGTTTGAGCTGAAGTTTATATCCAAATAGGACGATTGAGATGTCACTTGAGCTACTAGACAGGCAGGATTAGTCTATGTGTGTACTAATTCAGCTACTAGATATAGATAGGAGTGCAGCATGATTACATTGACTAGTCTGTACACGTAGGTACTACTGTATCTGGTTGGCGTTGAAGTCAACTTAGAAGACCAACGATTTTTCTACCAATTTGTTGCTCGATTGTGTTGCGGATTCATATGATATTGGTGTACACTCAATTTGGTTATTTCTTGCTAGTTCTGCTACAGTTGCTGTGTAATCCTAGTACTACAGGTGGATCAATCTCCCCCTCCCTCTCACCCCCGTCTCTGTCTCTGCAGGTAGGACAGGAGGAACAGCAACAAGCGACGGGATGAAGCCCGGCCATGGAAACCCACCGTAGCCTTCAAGACCTCGACGGTGGTCGGTGCTATGGTATGAATCCTTCCTCCACTTCAAGACCTCTACGTATGGCGGTCGGCAGCACGCGCGCATTGCACTCTTCCTCTTGCTCTGTTCCTGGGCTGATGCTGGCGGCGGTGCAGGGGATCCTGATCAACATGCAGTTCCCGGGGCCGCAGATCGACACCGTCACCAACGACAACATTGTCATCAACGTCTTCAACAACCTGATCTAATATTGTTCTGAGATCCAGTGGCATCTCTATCCTCTTACAACTAATAACATTTTTTAACTTCTTTTGGCCGTGATTTCACTTTCACTACAGACCAGATCAGTGGTGAACGAAAGAAACAAGTGCACAACTAGTATCAGTGGGCTTGTATTTTTCTTGTGTAGCTGCTCTGCACTTGTTGTACAGCAAGTTGATCACTATCTACCTTGCTGGGAATTTTCACTTTATATAAAAATTTAAGAGGCAAATGCTGGGAGTTCCAGTCTTGTCTGATGGCTAGGAACTCAACTCTGCTTCTTGTTGTTGGAGTTTCAGGCTTGTTGCATAGTTCGTAGCTTCAAGTGTACTCTGGCTTCTAGCCGCAGTGCACTACAAATTATTATAGAATTACAAAGTGTACACAACACTACACCTTACACATTCTTCTCTTGTGAAATCAAATGCCATGACTGGGCATTCTTTTATCAACTTGCTGTACACTTGCTCTGCTTTAGGTTACTGTATAACTTGTGCCTTTTAACTTGATGTACATAGCATGCAATTTTTTACTGTATCACATTCACACTTGCTGTACACTTGCTCTGCTTTAGGTTAATGTTGGTGGTTTTGTTCTACTTGGATGCATTGGTACCCATCATCGAGCGAACGGATGCAACAGCGGCAAGAAGCTCATGGTTGTGTGCATCTAAAGCACACCATGGACACCATCCACTTCCTCATCAATGCTAACTCAATCCAGATCATCGTTGACACTATCATCCATAGGTATCTTCCTTGGTTCCCTTTATTCTCTCCTGCCTTTGTGAAGTTTAGTATGTGTGTGCTGACGAGTATTGTTAGATCTTGCCAGTTGAATGTATGGTCGTGATAGTAGAATGGTATTTTGTTTTAGGCGCAATGTGTTGTAGTGCAGTTTTTTGCACAACCTGCATATGTGCCATGCATATTCATATTGTGTCTCTGTTTCTTATATGAACTACTATCTCATTTTAACTAGCTCGACAACAAAAAGCATGGTACTAGCTGAATGTTGAATGGTCTGTTCTTGAATGGTTCGTTCTTAATATATTTGCCCCAGTTTTTCTCATTCTTTTCTGATTCATGTAACAGGATGACAGAGGAAGCCATGTTGCTGTTTTGTTTGGTCTCAGCCCTGATTATCGCCATCGAGCGAGTCCGGCGTGTTGTTCATCTGATTATGGTTCCAGCCCTGACTACCAAAGTTTTTGTCCTGTTGAAGTTGCATAGAAATATGAGAGAGTCCAGCGAGTCCAGGAGCTTGTGAAGTAGTACTATATTACACTTGTAGAGCTTGTAAAGTATTGTATTACACACGGCCCTTTGTAATGGCACGGATAGAGCTTGTAAAGTATTGTATTATGTGATCTGGTTGCTCTTGTTTAAGTATTATGTGTGTTTTTTGTCTCTGTGAATCTAAATACTGCTTGAAATATGAAGAATATGAGTCTGATACATGGGACCTACTTACCTGACAAATGGAAACCTGTTACCAGAACCTAACAATTGGGACCCATCTGACTAGTGGACCCATTTAATAAAAAAGAAATGAAATTGTTTAGCCAAAATGGCCGCGGCCCAACAATAAAAAAGGCTGCCATATTGGGCTTGGCCCATGATCCTGACCAAAAATTGATGGAAAAAAATATAAAAAGGCCGAATTGTTGGGCTAGGCCCATGTAGAAAATTGAATTGGACCGGGCTGAATCTTGTGCCACATCAGATTGCCACGCTGGATGCCTATGTGGCCTGGGGAGGTTGCTAGTGACCAAAACGCCATAGTAGACGTATTTTGGTCATAAACGTTTGCGACCATTCCAGAAGAAAGGTCGCTATAGTCAGTTTACGACGCCCAGCTTTTGACCTTATGTTTTTGGTCACAAAAAGGTCATAAATGGAAATTTGTGACCTTTCAGTGACCAATAGTGGTGGTCATAAGTTGACATATTTCTTGTAGTGTAAGGGAAATACTTACGCTACTTTACTGCATCACCCTTTCCTTTTCAAGGGAAAACCAACGCATGCTCAAGAGGTAGCAAGAAGGATTTTTGGTGCCGTTGTCGGGGAGATCTATGCCAAGTCAAGACATACCAAGTACCCATCATAAACTCTTCTCCCTCGCAATACATTATTTGTCATTCGCCACTCGTTTTCCTCTCCCCCACTTCTAAAACGATTTTCAAAAATCTTTTCCTTTCTATCGCCATGGCCGAACCAAAAGGGGCTAGGGGTTTTCTCCCGGGTTTTAATACTTTGGATAGTCCCTCTGTCCTTTCTAAGCTCACAAATAATGATGCTATGGAAAGACCTACCGGGATTACCAATGAGAACTTGAATAATTTTGATGAAGATGATCTTGGAATTTTCGTTATTTGATCGATGAATCTTTGAAAGATGCTTGGGATCGGCTATTAAGGATCCGAGCCAGCTATGTGCCCCAATATCAAATTGAGATCTACTTAAAAGGTTTTTATGTTGGCTTACCTTCTTCCTTCAAGCATGTTTTGGATTCTATTTTTGAAGAAGGTTTTCTTGAGGAGGGTGCTATCGATACCTATGAAAAGATGAAATCTATATTTGGGCACCCCATGAGTGAAAAGGTTGAATCCACCTCTCTTCTGTGTTTTTATTAGAATGAAATTATCAAAGAGATGAAGGCTAGCTTAGATGCAAATTTTTGTAGTGTTCTTAATATTTATTCTACCATTAATGGACACATACTCTCACAAAATAGAAAGATAAGTGCTTTAGATAAGAAATTCTCTCTTTATCACCAAAAGGGAGAAGGTGACAATACCTAGATCTATTCTTGTTTTTATGCCTAGCTAGGGGCGTTAAATGATAGCGATTGTTGGGAGGCAACCCAATTTTATTTTTGTTTTTTACTTTTCGTTCCTGTTTAGTAATAAATAATTCATCTAGCCTCTGTTATGATTGTGGTTTTTATGTTTTAGTTAGTGTTTTTGCCAAGTAAAGCCTTTAGGATCTTCTTAGGTGATTGTTGTTTGATCTTGCTGATAAAAACAGAAATTATGCATTCACAGAAATAATTTTAATTTTTTACCAAAGAGCGATAAAATACCAATTCCAACTTCCATAGATCAATATACAAATTGTCCTGGTTGTCCTAATTTTTCAGAATTTTTGGAGTTCCAGAAGTATTTGAAACATCCATATTGCTACAAATTGTTCTGTTTTTGACAGATTCTGTTTTTCGCGTGATGTTTGCTTATTTTGATGCATCTATGGCTAGTATCGGGGGGTATGAACCATAGAGAAGTTGGAATACAGTAGGTTTAACACCAATATAAATAAGGAATGAGTTCATTACCGTACCTTAAAGTGGTGGATTATTTTCTTATACTAACGGAGCTCATGAGATTTTCTGTTGAGTTTTGTGTTGTGAAGTTTTCAAGTTTTTGGGTAAAGATTTGATGGATTTTGGAACAAGGAGTGGCAAGAGCCTAAGCTTGGGGATGACCAAGGCACCCCAAGGTAAAATTCAAGGACAACCAAAATCCTAAGCTTGGGTATGCCCCAGAAGGCATCCCCTGTTTTGTCTTCGTCTATCGGTAACTTTACTTGAGGCTATATTTTTATTCACCACATGATATGTGTTTTGCTTGGAGCTTCTTATATGATTTGAGTCTTTGCTTTTTAGTTTACCACAATCATCTTTCTGTACACAACTTTTGGGAGAGACACGCATGAATCGGAATTTATTAGAATACTCTATGTGCTTCACTTATATCTTTTGAGCTATACAATTTTGCTCTAGTGCTTCACTTATATCTTTTTAGAGCACGGTGGTGGTTTTATTTTATAGAAATTATTGATCTCTCATGCTTCACTTATATTATTTTGAGAGTCTTTTAGAACAGCATGGTAATTTGCTTTGGCTATAAAACTAGTACTAATATGATGGGCATCCAAGATGGGTATACTAAAAACTTTCATATAAAGTGCGTTGAATACTATGAGAAGTTTGATGCTTCATGATTGTTTTGAGACATGAGGATGGTGATATTAGAGTCATGCTAGTTGAGTAGTTGTGAATTTGAGAAATACCCGTGTTGAGGTTGCAAGTCCCGTAGCATGCACGTATGGTAACTGTTGTGTAACAAATTTGAAGCATGAGGTATTTCATTGATTGTCTACCTTATGAGTGGCGGTCGGGGACGAGCGATGGACTTTTCCTACCAATCTATCACCCTAGGAGCATGCGTGACATGCTTGGTTTTTGATGACTTGTAGATTTTTGCAATAAGTATGTGATTTCTTTATGACTAATGTTGAGTCCATGGATTATACGCACTCTCACCCTTCCACTGTTGCTAGCCTCTCTAGTACCGCGCAACTTTCGCCGGTACCATAAACCCACCATTTAACTTCCTCAAAACAGCCACCATACCTACCTATTATGGCATTTCCATAGCCATTCTGAGATATATTGCCATGCAACCTTCCATCATTCCGTTTATTATGACACGTTCCATCTTTGTCATATTGCATTGCATGATCATGTAGTTGACATCGTATTTGTGGCAAAGCCACCATTCATAATTTTTTCATACATGTCACTCTTGATTCATTGCACATCCCGGTACACCGCTGGAGGCACGCATATAGAGTCATATTTTTGTTCTAAGTATTGAGTTGTAATCTTTGAGTTGTAAATAAATAGAAGTGTGATGATCATCATTATTAGAGCATTATCCCATGTGAGGAAAAAAGAGGACAAAGAAGCCAAACAAAGAGAGAGAGAGAGAGAGAGAGAGAGAGAGAGAGAGAAAGAGAGAAGGGACAATGCTACTATCCTTTTCCACACTTGTGCTTCAAAGTAGCACCATGATCTTCATGACAGAGTCTCTTATTTTGTCACATTCATATACAAGTGGGAAACTTTCATTATAGAACTTTGCTTGTATATTCCAACGATGGGCTTCCTCAAATGCCCTAGGTCTTCGTGAGCAAGCAAGTTGGATGCACACCCACTTAGTTTCTTTTGTTGAGATTTCATACATTTATAGCTCTAGTGCATCTGTTGCATGGCAATCCCTACTCACTCACATTGATATCTATTGATGGGCATCTCCATAGCCCATTGATAGGCCTAGTTGATGTGAGACCATCTTCCTCCTTTTTGTCTTCTCCACAAGCACCACTCTATTCTACCTATAGTGCTATGTCCATGGCTCACGCTCATGTATTGCGTGAAAGTTGAAAAAGTTTGAGAATACTAAAGTATGAAACAATTGCTTGGTTTGTCATCAGGGTTGTGCATGATTTGGATATATTGTGTGACGAAGATGGAGCTAACCAAACTATATGATTTTTGTAGGGATAAACTTTCTTTGGCCATGTTATTTTGAGATGACATAATTACTTTGTTAGTATGCTTGAAGTATTATTATTTTTATGTCAATATTAAACTTTTGTCTCGAATCTTTCGGATCTGAACATTCATGCCACAATAAATAAAATTACATTGATAAATATGTTAGGTAGCATTCCACATCAAAAATTCTGTTTTTTATCATTTACCTACTCGAGGACGAGCAGGAATTAAGCTTGGGGATGCTTGATACCTCTCCAACGTATCTATAATTTTTTATTGTTCCATGCTATTATATTATCTGTTTTGGATGTTTAATGGGCTTTAATATGATCTTTTATATTATTTTTGGGACTAACCTATTAACCGGAGGCAGAGTGCTAGTTTATATTTTTTGCCTATTTTAGAGTACCGCAGAAAAGGAATCCAAACGGAATGAAACCTTCGCGATGATCTTTCTTGGACCGAAACCAAACAAGGAGACATGGAGTAGAAGTCTGGAACTCTGCAAGGCGGCCACGAGGCAGGAGGGCGCGCCCAGGGGGGTAGGCGCGCCCCCACCCTCGTGGGCCCCACAAAGCTCCACCGACATACTTCTTTTGCCTATATATACTCTTATACCCAAGAAACATCAAGGGGAGCCACGAAAACCGCTTTTCCACCACCGCAACCTTCTATACCCGTTAGATCGCATCTTGGGGCTTTTTCGGCGATCTGCCGGAAGGGGAATCGATCACGAAGGGCTTCTACATCAACACAATAGCCTCTCCGATGAAGCGTGAGTAGTTTACCACAGACCTTCGTGTCCATAGTTATTAGCTAGATGGCTTCTTCTCTTTCTTTGATCTTCAATACAAAGTTCTCCTCGATGTTCTTGGAGATCTATTCGATGTAATACTCTTTTGTGGTGTGTTTGCCGAGATCTGATGAATTGTCGATTTATGAACTTGATTATCTATGAATATTATTTTGTTCTTCTCTGAATTCTTATATGCATGATTTGATATCTTTGCAAGTCTCTTCGAATTATCGGTTTAGTTTGTCCTACTAGGTTGATCTTTCTTGCAATGGGAGAAGTTCTTAGCTTTGGGTTCAATCTTGCGGTGTCCTTTCCCAGTGACAGTAGGGGCAGCAAGGCACGTATTGTATTGTTGCCATCGAGGATAAAAAGATGGGGTTTATATCATATTGCTTTAATTTATCCCTCTACATCATGTCATCTTGCTTAATGCGTTACTCTGTTCTCATGAACTTAATACTCTAGATGCATGTTGGATAGTGGTCGATGTGTGGAGTAATAGTAGTAGATGCAGAATCGTTTCGGTCTACTTGACACGGACGTGATGCCTATATTCATGATCATTACCTTATATATCTTCATAGCTATGCTCTTTTCTATCAATTGCTTGGCAGTAATTTGTTCACCCACCGTAATACATGCTATCTTGAGAGAAGCCACTAGTGAAACCTATGTCCCCCGGGTCTCTTTCTTATTATATTGCATCTCTTTTATTTACATTGCATCTCGTTTACTATTTTGCAATCTTTACTTTCCAATCTATACAACAAAAATACCAAAAATATTTATCTTATTATATTTATCAGATCTCACTTTTGCGAGTGGCCGTGCAGGGATTGACAACCCCTTTATCGCATTGGTTGCAAGGTTCTTGATTGTTTGTGCAGGTACTAGGTGACTTGAGCGTTGTCTCCTACTGGATTGATACCTTGGTTCTCAAAACTGAGGGGAATACTTATGCTACTTTGCTGCATCACCCTTTCCTCTTCAAGGGAAAACTAACACATGCTCAAGAGGTAGCAGTCCACCACAGCTGTCAAGAATTAAGTCAGGCGCAACCCGGCATGAGCTAGGGCCTCGTGAGTCCCGCGCTGGCTCACGAGTGCCCAGACACGCCTCGTCTGGCCCTGCCGTGCAAGCCATGTGTCAGGGCAGGGCTATACACGCCCCGAGGGCTCCACTCAGAGGGAGCCCTCACCCACGTACCAGTGGAAGCACCATGCTCCGCGCTGGCAGTCGACATGGTCGAGGAGAAGCTATGCCCGTGCAAGTGTGGAAGCGCTATGCTCCACGCTGGTGATGAACAACTGAGGGCGGCACCATGGCCGCATCAACCTTAGGGAGCCACCCTGCTCGTCGTCTAGCCTCATCGCAACACTTTCCCCCCAGGAGAGTCGCGCGAGGGGGCTGGGCATGGGGGCTTTGCTTAGGTCATGCCTGGCGTACCTTTGAGGGTCAAACACTGGGGGTGCACATGAAGTATTCCTCCACACTAGTTTGCTCGCTCGTCGATCCCATGGTCTAGCTCGACGAACCCAAGGAACACGAGACACGGAGGTTTATACTGGTTCGGCCCACTGTTGTGGTGTAATACCCTACTCCAGTGTGGCGGTGGTGGATTGCCTCGAGGGCTAGGGATGAACTAGTACAATGGATGAACTGCCTACTGAGGAGAGGTGTTCTGGAGCTCGATGAGCCGGTGTGTGTGAGGATGGTCTGAATCATCTGTCTGAATCATCCGTCCCTTGCTACGGTGGTGGCTAGCCCTACTCATAGAGGCCATAGTCCTCTTCCCAAATGATAGGCAGGAAGGGATCCAACAACGGCCAAGTTTGAAGGGGGACAACTAGTACAAGCTATCCTGACAAAAGGTGGTCTTCGCCTGCCAAAGGCTCTAGTGGTGACGCTATCGTGGGCCCTGTGGTAACCGCCGTCCTGCCGTCCTACTGGCCTTGGTCTTGTTGCACCGATAAGAAAACCTTTGCCTGATGCCTCGGGACTCCTCCCCTATGCCTGCCTCTTTAGCACCAAAGAGGAAACTGGTACACTGCGCCCGCTGGTGCCCGCCTGGCCTTAGTCATCATGGCTCACGTCACGTGAACCTCGCGAGGTTCCCCTTGCATAGATATCTCCACTCCTTCGGAGCTATCCTAGTGAGGATGCCCCCAGGGAGGTCTTGGCGTCGTCTGCCTCGCAAGGCTTGGCCCCTCGCGAGGGTCTTGAGTTGTTGCTGTAGATAATGGGCCGTACCAGGCCGCTGGTGGATCCACGCTGCGGGCCTCAGGCAGGCAAGTCTAGGTAACCCCGTTCCTAGGACGCCGACAGTAGCCCCCGGGCCCAAGGTGTGCTCGAACTTGGCTTTGAGGCAAAGCCAAAGGGCAAGTGCGGAGCGCCGCGGGCCCCAACCGCCCGCGACCTTGGTCGCTGCGTGGCGCTTGACGGGACGTGGGCGCCTCCGCTTCCCCATGCCGCCTCGGCAACTGTCCTCATCTGACAAAAGGCTGGTGCACGCTGCAAAGCCTTCATTACCTTCCTTCGTCTTGCTCCAGATCCCCTTTCTCCTTCTTGCCTCGAGAGACTCCAGATCTGCATGAACTTCTCCCCGAGCCTGCAGCCGATGGTGTCCAGCAAAGCAAAGGCTGCACCCTCGCCCTCCTAGTACGAGCCGGCCTTGAGCGCGCCCAATGTCTCGGAGAAGAACCTCGCTGCCACGCTCCTGATGACGGTGGAAGGTAGCAACGAGGGAGGGGGGGAGACCGCGTTCTGGGCTGGCTCCACCGAGGCGGAGGCCTTAGGCGGTACCTTCTATCCCTTCTTCATGAATAGCGTCATCGCAAGGCTAGTCCCCCTTTCTCCGACTTCTTCTACATCGTCCTCAGCCACTACAAGCTGCACGCCCTTCATCTTCATCCCAACTCCGTCCTCCTCCTATCGATTTTCGCCTTTTATTGTGAGGCATTTTTGGGGGTGATGCCATCCTTAGCGTTGCTTCGCCAATTCTTCTACCTCCAGATCAAGGAGGGCCATTGCTCGGGATGTGCCAACTTCGTCATGGCTAACGGGACCAACAGGCTCTCGAAGGCTGGGAAGAAGGCCGAGGGCTTCAGGAGCAAGTGGGTCCTCATGGACGCAAAATGCACCCACCCTCGGCTGGTTTTGCGATGGAGATGCCTTCGCCTCATGACCGGTGGCTCCGCGCGAAGCTCACCGACTGTCGGGTGAAGTAGGTGCTGGAGAAGATGACTGCCGACTTGAAGCCTGATGACCCGACGGCTGAGAAGCTGATGGGGGCCATGAACGTCAAGGAATTCCTGACGCGGCGCATAGCCCCACTCCAGGCACGCTCGCGCCCCTTGTGGAAGCTTGGGGATGAGGGGGGCGATCTGCATCCGCGTCCGGACGTCTTGTCGGACGAGGACCTAGGCAAGGCCCTCCACCTTCTGGTCGGGGACGACCAGGGGTATCCGTTGGACACCCATATTCCCCTGTATCGCCGTCCCAATGGGGCGGAGGTGGCCGCCGCCATGCCTGCCATCGACGGGCACGGGCTCGTGCCGCCAGCACCTTCTGAGGCCCCGGTGTTGACGGCTCCCGTGGTGGTGTCCTCAGGAGAGTCTAGCAAGGCTGAGAGGCCAGACTCGGAGGCGACCCAGGAGGGGGCAGGGGAGACTTCCCCTCCGCACGTGACTGGTCTTCTCCGCGCCTTCCCCGACGACAACGATGCCGATGACCATCCGGTGAGGGAGTCCCTACCCCCCGCTGGAGTCACCACGAGGTCCAAGGTCACTCCCCCGAAGAAGCCGCCGGCTGGGGTCCCGATGAAGAGTAGGTCGTCACTGATCTCCCAAGGCGGTGCCCATACTTCGAGGCCAATTGGGGCCGAGGCCCAGCTGCTGCCCCCTCATCCATCCCAGGGACCCACACGCCTGTGCCTCAGGCTGCGAAGCCTTCGGGCTTCATGCTTCAGAAGAGGCCAAGGGATTACACCGCCATGGACCAGTAAGTGCTTTGTTCTGATTTTGTTCCTGCTCCTGCCGCTGCTTCTTGACGCTTTTCCTTTGCGCCACCAGGCCAACGCTGGCGAAGAAGAAGAGAGAGGGAGCGGGCGTGCCCTCTGGGACCCAATGTAACGCCCTGGACACACTCGCCGGTGGTCGTTACTCTTGGCGGGATCTAGACTGGCCCCACAGATCAATACTAGTCTTTTCTGCGCACTTTGTCCTCACTCGTGCGCACCCGGGAGCAACTTCCCGGTCGGTCACCCATCCTGACACTACTCCAAGCTGAGCACGCTTAACTTTGGAGTTCTGTCCGAATGGGCTCCCGAAAAAGAAGGAATTCCTTATTGATATGAGTAGTCTATCATCCCTAATAAGCCAGGCTATCACATACACCCCCACTCAGAGGAACCGACGTCCTCGTCGGGCCACAGGAACATTCCCCCTTGGCACAAACGTCTGTGCTTCCAGTCTGGTACATGTGCCATGCCGAGTGCCACGACGGGTCACAAACGTCATGAACAACATGACCACGCACCTGTCCGCAACCATCCGTGTAACCGCGAGGGTCGGCTCTGATACCAACTTGTCACACCCTCGATGCGACTATAGCTCCCACGTGTCGAGGCACGACTTAGAGACATAATCGCATTGAAGACATATGTCGCAAGTTAGGCAATCTTCACAACATCCCATGTAATATAAATAATAAAGGGGAGATAACATAGTTGGCTTACACTCGCCACGTCAATCAAGTACATAAATAACATTACATCATCCAAACACTCATGGCCCGACTACGGTGCCAAAATAAAAGAGAACCCAACATGCGACATGGCCCCAATCACCCCCAACTGGGCACCACTATTGATCATCGGGAAAGGAAACATAGTAATGTTGAGAGTCTTCGTCGAACTCCCACTTGAGCTCATACGCGTCTGCTGGAGCGGAATCATCAGGCCCTGCATCTGGTGTAATAGTAATCTGTGAGCCACAGGGACTCAGCAATCTCGCACCCTCGTGATCAAGACTATTTAAGCTCGTAGGTAAGGCAAGGTAAATATATGTGGAGCTGCAGCAAGCGACTAGCAAGTATGGTGGCTAACTTATTCGCAAAGGAGAGCGAGAAGAGGAGGCAAAGCGCGAGCGAGAAACTAGAGAGCAACCTACGCAAACATTACTCCAACACCGTGTCCACTTCTCGGACTCCGCCGAGAAGAGGCCATCACGGTAACACACTCGGTTGATTCATTTTAATTAATTAATTAAGGTTCAAGTTATCTACAACCGGACATTAACAAATTCCCATCTGCCCATAACCGCGGGCACGGCTTTCGAAAGTTCAAATCCCTGCAGGGGAGTCCCAACTTAGCCCATGACAAGCTCTCACGGTCAACGAAGGAATAGACCTCCTCCCAAGACGTTCCGATCAGACTCGGTATCTCGGTAATTCAAGACACTTCGACAGGTTAAAACAAATCTAGCAACACCGCCCGAATGTGCCGAGAAATCCCGATAGGAGCTGCACATATCTCTTTCTCAGGGCACACTCAGATGAACACTATGTACAACTAAAACCAACCCTCAAGTTGCCCCGAGGTGGCGCTGCAAGTGGCTCTATCTGGACCAGCACTCAGAGGAGCACTGGCCCGGGGGGGTTTAAAATAAGATGACCCTCGGGCTCCGGAAACCTAAGGGAAAAAGAGGCTAGGTGGCAAATAGTAAGACCAATGTTGGGCATTTCTGGAAAAGCTTTAATCAAGGCGAAATATCAAGGGGTTCCCATTATAACCCAACCGCGTAAGGAACACAAAATCTGGGAACATAACACCGATATGACGGAAACTAGGGCGGCAAGAGTGGAACAAAACACTAGGCGAGAGGCCGAGCCTTCCACCCTTTACCAAGTATATAGATGCATTAAGATAACATGGCAATATAATGATATCCCAACAAGTAAATAAATGATGTTCCAATAAGGAACGGCCTCCAAACTTCACCTGCAACTAGCAACGCTATAAGAGGGGCTGAGCAAAGCAGTAACATAGCCAATCAACGGTTTGCTAGGACAATGGTGGGTTAGAGGTTTGACGTGGCAATTTGGGAGGCTTGCAAGCAAGTGGTAGGCATCGTAGCATTGGCATAGCAAAAGAGCGAGCAAACTAGCATAGCAATGATAGTAGTGATTTCGAGGGTATGATCATCTTGCCTGCACAGTTGTCAGAGTTGACTGGATCCTCGAAAGCAAACTCAACGGGCTCCTCGTTAGCGAACTCGTCTCCCGGCTCTACCCAAACAAGACAAATAAGCAACAAGGATACAATCAACCACGTGCAAACTCAAACAACACGATGCAAAGATGATATGCTATGCGGGATGCAAAATGCAAGATATGACAGGAAATGCATGAACCTGGCCTCAACTTGGAAAACCAAGTGTGCCACTGGAAAGATGAGATGAAATCGCTTGAAAACGATATAAAGAACGCCGGAATCAGAGTTACGGTTTGGAAATGGCAAGCGATTCAAAAATGACACCGGTCTGCGATATACAGCAAGTAGGCATCTAAATGCAATGAAATGAACATGCTACAGCACCCAAACATGACAACAAAATGCATGGCAGGGATTCACACAATATTCTTAACAAAAGTATAGCACTGAGCTACGGCCAAATCATCCATTAACAGGTTCAAACAAGCATGGCAAAAATGCATATGACAAACAGATCTCAGACTTAGTGAAATCAACACTTGTCTGGAATTTCAGATCAGGTAGCCCTCTTCGGAGCAACAAAACTACATGCTACAGGATCTGAACATGGCAAAGTAAAGCATGGCATGGAGCTACTCAAAGAGCTTAACAAAAGTCCCTTAGTGACCTTGAGGCAAAAAGGATCAGAAAATACAATTGCAAGCATGTGAACATAGCAAAAACATAATCAGTTTTCATACTTAGTGAAAACTGGCACATGCTGAAATATAACTCAAGTAGGCATGTTTACGAGCTCGATGCACTCACTACGGTGCAAGTCATGGCAAGACAAGCATACATCCATCAATAAGGCACAAAATACAAGCTATACATGGCAATAACAATAGTATAGCATGCACGGGTCAACTACAACATCACCGGCAAAATTGCGAACAAGTTGACAATCTGCCCAGATTCACAAAGTAGCAAAAGTAGAGCTCGATTGACTCAAGCTAGGATGCTCCATAATTGCAAACAAAGACATGGATGGATAGAGCACTACAAGATTAACAAAACATCCTTACTGATCATCCTCAAAAGAGGCACGGATCACTAGTAAACAACATGAACATATGGCATCGTGAGATGAACAATCCCAGGACTTAGTGAAATTACTAAGTCCCTGAAAACAGATTTACCGAGTGCCTCACTTTGCAAGCTTGCACTAGTCGCCTCACACATCACAAAAATACATGGGTTGCATCTCTGGAAAGATGACAAAACCCTTAACAAAATATATATAGAGCATCAGGGCATATCATGCACACAATAATCATGGCAAAAATGACAAAAGTGCTAAACGGAGTAGCAGATCTGACAATTATCTCAAGTAGCCCTCTTCTAACAGAATTTCGGGAATCAAGACGAACTCAAATGAAAATGATGCAATGGAATGAAATAATATACTCTCTGAGATGAACATTTTGATATGCTATATGCATGAATCGGAGCTACGGATGCAAAGCTACGGAGCCGCGAACATGGAAACTTGGATCTGCAATTTCGGGACTTGGACAAAAAAACAACCTCGCGAAAATTAGGGTTCAATGTTCACCCGCGCCGATCTACTGTTCATCCACAATGGGATCGAGGTCGCCGGCGAGGATCTCCGGCGAGGGGGAGGCGGGGCCGGGCTGCGGCGGCGGTCGGGCGCCGTGCGGCGGGAAGCGCGGGGCGGCGCGATGGAGGCGGCGGCCGGCACCGGGCGGCGGAGCGAGGAGGACGCGAGGCGGCGGCGGTCGGGCGCGCGGTGGAGCGGCAAGGTGGCGGCTGCCGGTGCACCGCGCGGTGGCCGGAGTCGGGGGAGGAGGAGGCGCGGTGGATCCGAGCGGCGGGGCGCGCGACTGGGCCCGGGGGCCCGCAATGGGCCGCGGCGGGCCGGAGGAGGAGGCGGCGATGTGGGGCGCCGGGTTGCCACGTGGCGGGTGGCGAGTGGCTGGCGGCGGCGGCACGCAGGTCGGACACGTCCGACTCGGCGCGGACGTTGTCCGGCGGCGCGAGGAGGAGCGGATCTAGGGTTTCGGGGAGGGGGATCCGAGATATTTCGAGGGGGACCTATTTATAGGCATAGGAGGAGCTAGGAGAGTCCAAATGAGGTGCGATTTTCGGCCACGCGATCGTGATCGAAAGCTCTAGATGATGGAGCAGAGTTTGGTGGGTTTTGGGCCAAATTGGAGGGGTGTTGGGCTGAAACACACATGAGGCCTTTTCGGTCCCTCGGTTAACCGTTGGAGTATCAAACGAAGTCCAAATGGTACGAAACTTGACAGGCAGTCTACCGGTAGTAAACCAAGGCCGCTTGGCAAGTCTCGGTCCAATCCGGAAATGTTTAATCCACACACACGAAAGAAAGCTAGAAATGGCCACCGGAGGAGAACGAAGCGCTGGAATGCAAAACGGACAACGGGGAAAATGCTCGAATGCATGAGATGAACATGTATGCAAATGCAATGCACATGATGACATGATATGAGATGCATGACAACGACAGCAACACACGGAGACAAAAACCCGAACCCGAGGAAATAAATATAACTTAACGCCGGAAACGGCAAGAGTTGGAGTACAAATAGGGAAAGTTACATCCGGGGTGTTACACCCAAGGCCTACCACGACCGCACCTTCCCTGGTGTGGAAGAGCAGTGACAGCACTCGCGCCTCTCCAGCCCGGTCACCCTCGCGAGGCCCGGAGGACCGATCTCGGGAGAAGGCGACCTCCACAGCCAAGTTGGCTCCGGAGGCGCCAGTTTCTGGCTTGGCTGCCAAGGTCCCAAGGGCCCAGGAGCCCCGGGCTCCTTCTACTGCCACCAGCCTGCAAGCCCTGGCGGCGATGCTCTCTTCTCCTCATCCCATCGCGCCACAGGGCCATGATCCTTCTGCTTCACCTGACGCTCTGGAGGAGGCTCTTTCTGCGCTGACCCAGCTTCGGGATGACCTTCAGGCCACCGATCATCGTCTGGCGTCAGGGCGCCTAGAGTTGATCATGGGGTGGCTGTGATCCGACGTGTCTGTGAGAACGGCCTGGGGTCAGGCCGTGGCAGCTTCTCGGGAGGGTAAGCGGGCCGTCGACCTGGTCGCGGCTGCCTGCGAGGCAGCGTTGAAGGATGTCGAGGCACCCAAGAACGCTACCGGGTGGCGGAGGGCGAGCTGGAGAATCTGCTCAAGGAGCACGCTGCCGCGGCTTGCCAGCACGAGGCACAGGAGGAGAAGCTGAAGGCTTGAGAAGAGGCGGTCACTAGCCGCGACACTGAGCTGGATCGGCTGGCGCAAGCGTAGGCCGTGGAACACGAACGCCTGGAGAAGCTGGAGAAGAAGGTGGAGGCGGAGAAGGTCCTGCTGAAAGCTAAGGCGAAGGTTCTTGCTGAGGATCGTGCGGCCTTCAAATCTCTTGAGGAGAAGTCCCTTGAGGCACTACAGGAGCTCTACAAGAAGGGCCTGGAGAAGCCGCTGGTGACTGATGATGAAGACCCCGTCCAGCTACTTCCTCAACTTGTCACAGCGCTCGAGGGCGTCCTCAACGGAATCGGCCCCATGGTGAAGGGGGAAGCGCGAGCGCTCTCCTTGTCGGCCCTGACACGCGTCCTCAGCCACCTTCACCTTCGTGATCCCAATGTCGACCTTGGTGTCCTGCTCGAGCCTGTGGACGAAGAGCACTGCGAGACTGCTGCCGAAACCGTGAAGGGCCAAGTGGAGACCTTGTTGAAGACGTTCCTTGCCATCGACCCTGTGCCTCCGGCCGATGGTGCCGCCGGTCCCGCAACCAAGGCCGATGACACGGGCGATGATGATGCTGCCAACAGGAGGGTGATACGTCTCCAACGTATCTATAATTTCTGATTGTTCCATGCTATTATATTATCAACCTTGGATGTTTTATATGCACTTATATGCTATTTTACATGATTTTTGGGACTAACCTATTAACCTAGAGCCCAATGCCAGTTTCTGTTTTTTCCTTGTTTTTGAGTATCGCAATAAAGGAAAACCAAACGGAGTCCAATTGACCCAAAATTTCACGAAGATCATTTTTGGACCAGAAGAAGCCCACAGAGTACCGGAGATGGGCCAGAAGAGTCCCGAGGCCACCACGAGGGTGGGGGGCGCGTCCTACCCCCTAGGCGCGCCCCCTACCTTGTGGCCGCCTTGGGGACCCCCCTGACTTGTTCCTGACTCCAACACCTCTTATATAACCCCAAACTTCCAGAAAGAAACCTAGATCGGGAGTTCCGCCGCCGCAAACCTCTGTAGCCACCGAAAACCAATCTAGACCCATTCTGGCACCCTGTCGGAGGGGGGAATCCCTCTCCGGTGGCCATGTTCATCATCCCAGCGCTCTCCATGACGAGGAGGGAGTTTCACCCTCGGGGCTGAGGGTATGTACCAGTAGCTATGTGTTTCATCTCTCTCTCTCTCTCGTGTTCTTGATTCGCACGATCTTCACGTATCGTGAGCTTTGGTATTATAGTTGGATCTTATGATGTTTCTCCCCCTCTACTCTCTTGTAATGTTGTAATGGATTGAGTTTTCCCTTTGAAGTTATCTTATCGGATTGAGTCTTTAAGGATTTGAGAACACTTGATGTATGTCTTGCATGTGTTTATCTATGGTGACAATGGGATATCACGTGATCCACTTGATGTATGTTTTGGTGATCAACTTGCGAGTTTTGTGACCTCATGAACTTATGCATAGGGGTTGGCACACGTTTTCATCTTGACTCCTCGATAGAAACTTTTGGGCACTCGTTGAAGTTCTTTGTGTTGGTTGAATAGATGAATCTGAGATTGTGTGGTGCATATCGTATAATCATACCCACGGATACTTGAGGTGACATTGGAGTATCTAGGTGACATTAGGGTTTTGGTTGATTTGCGTCTTAAGGTGTTATTCTAGTACGAACACTAGGATAGGTCGAACGGAAAGAATAGCTTCGTGTTATTTTACTACGGACTCTTGAATAGATCGATCAGAAAGGATAACTTTGAGGTGGTTTCGTACCCTACAATAATCTCTTCGTTTGTTCTCCGCTATTAGTGACTTTGGAGTGACTCTTTGTTGCATGTTGAGGGATAGTTATATGATCCAACTGTGTTGAGAGAACTTGCACTAGTGAAAGTATGAACCCTAGGCCTTGTTTCCTAGCATGGCAATACCGTTTACGCTCACTTTTACCACTTACTGCCTTGCTGTTTGTATAATTTCAGATTACAAAAACCTATATCTACCATCCATATTGCACCCGTACCACCATCTCTTTGCCGAACTAGTGCACCTATACAATTTACCATTGCATTGTGTGTGTTGGGGACACAAGAGACTCTTTGTTATTTGGTTGCAGGGTTGTTTGAGAGAGACCTTCTTCATCCTACACATCCCACGGATTGATAAACCATAGGTCATCCACTTGAGGGAAATTTGCTAATGTCCTACAAACCTCTGCACTTGGAGGGCCAACAACGTCTACAAGAAGGTTGTGTAGTAGACATCAAGCTCTTTTTCTAGCGATGTTGCCAGGGAGGTTAGCGCTTGAAGGTATATCTTTAGATCTTGCAATCGAATCTTTTAGTTTCTTGTTTTATCACTAGTTTAGTCTATAAAAGAAAACTAAAAAATGGAATTGAGGGTACCTCATATGCTTCATCTTTTTAAGGTCTTTCGTGAAAAATAAGGATTCTGATAATTGTGCCAAAGTGTTAGAAGAAGAATGTATTAAAATGTTTGGCACTAAATCTTTGGATGATGAGCATGATTGGAATGTTGTTAGTATGAATTCTTTGGATATCCATGATGCTAATGATATGCAAAGCCACAAGCTTGGGGATGCTATGTTTGATAAAGATGATATTTTTTGTCCTCCAAGTTTTGATGAGAAAATTTATTATGATGAGAGAATGCCCCCTATTTATGATGATTCTTGTGATGAATTGTATGCTATAAATAATAATGATATCCATGAAACTTGTCATCATGATTTTAACTTTCAATTGGATTATGCCTCACATGTTAGTTATTTTGTTGAGTATGCTCCCACTACTATTCATGAGAAGAAATTTGCTTATGTGGAGAGTAATAAAAATTCTATGCTTGTAGATCATGAAAAGAATGCTTTATGTGATAGTTATATTGTTGAATCCATTCATGATGCTACTGAAAATTATTATGAGGGAGGAATATATGCTTGTAGGAGTTGCAATAATATCAAGTTTCCTCTCTATGTGTTGAAAATCTTGAAGTTATCCTTGTTTGACCTTCCTATGCAAGTTGATTCTTGTTCCCACAAGTTGTTTGCTCACAAAATCCCTATTCATAGGAAGTGCATTAGGCTTAAATGTTTTAGTCATATTCTTCATGATGCTCTCTTTATGTCTCAATTCTTATCTTTTATGTGAGCATCACTGAAATCATTATGCCAGCTAGGGGCGTTAAACAATAGCGCTTGTTGGCAGGCAACCCAATTTTATTTTTGTTCTTTACCTTTTGTTCCTGTTTAGTAATAAAAATTCATCTAGCCTCTGTTTAGATGTGGTTTTATTTTTTAATTAGTGTTTGTGCCAAGTAGAACATTTGGGAAGACTTGGGGGAAGTCTTTGTGATCTTGCTGTAAAAAACAGAAACTTTAGTGCTCACGAGATTAGCTCCTATTTTTTACTAGAGAGTGCGATTAGGTTAATTCTTTTTGCAGATGATTAGTAGAAAAATTCCTCACGTCCACCAATTTATCTCAGAATTGTTGGGGTTATATAAGTATTCGAAACCTACAGATTACTACAGACTGTTCTGTTTTTGACAGATTCTGTTTTCTATATGTTGTTTGCTTATTTTGATGAATCTATGAGTAGTATCGGAGGGTTTGAACCATAGAGAATTTGGAATACAGTAGATATTAAACCAATATGAATTTAGAATGAGTTCACAACAGTACCTAAGTGGTGATTTATTTTCTTATACTAACGGAGCTTATGAGATTTTCTGTTGAGTTTTGTGTTGTGAAGTTTTCAAGTTTTGGGTAAAGATTCGATGGACTATGTAATGAGGAGTGGAAAGAGCCTAAGCTTGGGTATGCCCAAGGCACCCCAAGGTAACATCCAAGGACAACCAAGAGCCTAAGCTTGTGGATGCCCCGGATGGCATCCCCTCTTTCGTCTTCGTTCATCGGTAACTTTACTAGGAGCTATATTTTTATTCACCCCAGGATATGTGTTTTGCTTGGAGCATCATTTTATTATCTTTTGTTTTGCTTTCTGTTTGAATAATATACAAAGCTATGAAATTCTTAAATGTTAGAGAGTCTTCACATGGTTACATAATTATTCGACGACTCATTGATCCTCACTTATATCTTTCGGAGTAGTTTGTCGTTTGCTCTAGTGCTTCACTACTATTTTTTTGGAGCACGGCGGTAGTTTTATTTTGAAGAAATTGTTGATCTCTCATGATTCACTTATATTATTTTGAGAGTCTTTTAGAACAGCATGGTAGTTTGCTTTGGTTATGAAATTAGTCCTAATATGTTAGGCATCCAAGATGGGTATAATAAAAACTTTCATATAAAGTGCGTTGAATACTATGAGAAGTTTGATACTTGATGATTGTTTTGAGATATGAGGATGGTAACATTAGAGTCATGCTAGTGAGTAGTTGTGAATTTGAGAGATAATTGTGTTAAAGTTTGTGATTCCCGTAGCATGCACGTATGGTGAACCGTTATGTGATGAAGTTGGAGCATGATTTATTTTTTGATTGTCTTCCTTATGAGTGGCGGTCGGGGACGAGCGATGGTCTTTTCCTACCAATATATTCCCCTAGGAGCAAGCACGTAGTACTTTGTTTCGATAACTAATAGATTTTTGCAATAAGTATGTGAGTTCTTTATGACTAATGTTGAGTCCATGGATTATACACACTCTCACCCTTCCACCATTGCTAGCCTCTCTAGTACCGCGCAACTTTCGCCGGTACCATAAACCCACCATATATCTTCCTCAAAATAGCCACCATACCTACCTATTATGGCATTTCCATAGCCATTCTAAGATATATTGCCATGCAAGTTTCCACCATTCCATTTATTATGACACGCTCCATCATGGTCATATTGCTTTGCATCATCATGTAGTTGACATCGTGTTTGTGGCAAAGCCACCATTCATAATTCTTTCATACATGTCACTCTTGATTCATTTCACATCCCGGTACACCGCCAGAGGCATTCACATAGAGTCATATTTTGTTCTAAGTATCGAGTTGGAATTCTTGAGTTGTAAGTAAATAAAAGTGTGATGATCATCATTATTAGAGCATTGTCCCATGTGAGGAAAGGATGATGGAGACTATGATTCCCCCACAAGTCGGGATGAGACTCTAGATGAACAATAAAAAAAGGAAAAAAAGCCATAAAAAGAGAGAGAAGGCCCAAAAAACAAAAAATGAGAGAAAAAGAGAGAAGGGGCAATGCTACTATCCTTTTACCACACTTGTGCTTCAAAGTAGCACCATGATCTTCATGATATAGAGTCTCCTATGTTGTCACTTTCATATACTAGTGGGAATATTTCATTATAGAACTTGTCTTGCATATTCCAATGATGGGCTTCCTCAAAATGCCCTAGGTCTTCATGAGCAAGCGAGTTGGATGCACGCCCACTTAGTTTCTTTTTGAGCTTTCATACACTTATAGCTCTAGTGCATCTGTTGCATGGCAATCCCTACTCACTCACATTGATATCTATTGATGGGCATCTCCATAACCCGTTGATATGCCTAGTTGACGTGAGACTATCTTCTCCTTTTTGTCTTCTCCACAACCACCATTCTATTCCACCTATAGTGCTATGTCCATGGCTCACGGTCATGTATTGCGTGAAGATTGAAAAAGTTTGAGAACATCAAAAGTATGAAACAATTGCTTGACTTGTCATCGGGGTTGTGCATGATTTAAATATTTTGTGTGATGAAGATAGAGCATAGCCAGACTATATGATTTTGTAGGGATAGCTTTCTTTGGCCATGTTATTTTGAGAAGACATGATTACTTTGTTAGTATGCTTGAAGTATTATTATTTTTATGTCAATATTAAACTTTTGTCTTGAATCTTTCGGATCTGAATATTCTTGCCACAATAAAGAGAATTACATGGATAAATATGTTAGGTAGCATTCCACATCAAAAATTCTGTTTTTATCATTTACCTACTCGAGGACGAGCAGGAATTAAGCTTGGGGATGCTTGATACGTCTCCAACGTATCTATAATTTTTGATTGTTCCATGCTATTATATTATCAACCTTGGATGTTTTATATGCATTTATATGCTATTTTATATGATTTTTGGGACTAACCTATTAACCTAGTGCAAAGTGCCAGTTTCTGTTTTTTTGCTTGTTTTTGAGTATGGCAGAAAAGGAAAACCAAACGGAGTCCAATTGACCTGAAATTTCACGAAGATCATTTTTGGACCAGAAGAAGCCCATGGAGTACCGGAGATGGGCCAGAAGAGCCCCGAGGCCACCACGAGTGTGGGGGCGCGCCCCCTACCTCGTGGCCGCCTCGGGGACCCCCTGACTTGTTCCTGACTCCAACACCTCTTATATAACCCCAAACTTCTATAAAGAAACCTAGATCGGGAGTTCCGCCACCGCAAGCCTCTGTAGCCACCGAAAACCAATCAAGACCCATTTCGGCACCCTGCCGGAGGGGGGAATCCCTCTCCGGTGGCCATCTTCATCATCCCGGCGCTCTCCATGACGAGGAGGGAGTAGTTCACCCTCGGGGCTGAGGGTATGTACCCGTAGCTATGTGTTTGATCTCTCTATCTCTATCTCTATCTCTCTCGTGTTCTTGATTCGCACGATCTTGATGTATCGTGAGCTTTGCTATTAATGTTGGATCTTATGATGCTTCTCCCCCTCTACTCTCTTGTGATGAATTGAGTTTTCCCTTTGAAGTTATCTTATCGGATTGAGTCTTTAAGGATTTGAGAACACTTGATGTATGTCTTGCATGTGTTTATCTGTGGTGACAATGGGATATCACGTGATTCCCTTGATGTATGTTTTGGTGATCAACTTGCGGGTTCCGCCCATGAACCTATGCATAGGGGTTGGCACACGTTTTCGTCGTGATTCTCCGGTAGAAACTTTGGGGCACTCTTTGAGGTTCTATGTGTTGGTTGAATAGATGAATCTGAGATTGTGTGATGCATATCGTATAATCATACCCACGGATACTTGAGGTGACATTGGAGTATCTAGGTGACATTAGGGTTTTGGTTAATTTGCGTCTTAAGGTATTATTCTAGTACAAACTCTAGGATAGATCGAACGGAAAGAATAGCTTCGTGTTATTTTACTACGGACTCTTGAATAGATCGATCAGAAAGGATAAGTTTGAGGTGGTTTCGTACCCTACAATAATCTCTTTGTTTGCTCTTCGCTATTAGTGACTTTGGAGTGATTCTTTGTTGCATGTTGAGGGATAGTTATATGATCCAACTATGTTGAGAGAACTTGCACTGGTGAAAGTATGAACCCTGTGCCTTGTTTCCTAGCATTCAATATTGTTTACGCTCACTTTTACCACTTGCTACCTTGATTTTTTTATATTTTCAGATTACAAAAACTATATCTACCATCCATATTGCACTTGTATCACCATCTCTTTGACGAACTAGTGCACCTATACAATTTACCATTGTATTGGGTGTGTTGGGGACACAAGAGACTCTTTGTTATTTGGTTGCAGGGTTGTTTGTGAGAGACCATCTTCATCCTATGCCTCCCACGGATTGATAAACCTTAGGTCATCCACTTGAGGGAAATTTGCTACTGTCCTACAAACCTCTGCACTTGGAGGCCCAACAACGTCTACAAGAAGAAGGTTGTGTAGTAGACATCAGAGGGCGCTTTCTGACGACCACGCCCAAGGCTGAAGAGGAGGCTTGCTGGTGAACGATGGTGCTCCTTCCCATTTTTACTTTACCTGCGATATGCAATGTGCCTCATGGTGGCGTCAAAACTTCTGTTTGGTGTTTGAAGAACAATATGTCTTGTAATAATTAGTATTATGTGATTTCCTTTTCGTTGTTTGATGTTCTACGTCGACAAGGCCCGGTCTCGCGCGTGCGTCAGCCGCCATTGGGTCGTCCGGATCGCCAGGACAAGTCCAAGGGGTGAGGGGCTACATGACTTTAGAAGTCCCCTTTGACGTTCAAACAACCTTCGGAAAGGAAGCGTGGGCCTTGGGTTCTACGTCGGCAGGGCCCAGCCCCGCGCGTACCTCAGCTCGGTGCGGTAGTTCTCGCAGGTGCTGAAGGTGACAGGGAGGCGGACCTGCCCTATCAGGGTGGTAGAGCTGTCGGTCACTCCTGAGAAGGGCTTGGTAGGCTGCAGCTGGTCATATGGCACTTGGAGACGGTCGAATGTCTCGAAGGACATGACGTTGAGCCCTACACCCCCATCGATGAGGGTCTTGGTGACATGGACTGTAATGCCTCAGACACACCCGCCGGTGGTCGTTACTCCTGGCGAGATCTAGACTGGCCCCACAAATCAATACTAGTCTTTTCTGCGCATTTTGTCCTCACTCGTGCGCACCCGGGAGCAACTTCCCGGTTGGTCACCCATCCTGAAACTACTCCAAGCTGAGCATGCTTAACTTTGGAGTTCTGTCCGACTGGGCTTCCGGAAAAGAAGGAATTCCTTATTGATATGAGTAGTCTATCATCCCTAATAAGCCAGGCTATCACATACACCCCCACTCAGAGGAACCAGCGTCCTCGTCGGGCCACAGGAACGTTCCCTCTTGGCACATACATTTGTGCATCCAGTCCGGTACATGTGCCATGCCGTGTGCCACAACGGGTCACAAATGTCATGAACAACATGACCGCGCACCTGTCCGCAAACATCCGTGTAACCACGAAGGTCGGCTCTGATACCAACTTGTAACGCCCCAGACACACCCGCCGGTGGTCGTTACTCCTGGCGGGATCTAGACTGGCCCCACAAATCAATACTAGTCTTTTCTGCGCACTTTGTCCTCACTCGTGCGCACCCAGGAGCAACTTCCCGGTCGGTCACCCATCCTGAAACTACTCCAAGCTGAGCACGCTTAACTTTGGAGTTCTGTCCGACTGGGCTTCCGGAAAAGAAGGAATTCCTTATTGATATGAGTAGTCTATCATCCCTAATAAGCCAGGCTATCACATGGACATTGCTGATGATGGGTGAACAAAGCATCGGAAGGGCGCCGGCAGTTGCTGCGCACTTGAGCTGGTATGGTGAGCTGAAGGTAATGGCACACTTGGACCATCTGAGCGGGCACGTGGTCTCGAGCCTGGGGAGAGCCGTGTTTACCTCGCGGGCGAACTACTTGCGCTGGGAGGCTGGGGCCTGAGCCCCAGCCCCTCATCTTGATGATGGTCGTCGTTCCTCCTTGGTGGTGGAGGCAGCGGAGGGAGGCCAGCCTTGCCTTGAGGTCGGTCCTCACGAGGCTGGTCCCTCCAGGCGTCCTCGCGAGGCTGGACCTGCCAGCGGTCCTCACGGGGCTGGTCACACCACTCCTGGCGAGGGCCTCGGTCGTCCCAGCATCCTCCGCTTCATCCTCCTCCTCGGACGTAGCCTCGATCATAGTGCTCGAGGCGTTGATCAAAACACCCATCATGGATGGCCCTGAGCTCTTGACAGTCATTGGTGTTGTGGCTGTGCATGTTGTGGAAGGCACAGAACGGACGGCTGCCCTTCGAAGACTCTGGGTGGTCGCGACCGCGCTTCATCTCTGGCTCGGCCGCAAGCACGACCGCTCCCTTACGCTTCACATCCTTGGCCTTGGCCTTCTTGTCTTATGGGTCGGTAGCAGGGAGTTCCATGAGGGAGAGATGCCCCTCCTCAGCTCTTGCGCACTTGGTTGCCATGTTGAACATCTCCAGAGCCATGCATAGGTCTTCATGGATGGTGAGCTCCTCCTTTATCTTGACGTCGCGGACGCCATTGGAGAACGCGAAGATGATGACCTCGTCCGTCACCTTGGGGATCTTGAGGAGAACGTTGTTGAAGCGCTGGATGTATTTCTGCAGGGTTTCCCCTGGCTGCTGCTTGATGCGCCGCAGGTCACCCGCAGCCGGGGGGTGGTCGCGAGTGCCCTGGAAGTGGCGACGAAGCGCTCGCACATCTCTCCCTAGGAGGAGATCTATCCCGCGGGTAGGTTCAGGAGCCACGAGCGCGCACCATCCTTGAGGGCCATGGGAAACCAGTTCGCCATGACCTTTTCGTCGCCGATGGCCGCCTCGATGCTTAGCTCGTAGAGCTGAAAAACCTCGGCAGGGTCGGGGGTGCCGTCGTAGCACGGAGGCAAGTCTGGCTTGATCTTGTCGGGCCAGACAAAGCTACGCAGCTCAGGAGTGAAGGCGCGACAGCCTGTTGTAGCCACTGGAGCCCGTCGTGGGGTGGAGCCAGGTCTTGGTATCCGTGTGCCACCACTGCGGGCGGTGCACAGTCTTGACGTGGTGGTGCCGGGAGCGTGGGGGCGTTATCTTGTTGCGGCCGAGGGACTTCTTGGTAGCTTCTTTCTTCATGCGCGGGCGCCCTGCGCGACGGGTCGCGCCGCGGGGCCACGCGTCTTGGTGCGAGGGCGACGTCTTGATGAGGAGGTGGTGCAGGCGCTCCGTGGGCCACGTTGCCCGCAGCAGGAGGTGGGCACGGCAGCGAGAGGGATGGGGCGGGAGAGCCCCCAGCGGTGCTGACAAGCTCGGCGATGCGGTCCAGCCAGTCGTCCTAGAGGTCGTCGACGGGGCGGTAGCGCAGGAGCTCGTGCGCCATGAGCAACGTAGCCTGCGCATCCGTGGGTGCACGACGAGTGTGGGATGACGAGCCAGCTAGAGTCAGCAATGGGGTGTCAATGCTTTCGTCCTACGGAAAAGAGGGGTGCAGTGACGAAGCCTGCTGCTCGTTCGCCACTGGGTCGCTGGTGGTGTTGGCAGCGGGCGATGGAGAGTGATGAGGAGGCCCGCCGATCGGCGCCATTTGAGCGACGCGAGCATTGAGAGCGGCTCAGCACTCGGCGCGGGCTCGGCGAGCATCAGCCATGTAATTGGTGGAGCGGTGGATCTTGGACCGTCGGAGGAAAGCTTCAGCTCACCCCCTACCTGGCGCGCGAAATGTTGGATCGTGGGTTCTAGCAAACCGTTGAGGTTCGAACACTAGGGTGCGCACGAAGTATTCCTCCACACTAGTTCGCTCGCTCGTCGATCCCACGGCCTAGCTCGACGAACCCAAGGAACACGAGACACATAGGTTTATACTGGTTCGGGCCACTATTGTGGTGTAATACCCTACTCCAGTGTGGTGGTGGTGGATTGCCTCAAGGGCTAGGGATGAACTAGTACAATGGATGAACTGCCTCCTGAGGAGAGGTGTTCTGGAGCTCGATGAGCCGGTGTGTGTGAGGATGGTCTGAATGATCCGTCTGAATCATCCGTCCCTTGCTACGGTGGTGGCTAGCCCTATTTATAGAGGCTCTGGTCCTCTTCCCAAATGTTAGGCGGGAAGGGATCCAACAATGGCCAAGTCTGTAGGGGGACAACTAGTACAAGCTATCCTGACAAAAGGTGGTCTTCGCCTGCCAAAGGCTCTGGTGGTGACACCTGATGAAGTTATGTGCCTAGGGTAGGGTCATAGGCCTGACCAAGACACCCTCCCTAGGACATCACCCTAAAGGCAAAAACATTCAAGGGATACCATCGTCCACCCGACTAGAAGCATTCCACATGGAAGACCCAATGTCAGTCGACCGTGGCAATAACCACTCGACAGACAAAAGATCAAAGGCCATTCGGAACTTCAATGGTCGGACGTTTACTCTGTAGACTTAATGATCATTTATGTCACTTTATGACTAGCGTTACCAGTAACGCCCTCATCTTTATGTACCTTAAACCCTGTGTAACTAAGGGCAGGAGGGGTCTGACGAACTCTATATAAGCCACCCCCTCCTCAGGGACAAGGGTTCGCACCCCCTGTAACACACACACGCATAATCCAGTCGACCGCCTCTGGGCATCGAGACGTAGGGCTATTACTTCCACCGTGAAGGGCCTGAACTCGTAAAACTTGTGTGTACAACTTCACCACAGCTAGGATCTTGCCTCTTCATACCTACCCCCATTCTATTGTCAACCTTAGTACCACGACAGTTGGCTCCCACCATGGGGCGGGTGTCTTAGCGACTTTTTGGCGAAGTTGCGATTTTTCCGATTCCCATAATCATGGTTTCCGGCGGTGGATTGGCTGAGGGCCGCGAGATCTGTCTCGGCGCGCTCGTCTTCGTTGCCGACGACTCCGCCTGGCTTCAGGAAGCTCCTCTCGACATCGAGGTGCTCCCCGTCCGCGGGGTGACGCACTTTCGCGCGTGCGGCCACGACGTCCTTCTCCGGCAGCCGTCGACCCAGTATCGGTCGGCTCCCATGGTGTCTTCGCTCCCTGCTATTCACCGACGCAAGCGATCCGGTCGGTCGCGGCTTCAGCGGTGGGTGAGACACGCGGTGGCCCGTCAGTCGGCCACCCCACAAGTCGCCGCAATCGAGCCCGACGAAACTCTCTACGGCCTGTTCGACTGGCTCCGTCGAGACGGCATCCGAGTGCGATAGCAGCGATCCCGCGGCTGATGTCTTGATGGTCAACAGACCACGTAGTCCTCCTGGCTTCCCCCGCGACGATGGCGGTGATGGTGGCGGCGATCCATCATGTGCTCACTAGGAATACCGCCCCGAGCCTCTTCTTTCCTTGCAACAGTGGCAAGAGCTCCGCCGCCGCAACATGGATGCACTTCACACGCCCATCGTTGGGGAAACCTCCGAGGCCCGGGCCTTGGAGGAGGCGCGCTTGGCCAACTTGGCTGAGTGCACTCGACTGGAGAACCTACAGCGTGCACTTGACGAACATGCTCGACAACGGATCCCTGAGTCCAGTCAACGACAGCTTTTTCTGCCTCAACCTTAGGTATACCGCACTCTGATTCAAAATCTCATAGCTGCAGCCATATAGCAGAATCAATTCAGCCTTCCTAGTCAGAAGCTGGCAGAGGTTTGATGCAGATCCGGCCCTTACTCCGGGCGGCAGGAGAGAAGAACACAGCAGTGTCTCAGTCGAGGAATAGGATTCATAGCAGATCTGTGATGGCAGATACAGTTCAGTCGGCCCATAGCCCAAGATCGCCCGCGCGACGTGAGAGACGTGGCCACCGGCAGGATCAGTACAAAAACCACGAGCAGTATGATCACCGACTCGGCCGTGATGATCGTCGTCGAGTGCCCACACCTCCTCCGAGGAGTGGATCATATGTGCCTCGGCAATATGATGAAAGAAGCCCTCACGATGAACGAAGGGTACTGACTGACCCAAGGGAGCCAGGCTTTCATGCAAGATCTATTCTTGTTCAAGGTCTGGTTGACAGGAACAGAGCGCACAGGGAAGGCTTGACAGAGATTATCCGACTGGCAGCAGAGTTCATGTTTCAGGTCCAGAATGTTTTAGCAGAGCCGTCAGAGCCATAGTGATTCCTCCCAACTTCAGGTTGGCGACTGGAGTCAACAAGTTCAATGGTGAGTCCAAGTCTGACACTTGGCTTGAGGATTACCGAGTGGCTGTGCAGATTGGTGGCGGCAATGATGAAGTGGCCATGAAGCATCTTCCTCTGATGTTGGAAGGTTCGGCCAGAGCATGGTTGACTCAGTTAGCACCAGGCAGTATATTCGGTTGGGAAGAACTTGTCCGAGTATTTGATAGGACTTTTGAGGGTACTTACGAGCGGCCAGGAGGGTTAACAAAGTTGCAACATTGCGTTCAAAAACAGAATGAGACTCTGAGAGATTACATTTAGAGGTGGACCACTTTGCATCACACAGTGGAAAATGTATTCGAGCATCAAGCAGTTTGTGCCTTCAAGGAAGGCGTTCGTATCGAGAGCTTAACCTGAAATTCGGGCAGACTGGAGATATGTCTCTGACTCGGATGATCGAAATAGCCACTCGGTATGCTAACGGAGAAGAAGAGGATCGACTCCGCAGTGGTAAGAGCAAACCAGTATGTCAGGACACCGGTGGGAACACTTCCAATCGAAAACAGAAGCACAAGGCCGAGCCAGCTGCTCCTGGTGAAGCTTTAGTCATGGTTCAAGGAAAGTTCAAGGGGAAGCCCAAAGGGCCCTAGACCCCCAAGAAAGTGAAAGATCAAGCCGGAAATGATGTGTTGGATTTACCATGTCACATTCACAACCAGAAGGATGAAGAGGGTAATCTGGTTTATCCTAAACATACCACTCGATAGTGTCGAGTTTTGATCCAGCAGTTCCGAGAAAAGCAACCCAATGAGAAGGAAAAGGAATTGACAAAGATGAAGATAAGGAAGAAGATGATGATGGTTTTCCCAACATCAATTCCACTTTGGTGATTTTTGCCGATGTGGAGAGCAAAAGTTGACTAAAAGTTATCAACAGAGAAGTGAACATGGTTGTTCCGGCAACACCTAGTTATCTGAAGTGGTCTCAGACTGCCATCACGTTCGACCATTCTGATCACCCAGCACGTATAGCCACCCCTGGGAGGCAAGCGTTGGTGGTCGACCCAGTTGTTGAAGGCACTTGACTGACCAAAGTGCTAATGGATGGTGGTAGCGGCATGAATATCCTTTATGTCGAAACCTTGAAGGGGATGGGCATTCCGATGTCCAAGCTTAGCGAAAGCAATATGAGTTTCCATGGCGTTATCCCTGGAAAGAAAGCCGAATCACTTGGCCAGATCGCCCTTGATGTGGTTTTCGGTGATTCCAAGAATTACCGCAAGGAAAAGTTGACATTTGAAGTAGTGGATTTCCAGAGTGCTTATCATGCAATTTTGGGTAGGCCTGCTTATGCACGTTTTATGGCTCGACCATGTTACATATACCTCAAATTGAAGATGCCTGGTCCCAGAGGAGTGATCAAAATTACTGGCAATCGACAGAAGGTAGAACAGTGCTTCCATAAGGGCTCAAAAATTGCCGATGCACAAATGGCAACAGAAGAAATGCAAGAATACCGAAAAAATGCAGATCCGAGTGATTTGTTGCGAGCCAAGAAGCCCGCCACAGATTCTGCATTTCAGCCGTCCGGTGAAACGAAGCTGATTCATATTCACCCGACCAATCCTAATGCTGCTCCTACTCATATCACAACATCACTCGACAGCAAATAGGAAGAAGCGCTCATCCAGTTCCTCCGTGAGAACTGGGACATCTTTGCATGGAAACCTTCTGACATGCCGGGTGTACCCAGGGGACTGGCTGAGCACCCTTTGTGAGTCGACCCAAAAGTAAAACCAGTCAAGGAACATCTTCGATGGTCCACCGTACAAAAGAGAAAAGCAATTGGCAAGGAAGTGGCTCGGCTCCTGGCGGCTAAGTTTATCTGGGAAATTTACCACTCCGAGTGGCTCACTAATGTGGTCATGGTCCCCAAAAAGGACGACTCACTTCATATGTGCATTGACTTCAAGCATATCAATCGGGCCTGCCCGAAAGATTATTTCCCTCTTCCCCATATCAATCAAATCGTCGACTCGACTGCAGGGTGTGAGCGCTTGTCTTTTCTAGACGCCTATTCCGGGTATCATCAGATCCGTCTGTATGGTCCCCGTGAGATAAAAACAACTTTCATCACTCCATTCGGGTGCTTTTGTTATGTCACCATGACATTCGGTCTCAAGAACGCTGGTGCCACATTTATGAGAATGATTCAGAAGTGCCTACTCACTCAAATCAATTAGAATGTGGAAGCATATATGGATGACATCGTGGTCAAGTCGCGTAAAGGTTTCGACCTGCTGACTGACCTCGTGGAAACCTTTGCCAACCTAAGAAGGTATGGGATCAAGCTTAATCCATTGAAGTGCACATTCAGAGTCCCCGGAGGAAAGTTACTTGGTTTCCTCGTTTCTGAACGAGGGATCGATGCGAACCCAGATAAAGTTGGAGCCATACTCCGGATGAAACGCCCCGTGCGTGTACATGATCTTCAGAAGCTTACTGGTTGTTTGGCCGCCTTGAGTCGATTCATCTCTCGCCTCGGTGAAAAGGCATTACCTCTTTACCGACTGATGAAGAAATCTGACAAGTTCGAGTGGACTCCTGAAGCTGATGAAGTGTTTGCAGAGCTCAAAACCCTACTTTCCACCCAGCCGGTGCTTGCTGCCCCAACCAACAAAGAGCCTTTACTGCTTTATATTGCAGCCACTGGACAAGTTGTGAGTACAGTGCTTACGGTCGAGCGGGAAGTAGAAGGAAAAACCTATAAAGTTCAGCGCCCAGTGTACTATATTTCTGAAGTCCTGACTCCATCCAAGCAGAGATATCCACATTATCAGAAGCTTGTTTATGGAATTTACATGACCACGAAGAAGGTTGCACATTATTTCTCTGATCACTCCATTACAGTCGTCAGCGACGCACCATTGTTAGAAATTCTGAACAACAGAGATGCAACCGGTCGAGTGGCAAAATGGGCGATTGAACTCCTTCCCTTGGATATCAAGTTTGAGGCAAAGAAAGCTATCAAGTCCCAAGCAATAGCAGATTTCCTCGCCGAGTGGGTTGAGCAGCAACTACCGACTCAGATTCACTCGGAGCATTGGACCATGTTCTTTGATGGATCCAAGATGCTGAATGGTTCTGGTGCTGGGGTGGTGTTTGTATACCCATGAGGAGACAGACTCAGCTATGTTCTTTAGATTCATTTTAATTCCTCCAGCAACAAAGGTGAATACGAGGCACTTCTATACGGGTTGCGTATGGCCATTTCACTCGGCATCCGTCGCCTAATGGTCTATGGCGACTCAGATTTGGTGGTTAATCAAGTAATGAAGGAGTGGGATGTCAGAAGCCCCGCTATGACTGGCTATTGTAATGCAGTGAGAAAGCTAGAGAAGAAGTTTGAGGGGTTAGAGCTCCATCATGTACCCTGACTGAAAAATCAAGCACTGATGACTTGGCAAAGATAGGCTCCAAGCGTGAGCCTATTCCCAATAATGTGTTCCTGGAGCATCTTCACTCGCCATCCGTCCAAGAGGACCCCTTCACAGAGGAGCCCCCACAGACTAAGAGCCCTACCGATCCGACTGAAGTCGAAATCCCAGCTGTGGTCGACTTGGTCATGGAAGTTTTGGTCGTCATACCCGATTGGACAGTGTCGTACATTGCATATATTCTCAGGAAAGAGCTCCCAGAGGATGAAGAAGAGGCCCGTTAGATTGTCCGTCGGTCTAAAGATTTCATAGTAATCGGTGGTCATCTTTACAGGGAAAGTTTTACCGGAATTGCTCAGAAGTGCATAACACCGGAAGAAGGTCGAGTAATCCTCAACGATATCCACTCGGGGACCTGTGGTCATCATGCGTCCTCTCAGACCATTGTGGCCAAAGCATACCGAGCGGGATTTTATTGGCCACGAGCAAATGAAATGGCAAAAGACATAGTCGACAGATGTGAAGGTTGCCAGTTCTATTCCAACATGTCTCACAAGCCTGCATCAACCTTGAAGACAATTCCACTCATCTGGACCTTTGCTATTTGGGGATTAGATATGGTTGGACCTCTTAGGACTGGCAGAAGTGGCTTCACTCATGTGCTCGTAGCAGTCGACAAGTTCACCAAATGGATTGAAGCCAAGCTTATCAAAAATCTCGAAGCAAGTACGGCTGTCAGCTTCATCGGAGAGTTAATATTCAGATATGGTGTCCCGCACAGCATCATCACAGATAATGGGTCAAACTTCGATTCCGACGAGTTCAGAGCCTTTTGCACTTCCCAGGGCACTCGGCTCGACTATGCTTTGGTCGCCTACCCCCAGTCGAATGGACAAGTTGAAAGAGCAAACAGTTTGATTCTCAAAGGACTGAAACCCCGATTGATGCGTGACCTTAAGCATGGAGCAGGTGCCTGGGTCGATGAACTTCCATCAGTACTTTGGGGATTGATGACAACTCCTAATCGGTCGACTGGGCAAACTCCATTCTTTTTAGTCTATGGGGATGAAGCTGTGCTTCCGAGTGACTTGCTTCACAATGCCCCACGAGTAGAAATTTTTTCAGGAGCCGAAGCAGAACAAGCCCGTCGGATTCTGTTGATATTCTGGAAGAGGAAAGGGAGATGGCCCTAATCCGGTCGACCATTTATCAGCAGGACATGTGTCGACTCCACGCCAGAAACATGAGAGGTCGAGCATTTCAAGAGGGAGATTTGGTTCTTCGAGTGGATCAACAGAAACCACACAAGCTTGCTCCTACTTGGGAAGGACATTTCATCGTGACCAAAGTGCTTCACAACGGATCTTATCGCCTCTACAATGTGGAGCACAATAAAGACGAGCCACACGCTTGGGATGCAGAGTTGCTCCGCCCATTTTATACTTAAGCATTCAGGTTGCCGAGATGTAATAAGAAATACATTCTAGTTTGATTATCAAAGACACAGTTTCACAGTCTCCTAGATGATTGTTATTCCTTTTTAAGTGTTCTAAATCCCCCAGTGGGTGCCTTAGCTATGAATCCGTTTTGCCTAAGTTTAAAAAATCCTATCGAGTGGTGAGCAACCCTCCCACTCGGGGGCTTAGCTGCAGCCCAGTGCTGGCCTAAGTTTGAAAAAATCCTATCGAGTGGTGAGCAACCCTCCCACTCGGGGCTTAGCTGCAGCCCAGTGCTCGCCTAAGTTTAAAAACTCCTACCGAGTGGTGAGCAACCCTCCCACTCGGTGGCTTAGCTACAGCCCAGTGCTCACCTAAGTTTAAAAATCCTACCGAGTGGTGAGCAACCCTCCCACTCGGGGGCTTAGCTGCAGCCCAGTGCTCGCCTAAATTTAAAAAATCCTACCAAGTGGTG